>NW_019392634.1:961422-1384962 GCF_000648675.2 Cimex lectularius | reverse complement strand
GGAAAGTTCAAATTTTTAGTAATATTAACTGTTCATACAAGTGAACTTTCCAACAATGTGTAACCTTTTATTCATTAATGTCTCTAAGGTATCTATCTTCTCAATTATGACCTCTCTAGTTTTTGCCTTAATTTTTACATTTTATTTTTTATGTATGTCTATAGGTGAGGGGTGATGGTGAAGTGAAATATAGCGTTACCATCACCCCTGCACCTCTGGTTTTGTGTGTGTGTGTGTGTGTGTGTGTGTGTGTGTGTGTGTGTGTGTGTGTGTGTGTGTCTGTGCGTGTGTGTGTGCGCGCGCGCGTGTTTAGGTTCTATCGTGGGATATTTATAATAGTACCTGATTGACCCTAATTTATGTTAGATTTACAATCCTGTGTACATGTCGATGGAGGGACATGTGAATGTATTTATTTGTGCGACTGGCTTATCTAGTTTAATTACTATTAGGCTGGAGTATGGTATGCGTGGGTTTGGGGCTGAAATCGCCAAGGGCTTAAGGGGGACTCCAACGACCCAGCCACAAAACGGAGTGGGTGAACTCCTTGATGTATAGACTCCTAGGGCCAGCACATAAGGAAGTGACCCTTCGGGGTGAAAGTCCGAAAAAATATATAACTTTAATATTTCCTATATTGTGCACAATACTTTTTCTAACCAATTGGTATTATCATTTTTTATACTATTTATGTTTTGTCCAACAGCTGTGTCATTATTATTATTTTTTTATTCTATTATGATGTTGGATAACCAATTTGTAAAAATTGAGCTGATTTTCCTATATAAGGCTTTTTATAGATACATAAGTGAGCAAATATACAATATTACAATTGTGCATTTATCTTTAATCTTTAATTAAGTTTTAGTTTAGATAAAAAAGTCAGTGTCACAAGCGGGTTTCGAACCCACGACCTTCGGCTAAATACGCCGCTGCTCTACCACTTGAGCTATCGTGACTTCGATCCATTCGGAACCCTAAAAACCTTAATTAATTGAAAAGAATTTATTTGGTCAAGCGGACCATGAAACCTAAATTCTTTTCAATTAGTTAATCTTTAATTAAGGTTTTTGGTTGAAATAAAAAAGTCGGTGTCACAAGCAGGATTCGAACCCACGACCATCGGCTAAATACGCCACAGCTCTTCCACTTGAGCTTTCGTGACTTCGATCCACTCAGACACTAACTTCCCATCTCAACCTCACCTTTTGCATTTTCCCTCCTTTTTGCCATGTTTCAAATGAGGATTTAATAGATTACACGACATTTGAAAATGACAAAAATGAGGAAAAATTCAAAAGGTCTGGTTGAGATGGGAAGCTAGGGTCCGAGTGGATCGAAGTCACGATAGGACAAGTGGTAGAGCTGCGGCGTATTTAGCCGAAGGTCGTGGGTTCGAATCCTGCTTGAGCTTTTGTGACTTCGATCCACTCAGACACTAACTTCCCATCTCAACCTCACCTTTTGCATTTTCCCTCCTTTTTGCCATGTTGAACATTGACACTGACTTTTTTATCTCAACCAAAACCTTAATTAAAGATTAATTAATTGAAAAGAATTTATTTGGCCAAGCGGATCAAGAAACCTAATAAATTTATCTTTCATTTTATAATGGTATAATTTAGTAAAATGGCAGGCAATTCCATATTTTTAGACATTTTAATTTTCATATACTGATATATCATTACATTTTTATCTATTGCTTTTTCTTTTTTAATGTTTGTTGTTATTTTGTCTGTAATACCTTGTATATAAATCAGCTGCATATATTTTTTTGTTCACAATATCTTTATTATTGTTGTTATTTTTCTTTAAGTTACTACAATATAATAAATTAATATTTGTTCGAATGTTAATTATATGCTGTAATTTTTTAATTAAATTGTTTATATTATTTTATGATATGTAATATCACGAATTTTTATCATTTTGTTTACCAATATAATATACATTTGCAAAAAGATTGTTAAAAAAAATTGCGCACATTATAGTAACATTGTAGACATATAAAAAAAAGAAAATATAAAAATGTAATAAAAGCGTAATGAGATCATAATTCATAAGATTGATTTAGAGAGATAACTCAATAAAGATTACACATTGTTGGGATGTCCACTAGTATGTACTTTTGCTATTCTAATATATTTTTATGATAGAAAAATATGTAGATAAAAATATTTTCACAAATGTAATTAACTTGTTGGAATCTTGACCTTTCTTCATGAAACAAACAAATTATTAAACAGCCAGTAACTAAAAACAACATGTCATGATGTCGAAAACGTTCTTTTAATAAAGAAAATTCCATGCTGCAGCATATTGTTCAACAACCTACAATACCAGTGATACAATTGTAGGTTAAACAGCAAAAAGACTTAATTATTATTTTTTTTTAAATCTTTCATTAAATGTGACTTATGTGATAAACTGAACACTAGAATAAAAACACGTGTCAATTAATAACATTTTTCAAAACTGATCGACAATTGTTTATTGTACTTAACTCACAACTTCTTTGGTTCAGATTTGAGTCATAGAGGGTTTTTTTTTATAATTGGAACAAGTCCAAAACAAAATTGTAGTTTATCGGATGACCAAAAAGGAATTTCATGGCCAAATGCGAACGACGTCAGGAAATTAAACGGAGTGAATGATTGAGTACATGACCAAAAGTGGATCCCTGGCAATCAATACACAAAGAGTGGTACGGCCAGGAAACAAAATCGAACGGTCGGCCTCTAGATGACATCAAACATGGCCTTCGTCTCTATTTGGAACTTTCCATCCATTGCCTTTATGCTTAGGAATTAACTCAATAAACAGAAGAAAACACGATTTTTTAACTTTTTCTTGCCAAAGTTGCTCAGGGTGATACAAATTTAACAAAATAGGTAAACCTTAGCTAGCCTCGTGAGGTCAGGGCGGGTACAATGGTTTTTGCTCAATGTTGTATCCCGTGAATTGGCAACACTGATTTTTTGACGCCATTCTAAAATTTCCATCTTGGAATCTTCCACTTCATCTTTTATGGACTGGTACGTGATAAACATACATTTTTCATACCCAGTCTATAATTTAACTCTTTCTTGCCCAAAGTTACTCCAAAGCCAACTTTAGCAATTTTGTTTCAGGTTACAGGAAATCCCATGAGTTTAGGGCCGGTGCAGTGGTTTTCCTTCAATGTTTCATCCCCTGTGTTAGCAACACTTTTTTTGCGCAGCTAACGTTTTAACAAAATTCGTTTAACAATATTTGTTTTTCTTTAAAAAAAAACATTTGACCATAAAGTGTTAATAAAACACTTAGAACCTTCGTTAACAAGATAAAAATACTACCAAGACATATAACAGACATATAAAGAAGAACGCAGCAGAATAAAATAATCGTAGCATATATAAAACGTATTTTCCAGTTAAATACTTAATGACAGTAATATTAGACGTTTTGTTAGCAAGGTAAAAAAGAAATTAAGTTTAAACAATTTAAATGGTGATTTTTTCCAGGGTCACCACAATAAATTACACTAAGCGCGCAGGTATGCAAACGTACGGCCTCACATTTTAATCAGACTTTAGTTTCTTGTTTGTTCCAAGCGAAAACGTTTTATTTAACTTTCCCGAACGTGTCTGCATGTAGTGTTAAATCTACTTTCAACACTTTTCCAATCCTTTGACAATTGATCTTTATTTAGTGCATGGTAAATTATACTACGACGGCGACCCATCCTGGAGAAGTGGCGCAGTTTAAACTGGCGGCGCAAATTGAAGGGATCTCGTTAAAAGTAAAACGTTAACGAGAAATACATGATAATGTGACAATTTTACACTTTCAATAAGTAATTAACGCTGATTGTCGTTTGTGCCGAAATTTTGCCGTTTAAATTCACATCGGCCCGACATAAATGATCCTAGTTGTCGTTTCCAGGCGGCCCGGTGAACTTCACAAGGCTTCACACACTCCCGAAAATTTTGAAGGGCAAACCAGGTTAACCGCACGGCTCAGAAAGGAATTGCTTTAGTCGAAATTATAAAGCAAAAAGGCGACGACGCCGTTCACGGCGAACGAGGCGGAGGAACGCAAGTCCTTGACCCGAAATTGTCCAGTCGCAATAGCCTAGGAATGTGCGGACTTAGTTTCTCCAAGGTTTCTCACTGGAATTTCTAAGTAATTAACCCAGAAGGGCCTAAAGAAATGAGATGCGGTAAAAGCACCAGGCCTTGTCGCTCTCTCCTTAATGAGAACTCCTGTCATTTATTAATTGTGAAGCAAGCAAACTTACTACTTGAAATTAAATTTTAAAAATATATATCTGATTGAAATTAACATCGGATTTTTTAAGGCACTGACAGTAATCACATTAGACTTTATCGAGATATCTTCACAACGTCTTCGTGATGAAGTAAGCTTTTTCAGTTCACCAAGCTTTCCACGATTAATTTCTCTGACTAAATTTATTTCGACAAGCTACCTGTATGTTATCATTTGAATTTACAGAAGCAATGTTCTAAAGTTAAAAACTTTCAATTTTATCAACTCATAACCATTAGTGATGATTAAAGACCAAATTGTCGTCTAATTCACAAGTTCAAAACTTATTAAAAACAACAAACCGTGCAAAAAATGGAAACAAAGGTTAAAACATTATATTAATACATATATGTTTAGCAGTCATAACTGAACTATTAATTATTTCAATTAATTAAACTTTTTATCTGACATCTTGGTTAAAATAAAAAGCTAGTGTCACGAGCGGGATTCGAACCCACAGGTTAGTCAAAGGTCGTGTTAGTGTATCCCGACTAACTTTCTAATATCTAACCTAAACTAACCGATACCTAAATCTCACCAAAACTTTACATAAAATATGTAATACACATGATATGATAATTTATTTTATAATCAATGGATTGTACTCATTTTTAACTCAACTGGTGCAAACATAAATTAAAATTATATAGCAAGATTTAAAACTATATAAGTAGATAACTACAATAAGGTAAGTTTCAAACTTAAACTATGCATCAAAGGATGAATATACAATTAACAACTTAATGTACAAATAACTTTAAATTGTGAACAATTTAACAATAATAACAACAAAAAATAACAAATTTGTTTTTTAGTTCAATGTAATTCGGCCCTCTATACATGGATCAATCGAACGGCTCTTTTCTTAAAAATAAATTTTGAAATTGCTCTTCGGGGGCGACTTTGAATTTGTTACTACGAACCTAAGCAATATTTTTTTACTTAGTTCTGATTCGCTTTCAAGCGGAAGAAATATTTACGAGGAGACAAACAGGCTGGCTAGTCACGGATTTGGGCCAAACATTTTTTGGTGATTTAACACTCCAAAATATTGGACACGTATCCGTCACCTCTTTTGAATAGGCCCTGGTTTCGCCAAAAAAATGAAATTTTCATTTTTTTAATATTTATATTTCGCCTTTCTAGTTTCTCAAATAACTATATGAATATATAATTTTACAACAATTTTTTTAAATGTAAATTGCATTAAAAGTATAGTAAAAGCTATCGAAGTTTCCTAAGTTCAAAAAATTTCTAAAAATCAAATATTTTTCAAGTAAACTAGGTCATAATTTATTATTTCAGGAAACATATGAGATTTTGTTTTAACACCTCTAGAGATAACGTAAATTTAGATTTTTGTTTGAATTTAAATTGATCGAATGTTTGACCTCTAAAATTTTCCGAGTTTTGAGAATTATCGGAACATCTGGTTGAAACGGCTATAAATCAAAAACGGCTAAAATGATTTTAACGTCAAACACCATTTGAATGATAAGGAACGAAGAGCTTTCTTATGGCGTATGTACCATTCAAATATATAAAAAACGTCGATAAAAAAATATACAAAATAATATATCAGAAATTAACCTCGTTTTTTTAATTGAAATTAATAGTCCCATTTTCAAAAGACAATTTCTTTAAAACGAATTATATGAAAATCGATCCACCCGCAGAAGGTAAAATCCACGTTTTGACCATTTTCTGACCTACTTTGATTAAATTGTTTGAATAACGTTATATCGATAATGTTTGTTAAAGTATGCCAAAAAGCAGTATTTTGTTTGTTTATCTTTTTAAATCATACCAAATAAGATATTCCGGGCCACAGAAAATTTTGTTTTTATGTTAACCCAACCATGAAATTAATATATCAAAAATAATATTATTTTAATTTGTAAATAAATATTTCTTCTTTCTGGAAAGTCGGTATCTATAGATTTTATAACCCTAGAATTCAAATCAAAATTTTGACCGGTTTAAAATTATAATTTTATAGTAAATTTAATTAAATGAGAGACTTTACAGAAATTGTCAAGTGCATGTTAAAACTGTATCAAACATTCAAATCACACTGTTATTTCCATTTACAAAAGACAGGTTAATTACTTACATATAATTTTGCTTTTTTCTCATATTTTTAATGCTATTTACGTCGTTAAAAATCTACGTTCCTCTTCTGTTATGGTCTGGTATGTTTTGGTATAGAAAAACTTTATCGATCAAAAATTCGGTACCTTTAAATTCAAACAAAAATTTATATTTAAATGTCTCTAGAAGACCTAAAAGGAAATTTCGTATTAGTTTCGCGAAAAAAAATTTTTTTTCTTTACTTGAAAACATACTAGTTTACTTGAAAAAAATTGGTTTTTAGAAATTTTTGGTTATTAATAAACTTTCATAGCTTTTAATATATTTTTTCTGCCATCTACATAAAAAATTCTGTAAAATGATATAAATAGTTGATGTGTACAGGGAGAACAGCGAAATATAAATATTAAAAAATGGAAAATTTAAACTTTCAAAACACTTTTGACGAAAACGACCTATTCTCAAGAAGATATGTGATCGATATTTAGGGGTACAGAATCATCAAAAAAAGTTTCGTCCAAATCCGTGGTCCCACCAACCTGTGTCCCCTGAGAGTATTTTGTTTTGTCTTTACCTGCGCGAGTTGCGACTCGATCCCAGCAAGCTGAGATGTTTTCAACGGAGGACCAAAGCCTCATTTCTAAGATGAATGAATTTTTACTGTATTAAAATTACATATTTTGAAAAAAACTTATATTAAGCTTATATAAGTTATTTATATTGTTTATATGTAATACCGTCCCGTTGTCATGACCGCTACGTGTCTACGTGACTACGCGCGATTGTAGTGGCCGTGTATCCGGTATCGTGGATGCAGCGTCAAAAAATCACATTAAGTATGAACATTGAAACGAAATACGAATAATAATGGATCAACTGCATACTCTTTTCCTTCTTATAAGAAAAATTGAGCCAATTAAACTAAACTTAAGAACTAGGAAAAATAGTAAAAGCCACAAAGCTGCATTCCTTGGGGAACAACAAACCCCCGCTTGATAGTACAAATCCTCATTATCAGCAACAGTGTCAACTACCTTTATAGTTGTTAACTCAACAGACTTTCAACTCTAGCAATTTTTCGAGAATTAAGAGTTGTTACACTGCCACCAAAGTACAGAAGTATACATTTACAGTTGTAGCAGTTTATCCAACATTTACAGTGTCCTCAACCTCTACACTGTCGGCAAAATTTACAGTTGTAGCAGTGTTCCTAACCTTAACACAGTCATCAATCTATGCAGTGACTCCAACTTAACAGTTGTAGCAATTTACCCAACATTTACAGAGTCATCAACCTCTACAGTTGTAGCAATGTTCCTAACCTTCAGACAGTCATCAATCTCTGCAGTGACTTCAACTTTAGCAGTTGTAGCAGTGTACTCAACCATTACATCAGTTAAAGTTTGGTCAACCTGCACAGTTGTAGCAATATACTTAACACCTAATTTTTACAGTGCCATCAAACTCTAGTGTCGCTAACTTTTATAGTTGTAGCAGGGTACACAACCTTTAAAACTTTTATAGTTATGCTAACGTTTACAATTATAGCAGGGCTTCCTAACCTTCACATTATCATCAATCTCTACTGTCGCCAACTTTTACAGTTGTAGCAGTGACACTTGATTTGCAACTGTGGCAGTTGCGACAATCTTAATATTTATAAAAGTGTAGCCAACATTCACAGTTGTAAAGTTTCACCAGCTGACGTTTATTTAAATAATTTTACAAGGTCACCCCATGTTAAATTAAAATGGATATTCCAGATGATTAAAATTGGTTAAATAACCACTATTCTACTTTTGAAAAATAAAGTTTTTTGAAATATGCTATTGGCAGTTAAGAATTTTTGTCGACTAAGAGCTTTCTTGACAATGTAGCTTAAACGGAAATTAATTTTTCCTTTTGCGGTCTGGTTCAAAGGTAAAAAAAAATTTGTTTTCCTTTTACCACACAAAAGACGCCGAGCTCGGCTGAAGGCGCAAGCGGAGTTCCAAGTAAATTGATTCCCGTTCGATTTGCGATTTGAAATACTAGTATTTTCACAAGCCGGGCGCCTTCTTCAGTTGTGATTTCATTTTCAATTCGACTTCTTGACGGAAATGCCAACGATTGCCGCTTTCGCCGTTTGAAAATACAAAAGCGGCTAAGGTCAAAGATGAAGTAAATAGTTTAACGATTCATTAGAAATCATTTTTATGAGATCAAAGCTGCAGTTTTATTTAAGTTTCCATTAGCAATTCTCATAGGTTCGTCCTTCGCAACTGTTAGAAAAACTCGACTGAATAGAAGTTACCAAACTTAAAAGTTGAAGTTTGAAGGACAAACATGGCTGAGGTCCATTTGAATTTATAATTCACTACAATTTTATCACTGTAAAATCAATTTTTACTGCATTAGCTACATTAGGGGTGATGTGTCACTGAAAAGGAAATTTTATAAGGCACGTATACGGAACCTCTTGTTGCCCCATATGCTATCCACTTATTTATTTTACGATTTTAACCTTTTCTTCCAAGCAGGAGTGAGTTTAAATTCCGTGTAGTTGCCGGGTAATGGCCTATTTAGAAGTCCCTGATGCATACTTATCACTCGTTTAAGTTTATCAAATCTCCACGCGGTTTAACAGGGGTCACGCGTGCTTTAACAGACGGGGAAAACCGAACCCGCCGAGATTCGCCCCCAGTCCGGGTCGTCACGCTTTTCATTCTCGGGCCAAAGTTCGCAAGGAACCCAAGACAATGTTTGGTTAAATCAAGTTTTAATTAAAGTGTCAGTTTAAAGGAGTGCAATAGGCCGCCCCTCCTCTCGACGATTCCGCCAAGGTACCGGCCAACTTTTTCTTCATAACTCTCACCCTTTCAGTTTACACTAAATTACCCGATACCTTTCAAGCCCGAATATCGTTATAACTTTATTGTTTAACCTTTAGTCATATCTCATTGTTATGGAAGATTTGAAGACTTACCGGATCGTTTGAAAAATCGGCTTCCTTCATACCATTTCTGCTTCTTTTGCCCCCACCTGGAACAAACGAACAAATTGAATTGAAATAAAGGAAGAAAATAATATGACTATAAGAATTAAATAGTCTCAAATATTTCGATATATGATTAGAGAATTTATCTTCAACTAAAATAGCTGAAAAAAGTTGAACTGCTGTTAGTTTGTCACCCATGTTTTTTTTATATATTTGCCAATCAACAAAATTTCCAATTTTACAATGGTAATGATAAAACATTATATTATGAACAGTAGATTTGTATTATATAACAATGGCTTGTGCTGAGTGAAATGATCAGTCTTTCTTTCAAAATAACTCAGTGAATTACATATTATTATTTAAAGTTCCAATTGTTACACAAATATTATTTAAAATATGTTTTTTAATGATTTTAGGTTCATTTAACTACATATTATTATTTAAAATTCGTATGTTACATAAAATATTATTTATAACATGTGTTTTTAATTATTTCTGGTCAGAAAAACTATTTATATTAATTTCGTTGGTATAACAGAATGCAATAGCAATATTAAATGGGTTTTTCTTACAAATGGTGGTTCTATATATTTGTAAGCTGATGGAGGAATCAATCTTGGTTGTAGTGGAGTAGTTGTGAGCGATTGATAATTTATTATTCCAATCTTTATAAAATTTAGTAAGTAAATTTAATAAATATAATTAATTAAGGTAATTATTCAGAAATCGTGAGATGCGGTCTGGGTGTGATGTAGGTTTCAGAAAAACATTTTCTTTATCGTGCCAACGTTTCGATCTTTATTGAGATCATCTTCAGGGATTTACGAACATTGTTTACATTTAATAAATACATTTAGGGTGTGGAAAAGTGAATTTCTACAATGCAAAATATATTTTTTATATTCAATCAAAGTATTTCTACTCAGTCAAAGTGTTTGTCTTCTGTGTAATTGTGCCATTCTTGCGTGTCGTGTCGAGAGTGCCAGTGAGATTTTACTGTGTTATGTCACTAATCACCACACATTAATTAAGATTTTCAGTTGAGATAAAAATTCAATGGTACGAGCGGGATTCGAACCAACAATCTTCGGGTTGATAAGCCGCTGCTCTACCACTTGAGCTATAGTGACCTCGTGTGGTTGAGATGGAAAGTTGGTGTCCGAGTGGATGAGGTCACGATAGCTCAAGTGGTAGAGCAGCGGCGTATCAAGCCGAAGATCGTCGGTTCGAATCCCGCTCGTGCCATTGACTTTTTTATCCCTACTGAAAACATTAATTAATTGTAAGATAATAATTGGTCAAGCGGACCACGAAACTAGTGAATTTAATAAATATATCTGATTGAAATTATGAACTTTAAAATGTTTATACGAAAGAATGCTGGAGTACAATCTAGGTTTTTTAAAATTATTTTAATTATTGAATTAATTGTTGTATATAATCGTCTTTTATTAGATAAATTTGCCTTACTCCATGCTACTACACGGTAAGAGAAAATCGACTGCACAAGTGCTAGATAAACACGTTTTATGGTATTTATATCAATTATATCTCTCAATAATCGAAATTTATAAAATAATGATCGGATTGTTTTTATTATAGATGTTATATGCTCTTCCCATCCTAGGTTTTTGTCTATGATTAATCATAAATATTTGATTGAACAAACTTGTTTAATTTTAAAGCAGTTAGAGCAATTTTTGAACGTGCAATCGCCGTTATGCACTTTTAAATTATTAATTGTTATTTTGGATACTAAATATAATTAATTTAGTTTTTTCTGTGTTCAATAAAAGTTTATTTGAATGATACCAGCTTCGTATTTTATTTATATTTCCAGAGGCTTTTATCATTAATTGTTCATTTGGTTCATCCTCAATTAGTAAGACGGTGTCATCAGCGAATCCGGTAATTGTGCAGTCTACGTCAAGGTCAAAAATATCGTTTATGCAGAGCAGAAAAAAATAATGGTCCCAGGACTGTGCCCTGGTGAATACCTTGGTTTGATTTAATTTAGGGGAAGGCTAATGAATACAATACAATATTGAATATACCACGTAAGCCAAATCCATTTCAAACATCCCTATATTTAGTACAACGTTGGTTTTAAATTATACATTTTATCAATTCCATATAGAATATTATTGTAAGTCACAGAAATCGGCATAACAGAAACTAAAAATTTCAACGGAAGGCGGTATGAACAACTTGAAATGTGACCAAGGTTTACTCATTGCCAAACCGCATACATGTCGTCGGTTAATTTAATTAAGTAAGGGATGGTTCATACTCCTCGTACAATTCCGTATAGCTGTACAATTACCAGTCAGGTTTTACCTTTTCACAAAGCCAAGGCGTTGACAGATGAGCAAGTCTGGCTTTTAGGCAACACCAAAATTCAATTAAAGACAACCGTTATTGGTTTATCGATAAAAGCAAGAGACTTTTCTTTCTTCGTTCTTTTTTATTTTTATTTATTTATTGTACTCGTAATTGTTAGACTTTACTCGATCGTTTTACTTTATCCGTTAAAGAAAGGTTATAAAGCAGAAAACAAGTAACAAACAGATAGCGCAGGAAGACAACAACTTCAATAATCCGACGAACTGTACGACGTATTTACTGACTGCGTCAAGACTAACAAGGGGACGACCATGTTGTGGTGCCACAGATTTGGACCAAACTTTTTGGTGATTCTACACTCCAAAATATCCGACACGTATCCGCCACTTCTTTTGAATAGGCCCGGTTTCGCCAAAATTTGAAAGTTGAAATTTTCCGGGGTTTTTCATATTTTTATATCGCCGTTCTATTTGCTCAAATCAAATGTGTGAATATATCATTTTACAACATTTTTATGAAGATTGCAATAAAAATATAGTAAAAGTAGTTGTAAAGTTTATCAATAACGAAAAAATTTTAAACATTTAACTATTTTCCAAGTAAACTAGTTCATAAATGTTTTTCGTAAAACTAGTATGAAATTCTGTAAGGCCTCTAAATTTTGTTTGAATTGAAATTTATTAATTTTTTTATTTACAAAATTTTTGATTTTTGAGAAGTTGTTACTGGAATATCTGAGTGAAAGGGCAATCATTCAAAAACGGATAAAAGGATATTAACGTCAAACCGACCATTTGAAAGCCGAGGAAAGTAGCTTTTTATGCTTATATATAAGTCGTTAAGTACCATAGAAATTTATAAAAGATTTCTATAAGAAATTTCACAAAATAGCAAAATCATTTATCAGAAATTAACCGCTTTTTTTAAATGGAAATCATAGACCATGTTTGATAATGGCGTAAAATGTACTTGACAATTCCTTTAAAACGAATTATTAACCATGAAAATCCGTCCACTAGGTTTTTGAGAAAAAAATTATGTTAGAGCTTGCACCAGGAATGTCAGTCACGCAGAAGTTCGTCGAAATTATCAGTCAGATAATTAATTTACACCGATTTCCCGGATACCTAAGGGTTTTATAATGCTAGAATCATGACAATGAGGTCGAACATTTTCTGTCCTACTTCCCTTGAATTGTTTGTTATGACAATAAGGTTATAATAACAATGTTTGTCATACCAAACAAGAATATTCTGCAGCGTAGAATATTTTTGTTTTTACGTTAACCAATAGTGAAATTAATACATCAAAAATAATATTTTTTAATCTCTAAATAAGGATTTCTTCTTTCAAGAAAGTCACTATAAAGTACGTTTCAATCTATTGAATCCAAAACCGCAGTCAGTTTACGCACAAAGAAAATTATGTAACAGTCAAAATGAAGGTTATAGTGAAGCCCCAAACCTCGTGATATCCAAAATGTACAATTGCCCTTTCGAAACATTAGAGAAGAGAAAATTTCAATGCAGGTTCTGATCCGGATGAAGATTACACATGATGATTAAGAATGATTCAAGTCAAGCTTGTTAATAGCAAAACAATGACCTTTCAAATATTTCAGCGGTTCGATTAAAAGGAGCGTAGAGAGAATGAGATCGAACCACAAAGTTGGATTAATCAGCGTAATTTCATGAAACAATCATAGATACTATGATAGGCGGGAGGTCGGTAAGATAGAGCAAAAACAATAGCGGGCCTAGCATGCTCCCTTGAAAGAATCCCATTTCATTTTTTACGCAACCGCCTACATTGATCCATTGCCAATTTTAACACCTCTGTCTTCCCAGCAAATATGAGCTATATCATTTGAGTTCATGGCTTGTTACACGCTACGCTGTACTGATTGGTTTAGTAATATTTCTGACGGTATCTGGTACACCAACTGATTGCTGTACCATCTGCGCTTCGTTCGCAGGAAGGGTAACATAGGAAAGATTATGTACTAATGCTTTATAGACAGGCGATTGAACATTTGGATTAGGATTTAATGAATCAGGATTGGGCAAAATGTAGGACATAAAGACGGTTTAGTTCGGAATGAATGGTAGATACCCCATATAGATGGGGACCTCTGGATTGGAAATAAATAATTGATAAAACAGCTTAAAAGATCTTTGCTACCAATTAGTGCTGCGTGAGGCCTTTTTTCCTAAAACGTTGGCTTAGAACGTCCGTGAAGTAGATGTTGTGATCATTTTGTCTCTCTACATTCATTTTAAACATGTTAGTCAATCATTTGTGTTCCAGTTTAACTGTTTATCTAGATTTTAAGTGGAGGAACGTTTTTTTTAATGAATATTATTTGAATTTATTTTTTACTTTTTTATCTAGCATTGCTCCATGATGTGGAAATGATGTTGGAAAAAGCGGGATGCTACGACTACGACAGGAACAATGTTGACAAAGCTAGATTTCGCTGTGTACAAAGGTTATAGTAAAGAGCTGTTCAAAGGTGTAGCGGGTATGAAGGAGTGGTGACAGTACACTTCCTTGAAGAACAACGGCGTTCATAAGATAGACTATGCAAATGTACAGAAATCCTTGGGCAACACGAGGATGAGGTAATAGCTTAAAAGGATTATGTTCTTAAGTTTTACAGCTTGCTCATGCAGACACATAGACTTGAGAGCTATCCAAAAAGTCGCGAGGACAACAATAAAATATAGTTAAGATAAAATTTTCAGTTCATTTTTATATGAAAGGTTATTTATTTTTAATGCATTATTTTATACGTATTACGAAGATATACGTAATAATATTTATGTTTGGCGTTCAACAATTTAATCGTCCACTATAATAAGTGACCGTTGTTTTCTTGAAATTTTTTTCAACCGTTTTCCTATAAGTTATGCACCGTGAAGCGAAACACGGTACATAATTAGCTTAAAAAAATAGTTAATGCAACGGAGAAACGGGATATTTTTTGGAGTGAACCCGTTCAGCGTATAGCAAGTAAAAGTTTCGGCGTTGTGGTCAATCGATCCACTTATAGCTAACTGGGTTTTAAACTGTAAATGGCCGGACCGACAGGCATGTTACAGGTTTGAAGGGCGCTATGATTATGACGGATAACATACACGACACAATCTCGTAAGCCGGTAAATCAGGCTTCGTCGCCGTCAGGGAAGTGCGAATCTCTTAAAGGATTAAAATCGGTATCCAATCTATTCAAGGCTCCTTATAATTTTCAATTTTTACTCCGGATCGATCGTGATTTGATTGATTTGCGACTCAACGAGCGTGCGAATTTCCACTATTCCACTCATCGAGAAAGGAGAAAGCCTTGTTTCCGTTTTGATGAAATTCATGCCACTATGACCAGGAGTTAATTTTACTAATAGGAATTTGCCGATTTGGTCGAGTTGATGCACTGCTTGCCATCAATTCTGCCCTACAAACAGTGATGGAAATTAATCATTCTCTAGTCGGTGTTAATCAATCAATCATCGCAAGAACAACTGCGGCGTAAAACGATTAGACACTTATAAGGGAATGTTTGACCCAAATTAAGTTTTATGTCTCATCTTTACCTCTCGAGCCACCCCTCCATCGAACGATACAAACGTGAAAATATTTAAAATTGTATCACTCCACATATTCCCTTTGATCTTTTCCTGACGACACAGTGATCCTGTTCGATACCTAACCCAAAACCATCCAAGCAACCTTAAGCGGGGAACACACATACCCGATGCAACGCTACGCGACGCTACCCGATGCTGCCACGTTTTGGTAGGATGTGCACATCTAAGCGACGTCAAACGCACGCCACGTACAGTCACACATCGTGTATCACAAAAATCACTATCACAATCGCAACACCTCTTTTTTCTTTTTGCATTATTTTGAGCAAAACCGTGTAATAAATTGTTAGTTAAATTTTATGAGCACAATCATGTAATACATTGTTAGTTAAATTTTATGAGCACAATCATGTAATACATTGTTAGTTAAATTTTATGAGCACAACCATGTAATACATTCTTGCTTAAATTTAATTGTTTTAAATAAAGTTATTCCCGTGTTTCGATAAATTTTCTGCCTAACCATCATAATTAAATAATTTTTATAAAAACACATGAATTTTTGACATCGTTTAATTATTTGGTTTATATTAAAATAAGCATGTTTTAATTAATATAACGACAAAATTGCATATACATAGTCCGAAAAAAAATTACAAACATAAGAGTGTCCTGTTTTGACGCTACTCGACGAAAATGGTGTAATTTTATGAGCAAAACCATGCAATAAATTATTAGTTAAATTTTATGAGCAAATCCAAGAAATAAATTGTTAGTAAAATTTTATGAATAAAATCATGTAATAAATTGTTAGTTATATTTTATTAGCAAAATCGTGTAATAAATTTTAGGTAAATTTTATAAGAAAATCCATGTAATAAATTGTTAGTTAAATTCAATATATCAATAAATGGTATTCCAGTGTTTTGATCACACTGCCAAACTATTAAAAATAATTTTTTAAATAAAAAGTAATGAATTTTTGATATCGGTTAATTTGGTTTATATAAAAATAAGTATGTTGTAATTAATATAACGACAATAATACATATAGTTTAAAATAAAAATATGAGTGTTCGGTTCTTTTGTCTTCGACTGTACTCGATGCTACTCGACGAAAATCTGGACAGTGGGGATCGCAGAGCGTAGAGTATGGTGGGGTATCATAGGATCGGGCAGGTGTGCACGGGGGTAATGCAATCTTATGGATAAATGGATTTGCGACGAGTAGCATCGGGTAGCATCGTATAGCGTCGCATCGGGTAAGTGTGTTCCCCGCTTTACCCTCCGTAGGTCCAAGTGTCCTACAGTTGATCTAAATTCAATAACCAAACCAACCTACGATATTTGGTTCGACTAACATGGAATCTTATTAATCGATTGAAAATACAGAAATCTAATGCTGAAAATTTCACACTACGTTGACCTTAGACTAACCAACATCTCACTCACTTACTCGCCATATTGACCTATGCATCTATAGATTTGAAATTTTTCGATCGACAAAAAAATCTACTTTCTAGAACGTCTAATACAGGTTCAATATTATAAATGAGAAAAAATACTATACACCAATTTCTAAGTTTTAATTTTATTTTTTAAACCAACCCTAGCAATGTCTAAGTTTCAGTGACTAATTATGAAAAGTATGCGTCTTTATTTGTTCATGGTAAAGAAATTTAGTTAAAGAAAGATTTTTATTTCAAATATGGATAAAATGAGGTTGTAGTACCGCAGTAAATTCGATTTGAACCTTCTTTCTTTGGTTTGAAATAAAGGGTGATGCGATTTCTGCAGGTCTATTTCAGGGTAGTTTACCTTTTGTGCTTTTGGTAGAAAATCACTTGGGCGTTTTAACAGGAAAGCCTTTTAAATCGTTCCGTTTTCCCTCGGACGTTCTCGGCCGGCAATAAAACGAAATGCATTATGCAGCGGTCAAATAAAATTTCCCGACTCACACGTCGGATTGACTGTTACACGTGAAAAACCTCGGGTTTTATTGTAATTTTTACGTCGGCCAATAAAACAAAGGGAATTGGGGGTTAGGCGTGTGAAAACAACCCTAAAAGCCCTTTAATGTAACTCTGAGAAACTATAACTCCGAAACTTCAGACCTAAGCGACCTATCCTGTTTAAAAAATACTAAAAAGTACCTAGGCGTCTATAGAATTTTAAAATATATTTATGCAGAGTAAATATTTCCTTTTAATGTTAATATATTTGTGTATAATTATTATTATTGTCGACTATTGTTATTATCACCTCGAGAAACTCCTTGAACGCATTCATCTAATCCGATCCAATCTAAAATCATCAGCTTCCAAACTACTTCAAGATGCAGACGTGTCATCAAGTTATAGATCCAATCCTTAACCATAGGAATTACGATGAGAAAATATTCCTAAACGAAGCATAGGCTTTCGATAAAGTTGAGTAAGTTAATATTTAAACTCAAGAGGACCTATTCCTTATACATTCATGCTTCTGCTTTAACAGCAATATCAACTCATCGATAGAAATGTAAGAAGAGAATCAAATTACATAAAGCCTCGTCGTCATCTTTCTGCTAGGACTAGATGTTCGTCCCTTACGATGGGACATTATAAGTCCAAAAGACCGACATAGAAACCGCACACTAGATTTAAAAGACTAGGAACTAAAGTAGTACTTCAGAGATTACTCGACAGAATGATAGGTACAATAGGGATAGGTTAGGAATAGAAATGGAAGATGTAGCCGCAAACCTAACCGATCTGATATGCCCTGAAACTTTTGGATGCACACTGACTAATTTTGATTTTTTTTAAATGCCAACGCTTCATTATCTGCTTGGCTATGTAATCTCATGAAGATTTTTTGTCAGTGTAATCGTTTTTACGATTTTCTAAGTCAAAAAAGTTGATGGCTGGTATTTCAACTTGAATGACCTAGGTGTACCTCCGTGATAAGCTTGATTGCTCATAATTTGGGCTTGGAAAAATATGACTTATCATTAATTTTGGGGCCATCCGTATACGACACCATTGTATCTGATGTTCTTCTGAATTTTTCTTCTCTTTTGTAGTCTATTGAGTGGTATTTACAAGGGATGGTTCCGGGATCATGAAGTCAGTTCCCATTTCTATGAAAGGGTATCGGATTTTATTATTTATTGTTAATAAACGCCCAAAGCGTTTAGTTCCTACTCAATTTGATTGCCTTTGAGCCCAAATGAGCTATTCTCTTTAAATATTCTAAATTGAGGTAGGTTTACCAGTGTTTTTAGTGTAAATGACGCGGCTGTTTTCATTGCCCCTAAGTTTGCCATTCTTTGACACCGGCTAATGTTTGCCCAGCACGGTGTCGATATTACCAGGTAAATATTACCAATACGAGGTATATTTAAGTACCTCAAGTACGGCACGGAAAATGTGTAAAATATATTCCCATCTGAAAAATATTTTAATCGTAAAAGGCCAAATTTGAATTCCAAATTGGAAACAAATCTCTAGGGTTGAGCGCCGTCATTTCGGATATATTTATGCCAAACTTTGTGAATGTTTAACACTATCAATTATTCTTTTTATGTAACGCCTTGGTTGAGATAAAAAATTCAGTCACGTGCGGGATTCGTACCCACGACCTTCGGCTCAATACGCCGCTGCTCTACCACAAAAAACGTCATTAGTCACGACAGCTCAAGTGGTAGAGCAGCGGCGTATTTAGCCGAAGGTCGTGGGTTCGAATCTCGCTCGCGCCACTGACTTTTTATCTCAACCATGACCTTACATAAAAAGAATAATTAATTGAAAGAAGTAACTTGGTCAATTGACCACTAAAACATAAATAGTTTAACACTATTGTTAGTTACACCTTCTACTACCTTCGGCTAGATACGCCGCTACTCTACCACTTGAGCCATCGTGACTAATGAAGTTGAAGTCACGATAGCTCAAGTGGTAGAGCAGCGGCGTATCTAGCCGAAGGTCGTGGGTTCGAATCCCGCTCGTGACCCTGACTTTTTATCTCAACTAAAAACCTTAATTAATTGAAAGATATTAATTGGTCAAGCGGACTACGAAAACTAATGAATTTAACTTTTGTTAGTCTTCCTTTTTTCAAAAGGTTATTAAATAATGAATAATAACTATCACTTTGCTTAACGAAGACAGTAATTTCGGAACTCCACCCTAACGAAGATTTATTTTGAAATATCACATGTCAGTTGTGATATCATGGTTTTTAAAATTCCATATTAAAATTCGTCAAATACGTAATTTCGAAACAACTAAAACATTTTATTTAAGGGAGCACCCTTAAGTAAAAAGTTTTAGTTGTGCTTGATCGGGAAATGTACGAGTATCCGTATTTATTTCTTTCGGATCTCATAAATAATTCTGGCCGACATCAAATCGAGCAAGTTGAAATGTAATTGTAAGCGAAGGAGTCGAAATGTCCTGCCGAAGGTTGTCTCTAGGTCGCAATTCGATTCTGTTTAGCATACAATTGCCACATTGAACCCCCTTCAAGGTAAAGTCTTCTTTTCTCGATTCTCTGCCTATTTTACACATCCACAGACGAAAAATTCGACTTTCATCCTCGAGTAGGAATTCGAAGTTCAGACCGAAATTTAATTAATAGGTTGTTTGTCTACTAGAAAATGATATTTCAATTTCGTAAGTACCATTTCCCAAAGTTACAAAGCGTTGTCAAATATGGATAAGAGATAACGTCATTACGACCGAGGTTAAACATCTGGAGATGATCAATTTGCAACGATGTCAATAAATCATGGTCACTAGGAATCAAAACTTAATTTGACCAGCTAACGTACATTCACGTTGGTGAATTGTAGGACGACAAAATAGCTTGAATAAATAAAATAGTCGGGTTTTAGGCAGAAAAAAATTTAAATTGTCAATGAATTGCAGTTAAAATAAAAAAATCACGCTACCAGACATCACGTCTGCCCAGAACTATAACTGTTACAAATTTATTACTAAATTATTAATACAAAACAAGTATTATAATAATTACAAACTAACCAATAGACGAATTAAAACCCACATTAAGTCTAAAAAGAAGCAGGTAAACACATGCGGAAATGGGTGCCACAAACTAATATTTTATGTAAACAGAATCAATTTAGTCGGATTTCTTGAATCCATCCAGAATCCAAAGAATACATTGGGGCGTCGATGGCCGCAACGGTTTAGGCGTTGACATGGCGCTCATCATTGTAAGGTAAAGGTCCTGGGTTCGAATCCAGCGGCCTGAATTCGAACCCTACATACTTACACATGGGCTTTTTTTCAAAAACACCGGCACCCCAAGGGTTGACATAACCATGCTGTTGCGACCCTCGTAAAAAATGAAATGAAAAAAGTAAATTCCACAAATAATAAAAATCAGCGAATCTAGCGGTTTTTATTTACACTCCTTTTAACCAAAGTTCATAAAGCTAAGAAAGGCCAGTGAATAAAGAAACCAAGTTTCAAAACGTTAAGTTGTATAGTTACAAAGAAGTTCATTTAGGTGTTCTCAGATATGAAGAAATAAATCAAGCAATCTATCCTCTATTCTTGTAACCTGATTGTGACCGATTCTGGACAAATATACAAGGTAGAAATAAGAACAAGTGAACTAAGTTTCTTAACGTTATGTCGTATCGAGACAAAAATTTTAAAAATATATTAAATGGTATTCAGATTTGACAAAAGAGATCAACCGATCTAGCTGATAGTCTTTTAATCTGATTCTGGCGAAATTTTGAATAAATAAATACAGAAACCAAGTTTCATAACTTTTTGGGGTTACAACATACATTTAGAGATACCCCAGGTAAATATGTAAAACGAATCAATGAATCTAGCTGCTATTCTTTTAGTTTGACTTTGACCAAATTTGGGATAAATATACAAAGCAAGAAAATTAATAAATGAACCAAGTTTCTGTTAAATCGTATAGTCATAAATGTATTTTAAAGCATTTAGAGATTCCCATATGTGAATAAAGAAATCAACGAATGTAACGGCTATTTTTTTATATTTGTTTTTATCGAATATACCAGATAATAAACGGAATAAATAAACCGAGTTTTATAACGTTACGTCGTACAGTTCTAAAGATGTTTTAAGACATTTATGGGTACCCAGATAAAGGGAAAGAAATCAACTAATCTTCCAGCTTTTATTTTAGTATAATTAAATTTTGTACATATTTACACGATGAAAAAAAAAAACGAAGTTTCATAAAACTTATGTGTACTGTTCCAAAGATATTGCAAAGCATATATTAGGGGTTCCTAAAATGATGGCAGAAATCTATTTGGTTCACTTATGCTAGATAATAAAGTGAATAAATAAACCGAGTTTCAGAACGTTAATAATAGTTCTAGATATATTTTAATACATTCATTTAAGTGTTCCTAGTTATAAAGACAGAAATCAAGGAATCAAGGGGATATTTTTTTATACTGATTTTGATAAAATTCGGTATAAATATGGATTAATCCATTTACGTTTAGTGGTCTAATTGAACATATTAATTATTTCAATTAATTATTCTTTTTATGTAAGGTCTTGATTGGGATGGAAAGTTAGGGTCACGAGCGGTATTCGAATCCACCATCTTCGGTTACCCGGGAGTCGAAAGTCGTAGGTTCCAATCCCGTTCGTGACATTAACTTTTACATCTAAATAAAGAATAATTAATTAATTAAATATAGACTATAATAATGTGTGTAAATAAAGTGCGTTTCATAACGTTATGTCGTACAGTTCCAAGGATATTTTAAAGCATTTAGGTGTTTCCAGATATGAAAAGAAGTCAACGAATCTAGCTGCCATTCTTGCAATCTGATTTTGACCAAATTTTGGATAAACGTACATTATAAAAAACAAACTTTCATAATGTTATGGCGTACAGTTTCAAAGATATTTATAGCATACATTTAGGGGTCTTCTAAACTAATACTGACCAAATTAGGTGAAGGTATAGGAGATAATTAAGTGAATATAAAAGCACGTTTCATAACGTTATGTGCTATAGTTCCCAAGATATTTTAACATTCATTTTCGCGATCCGAGGTAAGAAGAAAGTGAATGAACGAATCTATTGGGTATTAACTTGTACTGGTGTTGACCAAATTTGGATAAACCACACTGTTGCATTTATTTCTAACCGAAATTTATCTCGTACTTTATATTTATGTCTTAAGCAAAATGTGTTGTTTCTTGTTATATTATAATTTAATAACAGAAAGAATTTCCAAGCCGATTCAGCTGATCCAAAGACGGTCGGAACCATAAATCCACATCCTCCTAACCGGAGCGAGCACATTTGTTATTTAGATCCTCACTTCTGCTCCCTCGAGTGGACACACTCAACCCTTATTAGCAAGTCTATGCCAGAGCAGATTGCATTCGCTTTAGCTCTTCTTAGTTTCAGCGAAATCCTACTGCGACGCCATTAATCCATTAGGATGGAATACATTTTTTTCCGACAACAGTTATTATAGTTAGCGAGGGATAGGCTGTGTCATAACTCGCACCTTTATTGTGCTATGTATAGTTTTACATTTCATATAAGATTATAAGAAAGTTAACATGTGGAAAAGTCGTGCTTTTTCGAAGAGCTGGCAACTTTTTGAACAGCCACATGATTTTTGAATTTTTATACAACAGATATTATTTTTCCAATAGATTTACATTGCAAGCAAGCGTTAAAATGTTATTTTATTTTGGATATATCAAACCATTTAATCTGCAGTGTCCTGTCAGGACTCCTGTTAGGATTCGCAGTCTGTTCCTGCTTCCTTTGATACATTCTGTGATTTCTTTCCTACCAAAATTGGTTAGAAGATTCTTCGATTGTCTATGTCCAATGAGTGAATTCCAAAGTTCCCTCATTTTCTTTTTGTCCTTCTGTCTGAGATATTCGTTAATAGTGTGGATTCCTATGCCACAGAATGGATCAGGTCCTATCAGCGGTGTAGCAGCCCATTTCCTTGCAAGGGTGTCCGCTTTCTCGTTCCCTTCTACTCCCATGTGTCCTGGGAACCTTATTCTGCATACCTAGTGTGTTTAATTTGTTTTTGCAGTTCAGCACTATCCATGAACTAATGATACTTGAGCTTAGTGCTTTGATGGCTGCTTGGCTCTCTGACATGATAGCTATATTCTTGTCTTTGTACCCTTTGCTTATGTTGAATTGGGTACATCTTTCATTTGCATGAATCTCAGCTTGGAAAATACTGGTGTATTTTCCCATCGGTTGTGAGTATTCGGTTCCAGGTCCAAATACTCCTGCATCATGAGTCTACAATAGTAATCTCTCCAAGAATGATTGAGCTTTTGAGACAGCACACATCTAATCAATACGACAGTCAAAACTACCTAATCAAAACGACTTGTCCGCACCAATTGCTTCATTAATTAATTAATTTCATTTACGTAAATATTGAACAAGAGAGGTCCAAAAACACTACCCTGAGGTACTCCACAATTAACTTTGAAAAGATCACTGAAATAACAATTTTTACCGTACCTTGTCTGTTAGTTAAATAGCTCTGAAAAATTTCAAAGGTGTTTTCACTAAAAATTTGCCTTTTCACGCGTTCCAACAACTTTCAATGGTCAAAGTTTCAAATACCTTACGATAATCCATAAAGATACTAATAATAATATAATAAAGTTTTATCTATTTGTATAATTAGGTAGTCACAGAAGTTCAAAAGCAAATTTTCCACGCCTTTTCCTTTTTAAAAAAATCATATTTATTCCAGACTAATAGTTACTGTTAATTTGACATATTGTCATTTTTTATGTATTTTTCTGTTATTATGTTGATTACAGAAAAATATTGATATTGGCCTGTAGTTATTGTACATCGTCCTATGTCCATTCTCATAGATAGTTGTTATTACCGAAATTTTTAACATGTCTGGATAAATCCCCGTTTTAATTAGTGAGTTGATTAGATGAGAGATGATTTGAGATAGGTCTGAGGCTTGGTTGTTGGCTCATCATAGAAATTTGATGTTAATTGATATTTTTATGAATTTAAAAAAATATCATTATTGACATTTGATGTTACTCAAACGCGTTTTGGCGTTGCGCCATCATCAGTGAGAAAGTGATTAGTGACACGATCATTGACAGACTAACAGCTCATGTATTTTCAAAGTAGGGTCCTTTTCATGTTGTAGTTTATTATCATTGACATGCACTGACCTACGCCAGGAAATAACGATGTGTAAACATTACAGATACAAAAAAAATTGAGACAAAATCCCTGAGCATTCTTTAACTTTAATTTACTGATGTTAATTTAAATGTTCAACAAACTCTTAACCAAACACGTTAAAAATGCTATTACATCGTTTTATTTTTTGGTGGGGTGAAATTTATAACTGTGGAATTTCATCAGAGGACTTTGATCTCACAGGCTGTTAGGCGAATAGATTTACGTTTAAACTGAAGAACGATGATCTCGTCTGATCTTAATTTAAAAGCTGTAACTTTTCTCCCGAGGAAATTGAGATTTCTGAAAAGAAGGACTTCCGAGAAAAAAATGGTAATTTTTATTCGATATCGTGTTTCAACTATCGAAATTCATTTAATCTCAGGTCAGTAAATCTTCAGAAAATGTGCAATCAATCGGAATATCTTTATATTGTTACATAAGAACCATCTTTTAAAATGTTTAATTAATTATAATTGACAAGAGAGAACGACAGTATATACTTAGGAAAAACTTTAAACTATTTCCCTTGGGAAAGGAAAAATTTCACACACGTTTTCGTACCTTCTAAGCTTTCTCAAACGAAAAACCTTTTATGAGAACGAGAGAACTTTTTAATGAATTGAAATTGACGAGAAAGCGTTGTAAAATGGCTTTTACACAACTTTACGAATTGAATCAGAAGGGAAACAATTTTAAACTTGTACAAGTCCCAGGAGAATCGAGCTAAACTTGAACCTGGCCGTAAAAAGAGTTTACCGAAAAATTTAATCCTTATCGGATATTGTTTTAGTTTAATCAGTTTAATCAATTTTGGATCTAGTCGCATGTCAGTAGATAATTAATAATTAACCTGAGTACGTTCAATAAATCGCTTGGCTTAGAGGTTACTAACATAGGTTTTCTGTTTCCTTCGGTTCCGTTTTATGCTCCCGGAGATTGGCCTTCGCGGAATAAATCCTCTTCGGTTTAAGGGAACAATCAGAACGAATCCACCTTCCGATCCCATATTTTTATTGTCCAAGAAACCATTTGAGAGTCGTATAACCGAGGGGCGATATCCGAACCGGCCAACCTAACTTTCACTTTGCGACCCCCGATCCGTATCAAACAACAATTCACCTTTGAACATTTTTAAAGGTCTCTGTGTAGTATCTGTGACGAGAGGAAATTGCAAAACGCAGTTGTTGATCAAGCCATAAAATAGACCAAGCGCTCTAGGCCAGTCTACCTTAAAATTATAATAATCTTATTTCGATATATTTGATATCAACTTTCAAATATTATGATTTTGCATTATGAAATCAGTGATAAAGCCAATTTGAAAGTAAAAGAATCAAAAGATCAATGAAAAACACTCAGTTGTCAACCTATCGAAGAAAATAGGTTTTCATCAGGACTTTAAAATGGTTATTAATGAGGTAAAGAAATATGAATATACAATACCGAAGCTGGTATTAATCGTCATAAAATTTTAAATTCACACAAAGAAAGAAGCAAGCTATTGCCAAATGGATCAAGGGCAGACCAGACCAATGTTAAGCAGACAGGAAAAGCCTCTCCACACGTGTACTTATTTCAACGGTTCATTACACACCGTAGTTCCTGGTCCAAAAAAAATGTGCAATAAATTTTAATGCAATTTTATAAGTGTTTTATAGGTTTGGACTAACATTTATACGTAGCTAAGAAAAAATTCCCAGACAGTCAAAAGAACTTAACAATCAAAAAATCACTAGTCCATTTTTCTAAATTGTAACTTTTATGTTATATATTGTGCATAAATTGTACATTTTTTATAAAATTACTCAACCAGAGTCTAAAAGATCTACTTAATGAGTCTAAAAATTCGTTTTCAAAATAGTTTGATATCATATATAGATAAGTGCAATTTCACGTGTGAAAATGTTTTTTTTTTCTTTTCAGGAGGGGTAAAAACTAAAAAAATCATTCTGTTCTGAAGCTCTCAAAAATTTATTTGAAGCAAATAAGAAAGGCAGAAATCGTTAGGGATGCAAGCGCCCTAAAAAACTCGAAAATTAAGCACCAAAGCCAAACGGAATTACATAGGTTTACGAGAAAGCTCAGGTGGACATTCATGTAAGCAAACGACAATCCATTAAAAAAAAGTTCATTGCTTAAAAAACCATTTAAATTTAGAATGCTTGAAAAGTAGTTTTTCTGGGGGTTCGGAACAGCAGAGATCATACAATCCTTGGGGCGTCAATGTTTTTGGAAAAAAGAAAGAAGCACCTTTGTCAATACTAACGACTCACCGTAAATTGGCCTTGTAAATTCTTGATAGAAAATTTAAATAAAAAACAATAAAACTAATTTTATCCTTAATATAATAATAAATTTATTTCTTCATGGTCAAAGTGTTGAGTGAATTTGTGAATTTTGGGATCCGTGTCGTTACAAACACACAACTTCATTTTAACGTCCATTTTGTAAAGAAAGATCATAAAAGAATCTCGCGGAATATCATTAATAGCTTGCACGCTGATCCACCCAAAGACAATGATAGCATAGCTTTTTAATATAGACTCAGACGTCCCCCAAGGATCGATAACTGTCCTTAACTGGTCTCCAATGTTCAGATTGCTTGAACCAAACCTTCAGCGACCAGCAAAACATAATGAGCGCGAGAGATGCAGAACGGGATATAGATAGAAACGGAGAGAGAAGGAAAGAAAAAAAATATTAAGATAGAGAGAAAGATGCAAAAAGAGTGGGGTACCGAAAGAGAGAGAAAGAGGAAAAAGAATGAAAAATAGGAAAGAAAAGGAAAAACGGAGAAGGTGAAAAAAGAAATATAAAGAAAGACATCAGAAAAAGAAAAAAGGAGAGAAGGGGGAAAGAAAGTGAGCCAACAGAGAGGGAAAGAAAGAAAGAGAAAAAGGGATATGGGGAAAGAAAGAAATAGGAAGAGGGAGAGAAGGAAAGAGAAAGATGGAAAAAGAGATGGGGTGCAGAAAAAAAGAAGGGAAGAAAGAGAGAAAGAGAGAGAGAGCGCGAAGGAAAGAAAGAAATAGAAAGAGGGTGAGAAGGAAATAAAAAGATGGAAAACAAGAGGGGTGAGAAAAAAGAAAGAGGGGAAGAAAGAGAGAAAAACAGAGGGAGGGAAAGAAAGAAATAGAAAGACGGAGAGAAGGAAAGAGAAAAATGGAAAACGAAAGGGGTGCAGAAAAAGAAAGAAGGGAACAAAGAGAGAAAGAAAGAGAGAGAGAGAGAGAGAAGGATAGAAAGAAACAGAAAAAGGAGAGGGGGAAATAAAAGAAATAAAAAGGAGGAGGGAAGAAAAGAAAAGGAAGAAAAATGGAGAGAGAAAGAAGTAAACCAGTAAAGTAAGTCCAGAAAGATGGAAGGAAAGAGAGGGGTACAGGAAGAAAAAAAGAAAATACGATAGATAGATAGATAGAGAGAGAGAGAGAGAGAGAGAAAGAGAGAGAGAGAGAGATATAGAGAGAGTGAGAGAGACAGACAGACAGAGACAGAGATAGTGTATCTGTGAGAGGAGAGAGAGAGAGAGACCTTTGATAAGTAAATATTTTCTTTCCATTTTAAACTTTTCGTTTGTCAACTGACCTTCCGTTTTATTGACTTACTATAAATAAAAAGTATTTATTTGATCATATTTGTGAACAAGCGTTTTTACGGTTTCACCTTGTATGTATTGTTAATATTTTCACTACAAAATGGTTTGAGATTGAAATATTTTTTCACAAAAATTTTTTACGTAAATTGTATTTCTAATTATTTTTCACGCGTCCTATTCTGTCGTTAAAACTATTCATTAACATCATTCGTCAATTTTCCAGACGGGCTATTGATAATCTGGACTTTTTGCAATCTCTGGCTTTAAAACAAACAAAACAAAAGGACAAAATAAAATGAATGATGATTTTCATCCATGTAATTCCGTTTTGAGTCCTTCCTAAGTTGAGTGCTTTATATGTTTAAACAAATCGCACATACATAAAAAAAATTATATTTATTAATTAAAATCTTTGAAAATAAGCCGTAAGAAAAAGCACGTTTTGATAATACATAATTACAATTACCTAATTCCTATTTAATGAACAGAAAGCTTTGAGCAGTTTTCGCCTTTTGTATTCTAACCTCTTAACGTTACTCTGCTTATTTTTAAATTTAAACTACCATTTGGGTCATTTAAATTGTTTTTCTATATAGGTCGTTCGTATATAAAACGCGACATCGCTGTTTTAAATCGTCAAAGGATGTTCTAAAATAGTCGAACAATGAACGGGAAACTGGGAAAATAGAATAAACTGAAGGATTTGTGTTTAGTTAGATTGGCTCGGAAGCAATACCAAGTCCGGCTTTGCAATTCAATATAGTGGCAATATAAAAGAAATGGCCGGGAGACATACAAAAGAATCCGATTCCGGCTGCTAGGCGAACTATTCATCCATTTAAATTAAAAGTTAAAGCTCAACGCTCTTCAAATTCAACTGGTCTATTACTAAGTTTAAGTTTAGATTAAACATAAACATTCTAAAACACTTTTATCCCATTTTAAAGAGTTGCCAGTAGGGAAACCTACTGTATAGATCACAAATTCTTATGAAACCCGACGTGAAGTTGTCCTATATGTACAAAATCCATACACAGTGTACAATCTAATTTAAAAAAAGAAAAATATATAACAAAAGAAACATATAATTTTCAAGAAAGTAGTAAGTAAACCAATCTTCAATGACATTTGAACAAAATGGTGGCACGGACATCTTGTGAGAGTGAGAGCAAGTAGGTTTGTGGAGGAATTATCACGGTAGAGCATATAAATATGAGAAAGAAACACGACATCCGGAAAGACGACAACAGGCACAGATCGCTGATTCAATATCCCATGACCATAAATATTTTTAAATGTACATAGATCTTTATACCTTCATGTATGTGATATGTGTTTTTATTGGTACGAATGTATTTAATTGCGTGAATGGAGGGCTCATCTTCCAATTACCTGGAAGAAAAACGAGTACTCTGGGGTAGTGTGAATAATAGACTTCATACCATTATTAGCTTAAATTAACTTTTTCATTAAACTATTTAAAAAATTGAGATGGTATGAAATATAATAACATTGAAAGCTTCGAGTTAAGGCATGCAGATGGCCCCCCGAGGATCCGAGCCGTAAACAAGGAATAGCCAGACTAAGAATAGGTCATACGCGGTCCCTTACGCAGAGAAAGGGTGCTCGACGTGACCCACATAGTCTAAGCGTAACGTGCCTTGGCTCGTACAGGGCGCGAGTGGGCATGCCGACAGATTTAAATAGGGTTCTCGGACACAGCAACGAGTTTCAGGGTATCCTATTCCGCGTTTTCAGGGCATTGGGAATTTTTTATTATATATAGAAGTTATATATATTAGCAGGGTGGGCGACCAAGACCCGAGGGGTTAAATGCCTGGGTAGACCCGTACCCCGTCCCTAAAAGGTCCGGGACTTGGTAGGCTCTCGTGTCCTTCATAAACCTCTTGGACTTGTTTACAAACCCCAAGATTTTGGACCATTTTATCTCGGGGAGTGATTTGGTAATGTCCTCTCCTTCAAAGATTTCAAATCTAGACCTAGCATACCTATCACATTCTACGAGTTAGTGCTTTGCCGTTTCTTCTTTTATTTCGCAGAAGCGGCAAAAGGGATCTGGTAGGATACCCATTACGAAGAGGTGTCTTCACAGTGGGCAGTGGCCCGTCAGAATACCTATCAGCCTCCTAATTCCCTTCCTTGAGATAGAGAATAGCCATTTCTATTCTGCTGGTTTGATCGCCTTAACGAACTCTTTCGATTGCCTGTGTCCGGGGGATAAATTCCACTCCCTAAGGAATTGTTTCATGCTTCAGTTATAGAAGTTAAGTTATGTGCTTTGCGTTTCTGTGTGTTGTATACGTGAATGTGTGAATTGGTGTGCATGGGAGGGGCTGATGGCGAAAATTTTATAAAAATACCCCATCGACCCCCAATTTAGATTAGTTTATTGTAGTGTACAGTAGGTGGAGGAATATCGAGTCCTCCATCTGCCAAACAGAATGAGTGCGATCAATTTTATGTTGGTGTGAACGAATTTATTGGTGTAAATGGGGAGGGCCTGATGGCGAAGTAGCATCTCCATCTTTCATGTTGCGTGCGTGACTTCGGTCTACGGCGGAAAACTTTTAATGTGGGCCATCGACCCCAAAATATCGAGTATTCCATCTACCAAACAGTATGAATGCGATCAATGAATTTATTGGTGTGGTTGTGTACCGAGTATTTAGAGGTATTTTGTTAGTGCTTCGGGGCTGAAACGTCGAAGCTGTCGGATGCCCTTGTTAAAAACAAACAAAAAATGAAATGTAATTTTATAAGCTATTAGGACAAAGCTTGCTGCTGTCACCCCGAGTTGTAATATCGGTCCGGATGGGATCCCAGAATTGTTCTTACAGAAAAGCTGTGTCCTCTATACGAACCAGAATCTATCTATTCTGTTTGGCCAATCTTTGCTGAGGAGGATCTTTCCAGATAGATGGATGATTCGTTATGTGTCTCCTGTGCTCAAAAAAGGTGATCGTAGGAACATCGACCACTAATGTCCAATCGATAAGTGTTCTATAATACCTAATGTCATAATGGTAAACGTATTGGGCCTTCTTATCCTTCAGCAACATCACGGTTTTATCAAAAGACGATCCAGTATAATGTTGCTTCTTTACAAGAATTTCATTCTGAATAGTTTGGAAAACGGTCATTGTTTTCATTCTGTTTACCGGTGCATGGTGTTTAATCTTGGTGAAAAATCGGAAAAACTTTTATTAGATAAGCCCCTTCTGGGATTGATTCTTGCGGGATAGTGAGAGGGGGTTATCGGTTCATGTCTATGTTATCTTCGATGTTCCCTAGGCTCTTATTCCGGGCCAGTATTATTTCTGATATTTCCAAGAAAGTTGGCTCAGTCTTTAACAAGTCCTCATTTTCACTCTTAGCTGAAGACCTAACAATCTTTCGTCTAACTGCCTCATTTGAGCAATTTATTATACTTCAGGAGAATCCGGACGTTCCTGGTCTTGGTACGACAATAATAATCTTACGTTAAAGGAAAATAATTTAAATGTCGTACGATTTTCTAATCAAAAGGAAATCAAAATGAAATTCTGTTTCCCATGTCGGATCTTTAACAAGAACCGCGATTTTCATGACCACTTCGAAGCTGCTGAGTAAAATACATTTAAAACTGGGGCTTCATTAAACGGCAGTCGGTAGATTTTAAAAATGCATTAGCCATATAAATTCCCTACCAATGACTTGATCGTTTTCATTTGAAATATGGAAGTTATTTGGTCGCATTGATCAAATGATTGGGAGGGTACAAAAGAGGGTATCTAAATATTTGCAGTTCAAAATAAATATAAATGACAGTAGTGAAGCTGAATTTGATCGGACTGGATTCTTTAGAAAAAAGAAGAATTTTGGCTTCGGCCTTGCTGACAAAAGGATAGATTCCCCGGAGGTCATGTCCTGGTCATTGGTATGAGGGTCCCCTAGGGTCGACTCCGCACCCATTCTGTTTCCCAGCAGAAGACGAATTATGGGTCGGAATCATGTATTTCTGTGCTAGTTCGGCGCAATTAATCAATAGAGATGTCGCGGATCCACTCTCTAACACCTTGCCGGTTTTCAAAAAGAACATTTATTAACATTAAAAGAGTGAATCAAGAATTGATTTTTTAGATTTTTCTTTTTTGCAGTTGTTATCTAGTTGTTGTCTCTTCTTTTTATATAATTTTATGTTATTATACTGAATTTCTGTGTATGTTTTTGTACTCCTAGCTGTAGAGTTTAGGGTAACTTCACCTGTTTAATTGCAATAAAATAAAGATTACTTTTTATAGTTATAATACAATAGAATAATACTATTTATTTTTATTCTTCATTTTTCCCCACCATTCCCCTTTTTTATCCAGCCTCCCTAATTATTAAAAAAATCCCTTCCCGATTTCCTGGTCCGACATTTTTCACTAATTTGTGGGAAAAGTCCATTAACCGACATAAAAAATCCAATAATACGAAAATAATTGATTTGGATCAGGTATATAGTCCAAAATGAAGTAGGCGGATCTTTCTTGCCAAGCTTCGGCCAAGCCTTCTTCAGGGTTTGATACATAATTAATGCCAAAGGACGGTTACCTCCTTTTCAAAATGGCATCTAGTCACGGTTACAATTTACTGTAAATAATATTTATTTAATTAGATTATTTATTTATTAAGTTATTTATTTGTTAAATAATTTATTTTTGTTAAACTGTAAAAACTTAATATTGTATAAAGTAAAAACATTAGAACAAAAATGACCATAACGTGCAACTTTGATGTTTATTTAGGCTTTTAAATAAAGTACCCAGCCCTGAGGAAAGCTTAATAAAAAGCCGAAAGCTTGGCAAAAACGATCCGACTACTTAGTTTTGGACCATACATTTACTTGATCGCAATCGTCAATTGTTAATAGGAGATGGTCGATAAAACTCTGTGTGAAATGGGAAATTAAGTCATTACTTAGAAATAAAAATGTGTTCAAATTTACTTCTCTAACTGTTTCGACTCGAATTTGCCTAAACTAGCAATTCTGAGTTCGAATCTGCGCATAGCACGTGGAATTTTAATTTATAATAATTTTTGTAAAGTATTTTAAAATGGTTTTATTGTGTACGTCACCTAACGAGTGATTGTATGTTATGCCCTCCAGCAGGATAGGAAATACTTTTATACTTATAGGCAATTAACAAACAAAAATCGTTGATAAACACTAGTAGAATCTAGCTGAACATTCATATTTATCCCTTGTTTTTGAAGATTATTTTGTAAAATTATTATCAACTGAATAACTTCGTTCAATTTGAAGATAATGACATAAGAATCCATTTGACTTCCAAAATTTGATACCTTACGTACGCGATACGCGTCAATACGATCAAATTCAAACACTTTTTTTCAACCTGAGAAAAATGTATTCGTGGCCTCTTAGCTAGCGGTGTGCAAAAGGCGCATTAACAGTTATCCATAAAAAAAAGGAATGCAGCCAAGCAACGGTGGTTTCAAAAGTCATAAAGCTGTCGACGTGTCCAAAAGGTAAACGGTGACCAATGAACCACTATGGAATCGGAAAAAAAAAGAGAACGGTGTCAATAAAACAAACGAACTGAATCTGCCAATAAATCACCAAAACTCCAACATTTTTCATCGTTTACACAACTGCGTCAAAAAACAAGCTTCCAACGATATAACGAATAAGTCTTTTTTCGACTAACTTTTTTCTTTTTTTGTGTCCCGTAGATATTTTAAATATTTTCATTGTGACATCAACGTTCTATTCATTTTTAATGCGACTTCAAACAGGATTCATTAGTCACATTACTAATGCCTAGGATTACTATTATTTAATCTATCCTGCTGAATTAGTCAACCAATTATAAATTAATCACATAGAAACTCTGTGACTCTGAAAGAACTTTTTTTAAAATAATTAACCCTGTGTTAGTTGTTCTACGCTACTTCCCACATAACGGATATGGCTCCTTCGGTCTGCACCCAGGTCATGACCAAATTATAAGTATTAAAATGTTATAATAAATTCATTAGATTTCATGATCAGATTGACCAAATAACATCTTTCAATTAATTAATCTTTATGTAAGGCATTGGTTGAGATTAAAAAGTCAGTGTCACGAGCGGGATTCGAACCCACGACCTTCGCCTAGATACGCCGCTGCTCTACCACTTGAGCTGTCGTGACTTCGATCCACTCGGACACTAACTTCCTACCTCGACCCAACCAAGTTTACAATCATTATAACCAATTATAATAAATACTACTAATAAGGGAATTTGTAAAATAAATTAGGTTTGACTAGAAGTACACACAAAACCGTTTTTAAAGGAACTTTTGAATTAGAAAAAACTGGTCAGGTTTATTCCTTTACTCAATAGGCTATGATTGGCAAAATACCGCATACACCCACGGAAGATGGCGAGAAACCGATGTTGACAGAATAAAACCGCGAAAATAGGCAGGCCAGAACTATCAAAAAGATCAACGTCAATGGAATATAATTGTATACGAAAAGAAGAAGAATTTCGCCTCTTGTGGGGAATGTGCTAATGGACGACCTCATAAGCAAAGTAAATGAATCTTGAAAAAGGTTACACTGACCTTTGAGAAGAAAGAAAAACCTCATATGATGAGATAGTCAAGCAGCTATTAAAGCATTATCAAGTAGAAAAATAACATCAAAACTAATCAGCGGATGTATCTAATATTTCCAAAACCTGAGGAAACACAATAACCTGATGACATGAGTACCGGATTTATTGCTGTTTTCACTATTGTAATAGGGCCACAGAATATGGCGAGGGACCATCAAAACGGCGAAAATAGGAAGACCAAAATAATCAAAAAAGATAGAAGTTAATAAAATATAATGGTGTTCGAAAGGAGGAATAATTTCGCCTCTAGTGTGGAATGTGCTAATGGATGACCTCATAAGCATATTAAATTTAAGGGGAATCGGAACGGAAAGCTGTGCAGATATATTGTTAAAATAATCAGGGGAAAAATCGTCTAAACATTAAAAGAACTCACTAAAAGAGTACTAAACATGATGGATCAAAGATGCCCATAATGAGGACTTAAAGAAAACCCCTCAGAAACTATACTAATTTCATTCATCAGGAAAAGAAATATAGAAATTCAAAGCCTATGCGTCTATAATGAAATGATGCAATTAAAAACTAAGTTCGATACCAAGACATAAACTTTGGCGAGAATTTAACCTAGAACCCTCACTGCAGCACATCATAACAAAAATAAAATATCCCCGATGACCACAAGAAGAACTCTAGTGTAATAGACCTCCTCAGAGGAGTGACATGACCTTTAACCGGTTACTGGCACCTGAGAAAGAATCTACAGAACTTGAACATTTTCAATGATGATCTCATGTGTAGATACGAAGGGGAGGAAAAACAGCAATCCTCTATCATCTTTGAATGCGAAGCAACCGCTCAATGGAGATATAACCTCGGAAGGAAATAAATCCCAGAAGAAGGAATCCTTTTCAAAAAGATAGTTCCTACTCACAGTAAGGTGTTTTGCAACGATCCGGATTTCGAGCCTTTTAGCTCATCATCAGGTTGAAGGACTTCTACAACCAGGTCTCTCGACATGAATTGCCAAAGTGAACCCGCTGATACCTCCGCCAACGCGATGTTCCAATTAGCAGCTGATTTGTTTAATGGCGCTCAATTTGAACGTGCGAAACGCGGAAATTATAACACAAATAAATATTATAGTAGTAAATACTTAATATTATTAAATTACTAACTATTATAAACTAATTATAAAAATAATAACAATTAAAATAATTAGTTTAATTATTTGGATGTTTCATATTATTTAAGTACATATTTAAAATGGGAGGTAAATCAAGAAGAAGAAGAAGGAATTGTAGCAACGAATGTCAACCTACTACTTCTGAGGTGGATCGAGTCGATTGTGAACAGCAGTGCTTGGGAAACAAAAAATAATGATAGAGTACTTGTAACTTAATACTAAAATATCCCTTTTTTAACTGAATGATTTGCCTTTGAAAATAATGATTCAATTTATCTGTACGATAATTGATTAATGTAAGCCATTAACACGAACTATTGTTTCTTAAGGATGAACCATGGCCACCTTTCTACCTTCATCATTTCCCTAAGGGTGACAATTAATTGAATGTCTTTTAAAATCATTACTAAATTGGGCCGAGTTTTTAAATATTTTTCTTTCGTTTCATACAAACAAAGTACGTTAATATAAAAATTATGACGGTAGATTATGAATGGGTGGGCTTTTCCTGTTTGTAACCCTACACCGAAGATAATTGAAACGCATTTCTGCCATTGTATTCTGTTATATCGGATGAATTTCAACCTGCAAAGCACAGCAAAATGTAGATGGTATGAATCGATTTGAGCTCAAAACGTAAAACAAATTTCTAGATACGAAGTAACGGAAATATTGAGACATGCAAATGTGGGAGAATGACAACAATAACACATAAATTTTTGCTCGGGGAAAACGTTATTTCTAGAAGTAAAATTCATATGTTGAGCTTTTAATAAAGACTTTGTAGGTGGTCCTTAATGAATTTGACTCACGTCTTCCATAGGGCTATCAACCAATCAGCGGACGAAATGTCAAGTGAAGTTTATTAGATAATAGATGTGGCCTTTGGACAATTTCGAGGCAATCCGACAATTTGAGATCTGGGCCCCGTCGACGAAGTTCCCGCTGTAAAGCAACAGGCCGAGCGAATTCTCGAAAACCGGTTGCTTCGGCCATTAGCAAGGTCGCGCCTGGAATGCACAGCAGACTTCAGCCTCCCTCCGTCCGCAAGGTCAACTACACCTTTTTGGATCGGACGTCCACCCATATGTTCCGAGACGTTTCCTTTCGTGGCAGATCAACAAAAAAAGATCCATTTTAGTATTAGACATAGACCTCCCGACAGCCCAAAACAAATGGGTAAACTGTTGGATTTATTGATAGTTTAGAAGTTGTCATACGGCCTACCTCGCTTTTCTGAGTATAACCTGGACATGCGTTCTTAACTTTTATTCACGGTGTTTTGAAACAAAAGATCTTTTCATCGAACGTTCGAAAGATTTATCATGCACCAGACTTAGAGCCATTCCAAGGCGGTTAAGACTCTGGAACGAATTCCCTCAAAGAAGTCCTGAAGTCCAGAGAAAACAAAGAAAACACTGGATCCTTCAGCAAAAGTATAATGTTATAAAACAACCACCGGCCTCCTATAAATTAGGGAAATTACACTCCCATAGTAGAGCAATCCTCAATTTACTCAACCGTGTTGCCAACAAGGTTCAGTAACCTTCATAGATGAATATAGTCGAAGAAATTACCTTAGTTTTTAACTAGGACAATCTTGAACTTTACACAATTTATTTCAAAATTAGAGAAGAATAATGATAATCTTAAAGATCATAAGAATGGATAAATAGATGAATTATTAGAACAAAACAACATCGGCACACTTGATATTCGATGAAGTGAAGAACTAAAAATCTGGCTATTAAATTGAATGAAATTATTTATTAATATATAATAAGAAGAAAATAGGGTCGAGTACGGTACCGTGAGGTATCATTAAAATGACAGTTTTTGGTTGAGTTTGATGGAAATCGATAATTATGAAAAAGCAAGCAACCTTCCTAAACAAGCAGCAACTTCGTACCTAGATTAAACGAATGGGAAAAAATGCGTAAGTTAGACAAATAACACCAAAACAGTCGTGTCAAGAAGAAGACAGCCATAATAATACTTTATTTGACAATTATTATAAATACAAAATATACCCTTTAAAAAAGAACATTTACAGCAATGGAATACCCGTCCGCTTGATCAATAATAGCCATCCCTAACCAACCATTACAAATAACTCACTCTTTTATCTAACCTGGTTATTTCACTCAAATAAACAAAGTGGACTAGGTAAGGAAGCAGAATCTGATAAATATCAACTGTAAAGCAACAACTAGATGGGAGTAGAAAAAGTTTTACAAGCCAAATTCAACTTCTAATGTCTTTAGTACTTATCTAGCTAATGATTATTTCCTTTCTTGACCTATCTAAAAAGGTATAATTTGAGAAAGGCACATTGAGCACTGGGATTTTAAAGAGACTATGAACCCGAATGACTATTATGCCCATATTTCTATATATTTATCTGTTTGCCAAGTTGCTAATAAAACTGAAAATATCAATTAAACGAGACAGTGAGATTATCTTTTGGAATCTACGAGATGATGAAACTGTAAGTTGATCCTGTCAAAACATTTCGGTCTATTCATGCTATTTCTATCTTGCGTGCGTACCTAACACTAAAGATGGCGAGAACCGTAAAATCTTTTTAACATAGTTGTTTCAAATTTGGCCGGTTTGGATCTTAAGAAGGCAGAATGCTTGAAAATGGATGACTGTAGCTGTTTTATACGTTCAACAAAAGGAGGGATTTGCTGGGAAATTAAGAACCTAAGTTCTTTATCCCTCGTTAGAAAAAAGTCCAATTTTAGAAAATAAGTATGTTGTACAGCAATGTTTTGCGTATTTACTGTTAGTTCGGTTGGGCACTAGTGATGGTTTGATTGCTGAATTGGGCGGACGTGTGCGTTGCGGTTGTCTTGAGCATACTATTGTCGATTGCGTCTGATTTTAAGCCCATTCAGCCAGATTGCCCGAAAGCGTCCAACATAACATTTTTTAAGCTGCCAATGTTGAATCAGAACGGGTAAAAAATATGTCGATAGTAATCAATCGGAAAACATTGTCCAAATATAGTCAAAACATGAACTATATTTTCACATCATTAAAACATTGTTCTATTATTCTTTGATAACGTTTGTTTTTTATTCAAATATTAAAACGTTTACAAAAAGTTCACTAATTTCGTGGTCCGCTTGACCAATTAATACATTACAATTAATTAAGGTTTCTTAGTTGAGATGAAAAAAAGGAGAAGGAAGGAAGGAAAGAAAACTCATAAGGTGGGGTGGAGATAGGAAGTTGATGTCCGAGTGGATCGAGGTCACGATAGCTCAAGTGGTAGAGCAGCGGCGTATCTAGCCGAATATCGTGGGTTCGAATCCCGCTCGTGCCATTAACTTTTTTCATCTCTACTAAAAAACCTTAATTAATTGTAATAGTTTACAAAAAGAATGTCGTATCATTAGTAGAGAGACAGAGTGAGAGAGATACGAAAAAGGAAGAGAAGGAGGATGAACTGAGGAGAGAAAAGAGAATGAACGTGCGTAAGAGAGAAATAGAGAGAGAGAGACAGACAGACAGACAGACAGACAGACTGACAGAGAGACAGAGAGACAGACTGACAGAGAGAGAGAGAGAGAGAGAGAGAGAGACAGACTGACAGACAGAGAGAGAAAGAGAGGGAGAGAGAGAGAGAGAGGGAGAGAGAGAGAGAGAGAGAGAGACAGACTGACAGACAGAGAGAGAAAGAGAGGGAGAGAGAGTGAGAGAGAGACACACACACAGACAGACAGGCAGTGACGGAGACAGAGTTAGGAAAAGAATAAGTGAACGTGTGTATGAGAGAAATAAAAAGTGAGAAAGAGTGATTGAATGATGGTGTGTAATTTCTTAGTTGATAAATGCACAGGTCCTTTTTTTCTTTAGATGTTATTAAAGTGTAGCGTGCCATATTAGTTAGAAGGTTTCCGAACTTTTTTGCCCAGTGCCTCATAGACATGGAAGTGTTTTTCACCGCCCGTTCCGGTTTCAACGGTCTTTTTGTTATTTAGTACGAGTTGTTCCACTTTTATTGACGTGTATTCACCACTCCTGGGTTAATGTATGGATCAAGATGAGGTTCCTTTTTGCCAGTTGTCAGCTGCCCCGTTTAAATGAAATACCGGTTAATTTTTTGGTTAATTTCACTTCCATTACATGAAGTTTAAATAAGTAAATGATGTAACTTTTATTTTATTAAAATGAGACAGATGATATCATTCGGGTCGTCATGCTTATAATGTTATAATGTCATAATTGAGCTTTCCTACATAAAAAAATTTCAAAAGAAAACTAAAACAAATTTACGTTTTGTTTAAATTAAACGGTCGATTCGTATAAAATCAATATTTCTGAAGGGAAATACAAATCGTATGATGCGTGGTTATTATGCTGCCGGCTGGCATAACCACAATAAAGGAGGACTTAACGTGGACGACTATTAAACGGTAATGCACGATCCATTTACAAGTCACTCCATCCTGACCACACGCTCTAAATTGATTGAGCGTGCATTGATTCGAAATAAAATCCAGAACCGATTACCTTAAAGGGTAAAGTTTTTATTAGCGGCGAGTCGGTAAATTGATTTGTTTTTTGTTTATGCATGGAAGTCAGGGGCAAAATGCGTTCTTGCAAGTAACAAAGCGTTCTAACTAGATTGAGATAAGCTCGAAAGTTCTGAACACAGTCAAAACCGATGTTTTCAACAACTATTTGCATACAAGGCCTTCAATTTCCAATCTAACTATGTTGAATACACGTGAGTGGATACTATTTCAGGTCAGTTTCATTCTACGGCCAGGGTAACATCTAATAAAGTGGATGACTCCGCTAAAACATGAAAGAAATTCCACGTCGATTATTAGGAGGTGGCAGTGTCCACAGTTTGTCTAGGGCGGACAATCCTCTTTGTTCTCGCTGTGGAAATCTTCCATTGTGACCACTCCTTTCAACTTTCTTCAGGCGATTAAGTGAAATTCCTTTGCCTTCCGATTTTGCCCACCTAGAACCCTTTTATTTAAACAAAACCAATATTAAACTATCCATGAGTTTAAGAATCAAAATAGCTTCTTTAAATGATTTAATTTTAATTTGATAGGTTTATATAGCTTTTCCGTCATCAATCCTTTTTAATTGCAAATGACCACTTTTTTTCGATTTTAGTTTTACCAGTTTCATTTCCAATTAACACTTTTTAACAGTAAATTAACCCTTTTCAACTTCACATTAATCCTTTTTTATTTCAAATTAGCCTTTTTAACAGAAAATTAACCCTTTTTTATTTCAAATGAATTCCTTTTAATTTCATAAACTCTTTTTAAGATGTTATTACAGATTTAGTATTAACAAAAAACCGAGACGGTGGATTGATGAATTATGAGCAGGTAATGTAAATGTCCGAAATATTTGGGAATTTTTTTTAATGTAAAATAATTGGCCTCTTACATAAAAAGCCAAGTGAAAAAATAAAAAAAAAATAAAAAGTATGGAAAATTAATTTTTTTTACTGAACTATGTATAATTAACCTTTTTAACATTCAAGGAACCTTTTTAATTTAATTTTAAATCCATCATTTTTAAGTTTGAATTAAACTTTTTTATGTCAAATTAACCTTTGCTTTTTTAACTTCAAATTGTCCCTTTTTAACAGTAAATCAACCATATTTAATTTCAAATTAGCCTTTGCTTTTTACAGTTTTACCATTAAGAAAAGTGAGGAGATGGTACAAATTATAACCATGTAAAATACAATTTAACTTATTATAAAAACAGTATTTTTTAATGCTGGAATTTTACTTTATATGGTTATATTTCATATCTTCTCCTAGATTTTTTTTTTATGTTATAATGATACGGTTAAATTAACATTACAACAACAATGAGATAATTTTAAACCAAATATGTTAATTTGAAGTGAAAAAAGGTTAATTTTAAAAGAAAAAATAATAATTTGGAGGTAAAATAGATTAATTTGAAATTAGAAACGATTAATTAAGAAGGGTACGTTTCAAATTACAACTGGTAAATTTGATAGAAAAGCTACATTCGTATCCACAAATCATGAATAAACTACAGGAAAGTATTTAAACTCAGGGATACCTGCAGTGGTGTATCGTTACCTTGCTATTATATCGGAAAAGTTATTTTTTAAATATTCTATTTCTTGTTGGTTTATGATTACATTATTATATGTCACATCTAATGACATAATATATTGCATTATCCATATTGCAGGTTTCGTGCTTCTTGGATTGTTAGCCAAACACGAAAGACGATATATCGACACAATGTCTTCCTTAAAGAATTTTAGGTTTGGTTTTTAGAGTTGGAAATTTTCTAAAACAGGAACTACCCGGTTTAACTAGAAACCATAATCAGATCCACTTTCGTCTGTCTATTTTTTGCTGACAATAAAAATTCATGTCCTTTTTTTAGTCTAACAGGTTGGTGTGTTAAACTAAACTTTTTTGTGAATCTACACAGCGAAATATTGGATACGTTTCTGCGATTTCTTCCGAATAGGCCCTGGTTTCGCAAAAAATGTTTGAAAGTTGATATTTTCCGTTATTTAATATTTTTATATCATCGTTCTACTTTGTAAAATCAACTATGTGAATATATCATTTTTTATGTAGATTGCAATAAAAATATAGTAAAAGTTATCAAAGTTTATCAATAACCAAAAATATTTGTTCATTTGTTATTTTTATTAATATTAATAGTTTGAATGTATTTATTTATTTATGTCGTATAAATTAAAATATTAATAAAAAGTATAAGTGTAAAATAAATTAGCATAAATGGTTATTTATAGATTAAAAGAATATTATTTTTGGTCACTTTCATCGTTGGATTACATAAAAACAAAAATGTTCTACTGCGCAGAATATTCTTATTTGGTCTGATTTAAAAAGATAAATCAACAAAATACTACTTTTTGCATACTTCAACAAACACTATTATTATAACATTATTCTCACAACAAACAAATCATGAAAAGTAGGTCAGAAAATGGTCAAACGTTGGATTTGATCTCATTGCCATGATTCATTAATCATAAACCCCCAGATAACGACTTGCCTGGAAATCGGCATAAATTAATTTTTTGACTGATAATTTCGACATCTGTGTGACTGACATTCCTAGTGCAAGTTCAAACATCATTTTTCTCAAAACCTAGTGGACGGATTTTCATAGGTTTTTGAACCATAGAAGTTGCGGATACGTGACCAATAATTTGGAATTATGTAGAATCATCAGAAAACCTTTGGTCCAAATTCGTGTCACACCAACTCGGTCGACCAGTGTAAGTTGCCTCACTCCTTCATATTTTGCCAACTAAAAGTGCAAACCACCAATAGCGAACAGACCGAACCAGCGGGAGGAAAAAGGCATGGATCGAAAATTCAAATTCATCGTCCCGCAGACCTCGACGAAAAACGCAAATGCACACAATTCAAAAGTTTTCATAAGTCATTTAAGAGAGAAATGAGGTTTTTATCTTAATTTAAGATATATATTTACACAAAATTTGGATTTTCAGGGGAGAAGTGAATAGGAGGTTGTTTTGGGAGGACCCAAAATGCAAAAATAGTGCAGGTGTTGAAAAGGCAGTCAAAACTATTTTTAATTTTTATAAAATAAAGAAAATGTATTCAAAATATTTTCTAGCAACGCAAATACATCTTTGCCAACATGTTATAAACGTTTTTATTTCGGTGGCATAAAAATCTTTCTTTCGACTGACAAAGTTTTGGAAGGCGTTTTTGGTTTGTTTATAAAAAGTTTAACTCTCAAGAAATGATCAAAATTTCTAAAAAAGTGGAAGTCTGTAGGCGAGAGGTCGGATGTATATGGAAGGTGCGGTAAGGTTTCCTAAAGTCCTTACGTTTCCGCGGAGTTGGCATTGCTACATATGACCAGGTGTTATCGCGAAGAAGAATCGGCCCCTTACGGTTTACCAATGCTGGACAAAGACGTTGCAGTTTCCCGTGCATTTTGTCTATTTCTTGGCAATATTTCTCTGCTGTGATAGTTTCACCTCAATTCAGAAAATTACAGAGAATAACCCCAGCAGTATACCACCAAACCGTCACCATAACCAAAGATGAGATGATGGATCGTCCTGCTGTTGAACAACTTGGAAAAAGGTTCTTCGGTGAAGTCACAACAGAAAGACAATACTTTAAGTTTTTGCCGAGCTTTCGACGATAATATCGTCATCATCAGGGCCATCTATTATAGGAAAATATAGCAGTTAGAACATATTGTATATTTTTTTAAACAATTATATTTTTCTTTCTTTAACTCGATGAGTGTTGAAATATGTCTTGAGAAAAAGCTGCATTTATAATAAAATTATTTAAAAATAGGTAAAGCTCAATATCTAAAATTATCAAGATGATGTATGAAATTAATTAAAAACCATAAAAACAACATAATATAAAATGAAAAACCTCATAAGTATAGGTTACCTCAGTTAAAATATACATAAAGTACATGCCTCTTTTCTTACTTTTTCAGGTATATTTGGATATCACAGTGCATCATGGTTATTTTTCTTTTAATTTTACATTATCTTGTTTTTATGGTTTTTAATTAATTCCACACTTCATCTTGTTAATATTTAGATACTGAGCTTTACCTAATTTTAAATAATCTTATTATAAATGCAGTTGTTTTTCTCAAGACCTATTTCAACACTCATCGAGTTAAAGAAAGAAAAATAGAATTGTTTTTAATTTTGTTTTTAAATTATATAATATGTTCTCACTGCTATAATTTCCCATAATAGATAGGCCCTGATGATGACGGTATAATCGTCGAAAGCTCGGCAAAAACTTAAAGTATTGTCGTTCTGTTGTGACCTCACCGAAGATCATTTTTCCAAGTCACCATAAAGTTTTTTCGGTAGAGATTTGGTTTCGGGATGAGTTTTGACTTCATCCTTGAAAAGACATGATTCGATCAAGAAATGGATTATTTTGGTGGTGCTACAGAAGAGACGTGCGAATGTCAAAGCTTCGATTTTTTGAACTTCGGTTAGTTGGTGCGGTACCCACTTTTCGAGCTACTTTTCTTCACCAATTCGCTCCAGATGGCGAACAATGGTTGAGTGGTCAACATTGACTCTTCCGCAATTTCCCGTGTTGTCTTACGTGAATTTTCTTCAATGAACGTTTCGAGTTGGTCGTCGTCAACGGTCAAACCCTACCTCGACCTTCCCTGTCTGACGAAGAAATCTCTGAAACCATCGCTACACGTTGCATTCGCGAATGTTTCCCTCCCTTCATACTATATTGATGTTATGCGCGGTTTGGCCGCACTTCACCCAAGTTTAAATTCGAACAAATAAATTTGATGAAAATTTATTTTAGACATATTTAATTTCGTAAGGTCCCACTCTTATAAAAGTCAATATAATCTAAAATGTTTTGTGTAAAAGATAACAGTATTTATTATAAACCATAAATTAGATATGGTGATGTGCGATAATAAAACAGATTTTCAAAACACACCAATCCAATAATAACATAAATGAATATCTGATGAACATGTCAACAACCGTTGTGAGTAACTTTCTTCAATTGGCAATGAAACTCATAAAATCCTTGACGCACTCTCACATGGCCTTAGAATTAAACACCATCCGGTATAAATACAGACAATATATTGTAAATTGTGATGTATAACGGTCATAATATAACATTTTTTCTGTTGTGGTTATTATAAGTTCTCTTATTTTTGAGAAGCATTGTCTTTTATGATAAAAGTTTTGTTTAAAAATGTTTTGACGTTTCGACACGAGCTTCGTAAAACGAAAGAAAATCCCTTTATAAGAACTGATATAGAATAAGAGTTTTTATTAATTATTGAAGGAGGAGAAAGTACCAGCATCGATGGACACGGCAAAATGTTGCAATTTGAAAGGAACACCCGAAGAGTTAAATGGGTCGTTGCTGTGAAGCGGTTGTACCATTATTCTCTCATTTCCTCCGTCACGCTGGGATTTTAGAAAAATATTTTTACCGTTCTCGGGACGATTTCTTCTTAAATGTTTCCGTCGATTTATTCCAAACAGTCAGTTCGATATCTGACAAAACATGACATTCTGACAGAAATCGTTCGAATTTTTGAAAAAAAAAAAACGGGAATTTTTCCGTTTACCAAGCAAGCGGTTTGATTATAAACGTGATATTTACATTCATGCAATTTAATTTGATATATGATCACTAAAATGGTCAAGGGGTAGAATAAAAACAAAATATCAACTTTGCCATGCTTTCGATTTTCTTCGAGGTCATCATCACCATTTTTACTATATTATATATGTGTGCTTCTTAGTGACCGGTTGTTTCATAATTAGTTGAAGTTTCGTGGTAAGAAAAACACATTTCTACCCGAGAGAAAAAGAACCAAGATGTTTTTACAAACATATCACCTTTAAACATGGAAATCAAGCCACTACCAATTTGTCCCCTCCTCACGACTTCAACAAATTATATTATATATGTAACCGGGTTGTCACAACACCACCACAATGCCGGGCGCAATTTTTATTTTGAAAATATTGACATGTTGCATAAAGCATCCTCAGACCTGCGAAGAAAAGCATAGAAGACTTTGTAAATCAACGTGGAGAACTATTGTAATGTGCAGAAAATTTTTCAAAAAATCACTCCAGGGCGTCACAGGTGTGATTACGTTATCACGTGTTCTTCTCTATCTTATAGCTGAGGTAATTCTCTCCTTAGAGATTTCGATTCTGTGAAAGTTATTAAGAGTTAGAATTTCCTGTTTTTTCAGCAAAAATATTTAACTGGAGAAATTTTCAGCTTTTAAATTTGTAAAATAATTGTCATCTTACTACAAATGAAAAACAAAACAAATATAGTAAGTAGTTAACTGTGCTAACAATCGGATATTTGTTTTTGGTTCTAAAATAACCGTTAATTGTTGTTAATTTGTTTGAAAATATAGGCCCTGATGAGGACCTTGACGACCGGTTCGAAAGCTTGGAAAAGTTGGAATTTTGTTTTTATTCCACACCTTGACCATAATACTGATCATACATCAAATTGAACGTCAAGTGGTCGATACCTTCTCTTCAATAACTTCATTCTCCAATTGAGAGATTGTACATATTTATTTAAGATTTTTTTTTAGTCCTTCGATCACCGATTGTGCCTAGGGATCCTTTTTTACAATTAAGAACACAATGGATCAAGGTATTGTCTTTAAGAAGAAAGTAAATTCAGTTGCCATATAGCATTCTGTATTGTCCTTGGTAATGTTAGGACTGAGTAGATCTTTAAGGGAATTTTGAGATCTCCTGTAAAACCTTAAATGTGTCAATCTGTAGAGACATTTAAGACTGTTTTGCCCTGTTGATGACCTTAAAATGTGCCGAAAGCTTGGCCTTAGCAACTAAATTTGCTTTCTTTTTCAAGACTATACCTTCATCCAGAGTGTCCGTAAGTGAAAAAGTGGTCGATACTTCTAATACTCAAAACAGAAACTTCATAAGGTAACAAACGTCATATCACAGTTCTTGGCAATATTGGGCTTGAGTCGGCCTTCAAGAAATGTTTGCTTTCTTCTGCAAAAACTTAAATATGTCAATGTGTAGACATATTTATGGTTGATTTGCCCTGATGATGAACTTAAAATAAGTCAAAACCATGTCCGTAGCAACTGAATTTGCTTTCATCCTCAAGAGCATGCCTTGATCAAGGGTGTTCGTGAGTAAAAAAGTGGTCGATACTTCTAATACGCAAAACATAAGGTAACAAACGTCATGAAGACAGTTCTTAGCAATCTTGGACTGAGTCGGTCTTCAAGGAAATTTGAGATTGCCTGCAAAAACCAAAATATGTCAATGTGTAGACATATTTATGGTTGCTTTGCCGTGATGATGAACTTAAAATAAGTCAAAAGCATGTCCGTAGCAACTACATTTGCTTACTGCTACAAACGTCATGGTCACAGTCCTTGGAAATATTGGGGCTGAGTCGGTCTTCAAGGATCTCCTGTAAAAACTTAAATGTTTCAATCTGGAGACACATTTAAGATTGTTTTGCCCTGTTGATGACCTTAAAATGTGCTGAAAGTTTGGCCTTAGCAACAAAATTTGCTTTCTTTTTCAAGATCATATGTTGATCAGAGGTGTTCGTGCATAAAAAAGTCATCGGTACTTCTAACACTGAACACAGAAACTTCATAAGCTAAAAAACGTCACGGTCACAGTCCTTGAAAATATTGGGGTTGAGTCGGCCTTCAAGGATCAGCAAAAACTTAAATTTATCAATGTGTAGACATATTTATTGTTGATTTGCCCTGATGATGACCTTAAAATAAGTCGAAAGCATACCCGTAGAAACTAAGTTTGCTTTCAGTTCAAGACCATATCTTGATGAAGGGTGTTCGAGCGTAAAAAAGTGGTCGATACTTCTAATACTCAAAACAGAAACTTCATAAGGTAACAAACGTCATGGTCACAGTTCTTGGCAATGTTGGGACTAAGTCGATCTTAAAAGAAATTTTGAGATCACCTGCAAAAACTTCAATTTGTCAATGTGTAGTCATATTTATGGTTGATTTTCTCTGATGATGAAGTTACAATAAGTCGAAAGCTTGCCCGTAGCAACTGAATTTGCTTTCTTCCTCAAGAGCATACCTTGATCAAAGGTGTTCGTGCGTAAAAAAGTGGTCGATAATTCTAATACTCAAAACCCAAACTTCATAAGGTAACAAACGTCATGGTCACAGTTCTTGGCAATGTTGGGTTTGAGTCGGTTTTCAAAATTTTTTTCGATCTTCTGCAAAAACTTAACTATGTCAATGCGTAGACATATTTATGGTTGCTTTGCCGTGATGATGACCTTAAAATAGGTCGAAAGCTTGGCCGTAGCAACTACATTTGCTTTCTTCTTCAAGACCATACCTTCATCAAGAGTGTTCATAAGAGAAAAAGTGTTCGATACTTCTAGTACTTTCTTACAACGGCAGAGAATTACTGGAATGTGCCAGGGGCCGTGATGTTGCACCATCGGCCCTTATGGGACGCTGACTTTCTGTTGGTGGAATATGTTTAAAAAAGGACGAATGAAAACATCGGGACTACTGTTGGCATTATCCATTATTTTGTTGAAGACAAGTCAGCAAACGAGAGGTGAACGTGCGGACTTTGCATCCTTCGTGGCGGAGTGAACGAGCGGCCTCGAAAGATCAGGATTCCGACCGCTTACATCAGCGCTGATTGGTCGATTTATCATTTTTATCAGACGAAACTATTCAAGTTTTTGTTAAACCAATACCAAAAAAATACATAACTAAGATAAAACTGTGTTGAACAATTGTTTAATTACCGCAATTAAAGATGGTCGTTATTATTTTAAAGATATTAGTTTTATAATAAAGATTCGAGGGGAGGCCGACCCGCGGTTGTTGAGACTCTTTGGTGGGAGGGAATATAGTGACATTTGGAGAAGGGATCCTCTTGGGAACATCCAAGGTCAAAGGCGGGATCAAACATGAAATTAAATTTTTGAGTTTTTTCACTATTTAATAGAAAATGGAAATAAGAAGTCTATTTCAGAAATAATGAAAAGATCGATCATAAATTTCTTTTCTGTTTGGAAGAAAATGCGCCAAAAATTCCTCCTTTTTTTGTAATGCCACTGACCTCGGTATATTTAAGAAATAGTGACGTTGAACATTTATTTCTCTCCGGGTAAGTTGAAAATGTTCGCCTATACCGTTCCGTTTTTCAAATTTTCGTTCGTCCGGTCTTAATTTTGGTTCAAAATTCAAGTCGTAAATTGTATTTACCCGTTGTTGGTGGGTGGGACCGGATACTCTTGCGGCAGTTTGAAGAACGGTGGCCTCCCTCTGTTGCTATCGGTGCGAAGCACAGGCGAAGCAGCCGGTATCCAAAGCACAGGGACACGGGTCACAGATCACAGACACATAATCCACGTTTGCACCTGACGCGAACGGAGAAGGCCGGTAGACTGTCGGTGGAAGGCGGCCGTTTGCACGGACGTGGCGTGGTGGGGACGCCGCCCGGGGAAATTCAAAAGAAACCCTGCTCCCATCTCTTCAGAATACTACCCGGTCTGCAAACGTCAGATGGAACAGGTACGTAACCTTTCTTCCGCCCTCCGTTTCCTACAATCTGGCTCCGCCATACAATTTCTTTTTTTTTTTATATTTCTACAATATCTTGACCTAGTTTCATTTTCATTATTTCACACTTAAAAATTTTATTAATAGTTTTTTTTTCTATTCGGTAGCGTTATTAATTTCGACGGAACCTTCCCGAAGAAAAAAGGTTTTCGCGCGCCCTTGGATCGAAGCCGACCACTCACCTGTTTCCAGTTGGTAACATCTCCCCGGCTGGTCGAACCGATTCACATTTGCCACGTAAGTTTCTGACTTTTTTTAATGTTTTCCTCACCCTGGTCTTTTCTCGTATTCCTTTTTACTCGGTTCACCCTCCGTTATGCCGACAAACACGCGATTCCTGGAAAAACACCATGTCTTTTTATTTCCCCATTAAGGTTTAAGCCCTGAAGATGACAGTATAAAAACTGTCGAAAGCTCGGCGAAAACCGAAAGGAAGTTTTTCTCTGTGTTGACCTCTTCCGTAGATCATCCGAAAAAACTTCAAAAAAACAAAGATGTTTGCTTGGTTGGTTGTCTCTGTTCAACGTTCTCTCAACCGACACTTCTCAAAATTAATATAAATATTTGTTCTTGGGATTTCCAAGAGTGGCCAAATTCTTTCTCATTGTTTACATCTCTGATCCATGACAATAAAAGCTTGTCTAATCTTTTTGAATAGATGATTATTACTCTTACAGCCTTACAACCTGGTGGTGGTGGGCTTTAAGCTGGAAATCCGGATAGTTGAAAACAACAAAACTGTGGGTAAGAGCCATCTTTTAAAATTATGAATATTTATACCCATCCTACCTTTATCATTTCTACTAAAACCTTGACGGAAAAGCTTCACTGTTCCTTTCTTTGCGGCCCACCTTTGAAATTAATAGAAACGATGCATTTGTCGAACGAAAATAATAAAATGAAGTGTTGGTGGTGCGTTATCAAAATATCCGAATGCTTGCAAATTTTTATCTTCATAAGCTAACAGCATTCCGTTCTCAACTTCCGAAGGATTGCTATGTTTGACTGAAGTTTTACATCCCTGACTCTTGCTTGAACAATTGGGCAACACCTACCATCCCACAAACAGCTGAAACTCCCGTCGTTTCCAACCCCGCGGCACAGGTATTAACGTCGCATTAACAATCTCGGGATACTCGTCCGTCGAAGGTGTTTCTTGGACAACCGAAGCCATGATTTCGGATGCTCATGGAAGTAGGAATGATTATTGACCCAGATTTCTTTTTTCCCCGCTTATCATTCTGCTCTTTATTTTTAAATTTATATTTACACAGTCCTCTCCAGTTGCTATGTGCCGAAGTGCTGGTAGCGTGTCTGATACATGGGTTTTAAGGACCATTTTTCAACAAAAATACCAGTCACAATGACCTCAATTTAACATGTGAAATGTATTGCCAACAATATTTCGAAATCTTGAGGATATAAATCATTTTTCTAACAAAAAGAAAACTGACAACCCTCTTTGTTTTCGCTGTGGAAATCTTCCATTGTTGACCACTCCTCTCAACTTTCTTAAGACGATAAGTGGATTTCTTTTTTCCATCCGGTTTTGCCTACATAGACCTTTTATTAAAATACAAATCACACAGAAGTTCACATATCGATACATCCTTCCGCCTGGCGAAAGTTATCGCTGAAAAGGGGACATGGGTGTCCCAAAATATATTCGATATATGCAAGACAGCTGGTTGTTATTGTTCTAAGTTTTTAACAAACCTGACCACTGTTCGTATAAACAAAAATTTAAGAAAAAATGTATACATTTAAACTTTAATAATGAGAAAAGGACATTACAATAACAAATATCGTTTTGATAAGGAAAATCATGTTTTTTCCAAATCTTAAGACAAGAAAAATTAATATACAATTAATAAATTACAACTTATTACTGATATACATTCAGTTACTTCAACCAGGGAATCTAAATCAGATTGCTCTGATTAGTCTAACCTAATTTAAGACTAGTTAACTAAAAAGATTACAAAATCTGAAGGGTGGGAGAGAGTGCCGATGACAATTGTAGAAACAGCACCTGCATCCTGGCATTGTCATCACTTTATTTATTTAATAATATAATTACACTCGTATATAACTCCTCCTCCCTTATGAGAAAGCTTCCCTAGAAGCTCGTGGTAGAGGGGGAAAAAAAGTAGAAATTTGAACGCCTTAGTGATTTATATTGGAGATCTTATCCAAAGTTAAAGTATTATTTCACATTTGCAACGAAACACACCTGTGGTTACTTTAGGCTAGCATGCTTTTCTTAAATCTACACAAAATGATCGTGATTATGGGTTGTATGATGGGTAGAATTATATTCAGAAGGATGGTCCAAAGACTGGGATTAACACGTATGGCTGGGCTTTCTTGGGTGAAGGTCGGTACGTCAGATTCTAATTTTCGTAGATGAACGATGATGTTCAGGTCCTTCATCTTTCCCGGAAGGTTAAGCCGCTCGACCCGTGAGGTCGTTCAGTCGTAGAATAGTTAGCTGCCTTCTGCGTCTCTGAGGAACAATTCTTTCAATTAATGCGTTTCCCGGCCACTCGGAATTAATGTTTTAATAGTGTCAGGTTTCGCAAAAATTGCCAGGCATTGTTCGATTTGTGGAATTAGTCGGAATAAATTAGTGACTATGTTGATGTCTGCAATGTCGCAATGTTCCATGTTTTTATGGTCTAATAAGTTCCCGCCGCAATGTGTTGCTTCATGAACCTCCTCCTCAGTGGAGCAATGTAAAACTCTGTCGGTGTCGGGGGATTGTGGTATTTAAAATATGCTATTTGTAAATTCAACAAATTCTGTACTCGTTCATAGAACTCATTTGTGTTTCATTTTGTTGCGATTGTCTTGAGATTTAATCTGGAGGGTATACTCGTCCCTTTTGTCGGCTTAACCCTCCAATAATGGAGTTTTTAAATCTGCCCAGTTTGAGACGTTACTATTTTCAATCATTTGAGATGAAGGACCTTTTTACTTCTTACACAAGAAAGCAGGTATGCATTTTGAAAGTTATTTGGTTGGTTAGTATCTGTAAATTTGTTAACCAGTTTTTACCATATGTCTATGAATCGTGTTAGAAAAGTTGGGTCCCATTGAATTCCAGGAACATATGCAGAAATTCTCTTTTAAATTCTGGGAGAGTTATTAATAAGAATTTTTTGTTTTTAAGATTATGTTAATAATAGTACACATTTAAATGAGACTTTTTTAAATTGTTGTTTTACATGAAAACGAGGGCTCCTACGACCTATTCCCTAGTTCCCAGGGTCTCTAAGTTCGATGTCGTCGTCAGAGAGTTAAGTTCATATGCACTGAACTCTTCACAGATTTTTGATTGTACGATTGTCGATTAACCGTTGAAACGGAAAGTTACTCGATGTTCGTTCAATAACTTTCGACCAAGTCCAACCTTCCGACTACGCCAGTTAAACAATATCTTTTGACTTAATCCGTTAAAAAAAAATTATTCAAAGAAAATACAAATGATTATTGATATACAAATAGTTACTTTTAATCTGGGAATTTAAATCAAATTTCTCTGATATGCCTTCAGGAAAATCTAACAACATTGTCAACTTTTACTTACTAAGATTACAAAATCTCTAGGGTGGGAGAGAGTGCCGATGACAATTCTGGGAACAACACCTGCTCCCTAGCATTGTCATCATCTTATATATTTATGATATAATTATGCTAGTATATAACTTGCTGTGTTGATTAACTGTTAATATTTCTAAAAAAGAGTTAAAAAAAAAAAAAAAAAAAAACAATTTCTTTCCTAATAAATTTTTAAAGAAACCAAATATTCATAATGTTAACAACTTTGGATACAGAAAAAATTGAATAACTTCAACTTACAATAGTGTGTAATATAAAACTTTTAAATGTAGCGTTTAACAACTTCAACATTAAAATCAGTGAAATTAGGTGAAAATTTCATCAAAATAAAATTGAATTTATATATATATGCATGACAAACTGTTGTGGTTAGCATGTTTAAATATTTAAGTAAAAAATTTAGGGACAATTTCAATTAATTAAGGTTTTTAAAAAGTATAATAAAAAAGTCAATGTCACGAGCGGGATTCGAACCCACGATTTTTAGCTAGATATGCAGCTGCTCTACCACTTGAGCTGTCGAGACCTGGATCCACTCGACACTAACTTCCCATCTCAACCCCACCTTTTGAATTTTCCTTCCTTTTTGCCATTTTTCAAATGTCGTGTAATCGGATTGGATTCTCGACGACAAATGAAATGGCCACGGAGAGCTTTGGTGAAGGTATACTTCATTTTAACTGATTAAATTCACTAGTTTTCGTGGTCCGCTTGACCAATTAATATCTTTCAAATAACTTTTTTATCTCAATTAAAAACCTTAATTAATTGAAAGATATTAATTGGTCAAGCGGACCACGAAAACTAGTGAATTTATAGGGACAATTTTTTTTAAAAATGAGTCCAAGCAATAAATTCAAACGGCGGTATAAAAGACAAAAATTATGCCAAAATAAATTTATTCAAATAAATATCTGTAAACATGCCAATATATCTGGGCGTAGAAATATTAATCATGAAAACAATTCATGTTTAGCAAATGATAGTAGTCTAGTCGTAAATAAAAACAAAAAAACAGCTTCCATCTTATATTGTGGAAATACTAGCATATGGTTCTAAATTTGCCTTCCCTTGCTCTTTTAATTATTTCCAATCGGATCAAATTATCCGTGAAGGTTTACGTATAAATAATGAAACGGTACTTACATATTAAATAGTCCAGGCAAAACGTCGACAGAAAAGTATAACACATACATCAACATTTGCTTATTTTGCAATAAAATTATCCTAAAAGGGGCAAAGTCGCCTTTTAGCTATAATGTTATCTTCATATGTATTCATACACTGCGCAAAAACCACAAAATATAATGTAGTTGGTTAATTTTTGAAATGAAAATTGCGCAGTGGAAGCTACTTAATAACTGGAGATGTTATCAAACATAATTAAATTGTACATATTAATGCCAGATGTATTCAGTTTTTTTTTCGATGAAAGTATTACTTGTTTCTAACAATGTACATTTAAAGAAATATAATAATCATTACCATTCATCTAATGCCTGTAAGCCCACCGTGGTAGTAATTTCCAGTCTGTTCTTTTTATGCTAAATACAAGAAAGATTGAAGATTTCATCATGAATGTATAATTTTTAATATAATTTTCATTTATGTAGGTTAAGGGTAGTCATTGAATGTAAAAGATAGCGCGAAATCTTTAGAATTCATTGCGTTTTTATTTAGCACGCGTTACCTGTTAATTACAGCATTTTTATATTAGAAAAGTATGGACAAATCCATTGAACTTCTATTTAGAAAGTTTTGATTAAAGAGGTACTTAAAATCATGGAAACATTAATAAAATATTAAACTGGGCGATTTCTCTTTCAAATAGCCAGATTCCTGGCTTGGTTCAGTTTGGACGGTTCCGATTATGGTTCGGCTAGTCTCGCTGTTTGTGTCTTTAATAAGCAGAACGACAGGAAACTAAAGTCTTGACACCAATGGAACGTGTTTGACAGATATATAATTATCGGACCTAGGATGATGTGTTACTGAGGAGATTTAAGCCTCAGACGAGAAAACAAACTGTATTTTTTCTCATCTGTATTTGGTCCTTTCTGTTCTGAAAGTCTGTCTGACGTATGTTGCATATTCTCGCCATCTTCAGTGATGGGTTTTTCTCTGCATTGAAATCCTCTTGATGGAGACATTCCTTGTCTGCCTAGTTAAATGGAGGTATCAAGATGATCGGAGATGATCAACCATGTTAATACCTCACAATATTCCTCGCATGGTTTACCATATGTCGTGCCATTTACTTCAATGACAATAAAACTATTCAAATAATGTGATGCATTTCACGAAGAAAAAACCACCATTGAGGATGCCATAGACGGAAACAACGAGACTAAGCGGACAAGGGCCATCAGAGACAAACTTGATACAAATTACATCAATACAACTTGACAAATATTGAATTGGATTTGTACGAGTGCAAATCTTGACATGTAGGTACATATTTATGCAGATGTTCAGAGTTGGGCTTATCATTCTCGCGTTCCTCCTGCCTCCAGACCCGGGTGTTGACAGTCCAAGGTCAGACCTCAGTCTGATCCGTCCAGCCATCGAGGTTGGGCTCCGATGTCAGGTCAATTTAGCTTGCCAGCTTTATTCTGAAATAATGTGTAATGTGAGAGAGTCGAGAGGGGACGCGCAGTCTTTAGATCCAAACCTTTAACTACTTTCTTTCCTATTCACATACCATTCACTCAACTGGGCTGCTGGAGTATTCGACATTCCTGCATCATAACACATATTATATAACTAATCTAACTTAGGATTGACGGGGATAATCAATATTCCGTAATATATCCGGGTGTTCTGGGTACATCAAGTATTCCAATGAGTGAATGGTAAGTAAATAGCAAGAATGTACATACACCCCCTATCGACACTCTCAGACTAAACATTCACGCTAATAAATACATTCTCTCTCTCAAAACTCTAGGGATACAATACTTCCTACAAAAATTGGAAGAGTAGACCATGATACTGATAGAATCACTGCTCACGCCCATTCTCATATCGGGTGTCATTCGTACACGTTCTCCAGCCAAGGAGTTGCACCCTTCACTTAGGTGGAACACATCTTCTTTGGAGGACGACTCTTCTTCTTCGAGTCCGATACTCCGACGGCCACCTATCGAGAGTAGTCTTGATAGGTGCGAAGTTCTCTGCCGACCCGGAACACGACAAAATAACAAAAAACGAAATCCTATGGTTGTCGACTGGCTCGTGATTTAATTCAAGTGCACGTCGTCATGTTTTTGTCGCACACATTTTACATTATTCATTCGCAGACATATGCCCTGAAAGTCCGCGTGGAATGGGTAAAAAGAAAAAAATACCCTCTTTAAAAACAAAATGCTATTAAACTACCAATGTTGGTGGATTTTCATCACTGATTTTGTTAAAAGTCAACTCGACTCATAATTCGGATTATGAACTTTGAAAGAGATTACGACCAGGGATTAGAATTTCAATTAATTAGCTACCGTGTATAATTGGCCATTTATAATTTAATATAATATAGTACGACGCGATGTCGGGAAGTTTTTATTGTTGTCAGTCAAACTGGAAGATTAGGAAAAGGGTGGAAATTTATAAAAGATAAAAATGAACAGTTGAAACATTTCTCCGTCAGAAGAACGAAACATTTCCCTTGGTTTAACAATTCATGAATCAACGGTTCAATCATCAATTTTACATTTTTTAAATATAAAGGTATTCCTTTTGAAAAATCGCTTCGAACATTCTTACATAATACAAATAAAAAAGTGTTCATGAATTGTTCGTTAAATGAAAGTGATGTCAAAGCTCAGAACAAAGCTCGGATTGTTAGGTATTATACCGTTTTCTGGAGAAAGAAAATATCCATAAATAATCCAGGAGCACGCCATATAGGACTACAGATATATAAAAAAAGAGAACTGGAAGGTTTTGTACTTTCTACTTATCAATCATTTGCAACAACTGCGACAAGTGTTTTAAAACTTTTATAACGATTTCTCATAAAAGAGAAGTTCAAGACTTCTATACAATTCAGCCCGCCAGGTTTGTCAAGGAAAAGGGGAAAACTTGGTTGAAGAAATGGCAAAGAAAGAAGAGAAGATAAAATAGAAGGGCGAGTCGACAGCGTAAATAAATGAAACAAAACAGGCAATTTTTTCTATCCGCTTTGTTAAAATTTATACGGGGATCCTTTGAAGATTTAAAAAATTAACGATTTCAACAACAGGTGTTTCAACGCATTTGGGAATGTATAGTGCGGTATTGCCGGAACCGGGCTCACCGACCATTAATAATTGATAAACAGGTCCACCGGATGCAATCAAGGCTGGTCCTAGTCCACTATAAACCTAACATAAATAACTAATCTAATATAATGAACCACTACTTACTGATGTGATTTTTAAAACAAAGAACATCTGGTTTGTCATCGCCCAAGGCTCGTTTTGAATATCACACTGAGACTCTTATCAGCAAGCGTGTCCATTTTATTTTCTATTTATTTCTTGCCACATTCGTACTGCCTGTCTTATCATTTCGATAGTTTATAATGTTTTTATTTAAATTTTAATCAATAGAAACTGTTGTAAGTAGAAAAATATACCCTATGTTGTTTGGTGGGATACAAAATAAAAAACTGTTAATTTGATTGTTTTATTCGATCTGAGAAACAAAGTGATTAGATAGAACTGAAATTAATTGAAACCGAAAAGTTTCACAGGCACTGCTTAACGTCCTAGATTGTAATTTGATGAAGTCGTGAGGACGGTCCGGAATAAAGTATTTTAGAAAAACACCTTTTCGTTTAAATGCGGACGTTTCGACCTTTATTCAGGTCATCTTCAGGGAATAAAGTGTGGTGCTACTCTTATGGTGTCGTTCGAACTTGTTATTTTGTTCGCACACCGTCGTAGATTATTTTGTTTTCTGTCGTTTTATTACAACTACAAACATTGTAGCTGTGGAGAGAGGAGGAGAGAGGGAATGGCAAGGGTCTATGTCCTGATGGGGTGGGTATTGTGACGTAAAGATGGACTAGCAAAGGAGTGTGAAAGGGAAAGAAAGAGAGGGAGAGAGAGAAGAACAAAACAAAAAACATTAAAAAACTAAAATCTCTGGAATAGTGATGGATATTATGTGGAACAGTAAGAAAAATAAGCAATTGGGCACGAGAATAGGTAAAAGGAAAAGGAAAATATGTAAAATAATGAAAGGCGATAAAAATGAAAAAGAGGAGTAAGAGAGAGAAAGAGAGAGAGAGAGAGAGAGAGAGAGAGAGAGAGAGAGAGAAAGAGAGATAGAGTAAAAGAGAGAAAATGACAAAATTAAAAAAATGAAAATATCGAGAATAATGATAGATTGAAGTGGGACAAAGAAAAAGAGGCAATTGGGCAAGAGAGAAAAAGGAAAATAAAGTAAGTATAGCCAAATGAACAAAGGCGGTAAAAAATGAACGAGAAGATAGATAGAGAGGGAAAGAGAGAAAAAGAACGAGAAGTAGAGGGAGAGAGAATGGGCGAGAAAGAGAGAGAGAGTGAGTGAGACGGAGAGAAAGAGAGTGAAGGAGAGAGAGATAGATAGATGACCTAGCGGTGAAAATTTATTGTGGAGGAAGAAGAGAAGAAGTAGAAAAGGAATGCGAAAGAATGAGAGAGAAGGGGAGTGATATACAGAAGGTATAGAGGAAGAAAGAGTTCCGGAAAAGGAGAACTATAGGGATTAAGAATGAAAGAAAGAGAGGGAGTGACAGAATGTGTATGTGCATGTGTTTGAGAGAAAGATAGATAGATAGATAGAGAGTGAGTGAGTGAGTGAGTGAGTGAGAGGGAGAGAGAGAGAGAGAGAGAGAGAGAGAGAGAGAGGGTTCGTGGTGCCTGTCCGTGAGTGAAAGGCGAATATGGAGCTAAAGATAAAAAAGAGCCAGTGGAGTCGGAATGAAAACCGATATTTAGAGTTTCTCGCCATCACCATTAAATACAGTTACGAGTCCTACGGTCAATTAACTGATATTACACGAATTACAATCTGTTAATTATTTCTTAAGGACGATTTCGTCGAGAAGAGGGCCCGGAGATCTTCTTGGACCGGTTCTTTTGGTCCTTGGCACCGGTTCACTCGGCTCCGGTTGTCCTAGCAGCTCTGACTTCGGACGGAAGCCTGGCCCGCATTCCCACGAGGTACCGTAACCTAAATTGAAACCTTGAATGCATGAACGTTCTTTCCAGGATAATCAGGAGCGCAGTTATTTTAATCCTGTTCTTCCTGTTTTATTACACCTCAGATAATAGTACTGTTTTATTAATAGTTTCATTCACAAACGATCGGATAGTGTTTCCGTAATAATTTTGTTTTTACTACTGTATTAATTTTAAATCGTATTCTGCCTTAACCATAATGACTTTTATTATTCGAAAGAACTTTATTGTTTGTTTTTTCTACATGAAACTACGTGGCTCTGTTTGTGAAATTATTCAGTAAATTATGGACACAATCGAGATGGAGAAATCAATATTTATTTTAAGCATTTCTGTTATGGAAAATCGAGATTGAATTTATCCTACAGGTCTACAGTGGGTCAAAAGAGCATTGGCACACACCACATTAAATCGCGAAAATATGAATATCAATTACTTGATATTAAATGTATTAAAAAACTAGCATCCAACTATTAATTGTTGGTGGCAATAAATATAACTTTCTGACACAATCTATACAAAAAAGAGAAGTAGTTATTTTACCCTGAGGGAAATGGCCTTAAAGAATAAAACCCAATCTAAATTTCAGGAAAGCTCCAGGATTCGACCTGATAATACGAAAAATTTAGAAATAATTTCCAAAAACGTATGTTGAAATTGACGAATTTATTTAATGCGTCAACGAGATTTAGGTATGTCCCAAATGTCTGGAAAGTTGCTGAGATCATGACAGCAAAATCAGGTAAACCACTAGTAAAGTAACATAGTACTGCGGCATATCATTGCTCCCATTTATTTCAAAATTATTTGAAAACGTTTCAAATTCATTGAGAAACTCAACATTGTACCAAAGTCTCCAGTTTCGATTCAGAACCAAGCATTCAACCGTAGATCAGATACATACAATCACTGGTATTATACAGAAAGTTTTGTAATGTAAAAAAAGGAAAGTTCAGTTTATTCCTAGACATATGGTAATACTTTAGACAAGTTTTGGTACGAAGTTTATTTGGAGATCGTGAAATGCGATCTAGTGTGACGTAGGGTTTAAAAAAACATTTTCCTTATCGTGCCAACGTTTCGATCTTTATTGAAATCATCTTCAGGGCTCGTGTTGACACACAATCGACATACCTACACAGACAAAAACACTTTGAGCCCTCAAGATGATCTCAATAAAGATCAAAACGTTGGCACGATAAAGATAACGTTTTTCTAAACCTACGACTCACCAGACCGCATCTCACGATCTCCAAATATTCATTAATTAACGGCCACCAAACACCACACGTTTGAAAAGGTTTAATTCATAAGATAAAATACTACTTTAAAAGATAAGTTCTTACCTTGTTATTATCAACGATCCAGATTTCAAGCATTGAATGCTCATCATCAGGGTGAAGGAGTTACAAAGACGTCTCTCGACATGAATTGTCTTGTCACACAACTCATGTTGATGTACTTTTGTAACTCCTTCAACCTGACGATGAGCGGTTAATGCTTGAAATCCGGATTTTAGAAAACGACCAACAGTAAGAAATATATTTAGAGTAGTTGAACCACATACCTCACCCCATCTTTATCATTTCTATCAGCTTAAATATTTCCTAATCAATATGTTGAACTTTTAACCTCCTAATCTTTGTAAATTATTAATAATAGTTTCAAAGTCCTGATGAAGGGGATGCGTTCCACAAAGGAACTGAATGTTTTCATTCCAAATTGACCTTATTGGTGACTAAAAACATGAATTTAAAAAACCCGGGAAATCTCTTAAAAGATTTAATAAAATGAAATATTTAGAAAATATTATAAAAGAGGAAAATAATTTGACTTAACCTTTTGACTTCTGGTCTATCTCTGTAGTTTATAGCATTTCCTTGTAAATCATTAAATAACGAGTTTTATTTTCCAAAACACCTGAAAAACATTGAATAGAAGAGTCTAATAGGTTGTTTTTGTCTTACAAATTAGCCTCTCGGATTATGAAACATTTGACCCCAAAGCTCCTTCGAAGGGCTTCTACCACCGAGGAGTTCCGGGAGATTTCTCATCTTTTTATCTTATCTTCAAATTTAAAATTTAATCTCATCTTTATCGCGTCGTCAGCCGATGTTGACATTCTCAACCTCCCTCGACGTCTTTCCTGACCGCGCGTTCAAATCGTTACGAAGAACTGGGATGATCCTATGTGAAACAGAAACACCGGGTACCACTTGGCAACGCTGTGCCGCAACCTGTTCTTGCTCCTTTTTCCTCTTCCGACCGGTCTTCGCGTGAAGATAGTCCCCCCAGATATTGCAGATAGTGATTCAGCAGCAGGATCAATGACAACTACGGTCGCATCCGCTCCAGCACTGAAATCTTTACCCTATAATGCTGACAATTGTTTATTCGTCTGAATTACTGCCAACAGGGTGAACAATTTTATCATAATAACTATCATTAATATCAAATAACTAATTAAAAATTTGGATAAAAGACAAGGGTATTATTTAAGAGAGTCTTAAGGGTCATTTTTAATTAAAAGTTTTTTAAAAAAATCTATCCTCATTTAGACAATTTTAACGTAAATCCTACTCAAGGGGTAGATACACCATTTCAACCTAATTTTAATCATGAATGAACATAGATTGTAGAGTATCGTTCTAGATACACATTATGAAAAATGCAAGGAAATTTATGCACATTTATTCCAAAAGTAGTAATTATTGTGCTCTACGGCAAAACTCTACAAATTCCATCTAAATTTTATTTTTAAGACTATTCAGACTCTCCAATTCTGAATGCAATGTTTTCGGAAGACGTGCATCGGTTTACTCTGGATATCATCTAGTGTTTAGCATTTACGTCAATGTACTACTTATGCCAACGTGAAATTGACTCGATCCTTCTCTTAAGTAATATTGGAACATTGTCTATGCTACATTTCTTCTCCTTAGGTTCTCGTGGTATCCGAGGGTGTCCCCATTAAGCAATTGCTTCACGTTCAAAGTTAATATGGGTAGTTGTTTCTTCCTCCTCATCGTCCAACCTAAAAACGGGGTCATTATTGAATATACGCGAGTTGTGTAGATGTTTTCTCAGACCGGTAAATAGACCTATCACTCCACTAAGTTTAGACCTCTTTAACTGTAGCAGTGAGTTTACCAGTTTTGATGAAGTTTTAGCATAAGTTTACTGTGTGTAGCGACCCAAGAGTGTATCTTTTTTTAATCCAAGTTCAGGACTTATGTATATTCTTGCTGGTCCTACTCTGGCCCGTGGGTCTTCCTTTTATCCAAAATTCCTTTCTGCTCTCATACCTAAGATAGCATCGGGTATCTGCTGATTCTATTGATTACTCTTTTGAGCTCGAAATATTTAGTTCCAGTTTGATTACTTCTGGAGCCTAAGGGAGATTTTGCTAGCTTCTCCTTGTATAAATATTTCTAGTAAAACTGGATTAAGCAGAGTTTCTCGTGTAACTGAGTGATTGTTTTCTTGTCCCTGTTTTGTTTAGTCTGCTAATTTTTAAATGCTGGCTAATGTTGACTAGCTTTTTTTACCACCAAACAGCTAGGCCATAGGTGGTTCTCACATTTTCTTTCTCTGCATTTTCAAACACGTCTGTATCCTTCACATATAAGAACATACCAACAATTCAATTCACTCATACCAATAACTAATTACATCACACGTACTCTTATATATAATCAATCACGCTAATAAATACAAGCATTTCTCCTTAAATACATAAATTCCTATATGCAGTTAAAAATAGGAAGGATGCCCCCGGGGTACTTGATATTCCGCCGATGACAACTCCTTACATTCATGCCAAAAACAAGGCCTAGATAACAGACCGTCAACGTATTTGGATATCCTGTAGATCGACCTGTTCCCATTCATACCAATTTATTCAACATTCTCACTAATAAATGCATACATTTATTAGCATATTACCAAATGCAAAGATACAGATTATACGAAGTAATACACTTTTACTACTCGCAAATATTCAAAAACAAAAACGGTAGTCACTGCTATGCATCAAAATTTTTTTTCATCTGCGGGTAGACCACAATTTTATCTGTAATTTCAAACGTCTCATTTGCTCTTCACACTCTGGGCAACATTTCTGTAGGCCGTCCCCCAGCAAATGGCCATGTGTGGGACAGGTGTGGCCTATCCTCACTCTTGCTAAATCGTTCTATCTTTGTTTTTCATTTTTTCCACGAGCAGACTAGCTTTCTCGAGCTTTGGTCCACCCGATTAGTGATTCGTTGGTTATTTGGGGGGGGGGTGTTATTTTTTATATAACCGATGGGTCATTTTTGGTTTTAGTCTCCAAGGTTTGCCTAGAGTTCTTCTCCTGGTCAATAGTGATATTTTATTTTTGATATGATGTAATGCAGGTATTGTCCCAGGTTAACGTATTGTCAAAGATTATTTCTAGTTATTTAACCTCGGTTATAATTGAGTCATTTCTTTATAGACACATTGGCCTTATATTTCTATATTTCTTTTCCTGATGAATGCAATTAGTGTAGTTTCTAAGGGGTTATCTTAAGTCCTCGTTATGAGCATCATTGTTCCATCATGTTTGATACTCTTTGAGTGAGTTCTATTAACGTTTAGGCGAATTTTAAGTTAATTTAACAATGCCATCTGCATAGCTTTCCCCTTAAATTTACTATGCTTATGAGGTCGTCCATTTGCACATTCCACAGGAGAGGCGAAATTATTCCTCCTTTCGAACACAATTATATTTTATTGACTTTGATCTTTTTTGATTATTTTGGTTTTCCTATTTTCGCCGTTTTGATATGTGAACATTGGTCCCTCGCCATTTTCTGTGGCCCTATTACGATAGTGAAAACAGCAATATTATTATGAGCACTCATGTCATCAGGTTATTGTGTTTCCTCAGGTTTTGGAAATTTTGCATACATCCGCTGACTAGTTTTGATGTGATTTTTCTACTTGATAATGCTTTAATAGCTGCTTGGCTATCTCATCATATGAGGTTTTCTTCTTTCTTTGTCAGTGATCTCTTTTAAGATTTTCTTCGGCCTAAGCATTGATGGAAAATATTTCAGCTGAGGTGCACTTCCCGTAATGAGTTTGGGCTAGTACAAAGACGGAGCTTAAGCACATATGTGTATATGAGTATAGTTCGACATTCACAAACAATGATCATTCAAAAAGAAACCTCAAAAATGATCAGAAATAGCAAATAAACAAACACCAAAAAACAAACAAACAATAAAAAAGCATAGCAAATCCATAGTAAAGTCACGTTAGTTAAGACCCAAATCGTTCTACATATGATTGATTGAGTTACATCCTTTAAAAAAAATCAGGGATTACATGAATATGAAAGAAAAAGAAACACCCCGGTCATTCGTCAAGCTTTCGAGGAGTATTACGTCGGACGAGCATAATAGAGTCCATAAATGTATGGACCCTAATGGTGGTTGATTTCGTCGATTTTATCAAGCTCACTCATGAATTCTTTACGGTTAATGCCATAATTTCCACTGTTTTTAGTATATATCGATAATTGTTAATAGCGTAAAACATTAGAAGTAGTATCAAATTCATAGAATTGAACATATTTCACGAATACTTGAGAACTAAGTCTTTTTCTCCCCCCCCCCCCAATTTGCTTTATCCCTGATTCTTTACATACAACTAAGAAGTACTGACCAAAACAAAATTAGGATGACAAGCACATGGATGGATTGAGCTCTATAACGGCACATTATAATGTGAACTCATGTTTATTATTTTTTCACTGTATAAAAGTAATTTCACAATAAAAAGATGATAATGATTACTACAACTGCAGGTAGATATTTATCAATTCAAATTCATGCTGTCACGGATTACAGATTTATATAAGCTCAAATCTGCATACACCTGTATAGACAGAGTAGAGCTTATTACTTCTTGCAGTCCAACGGTAATTCCTGCTTTTGAAATTTGTAATAAATTTCCGGTAGGCCTCGAGAATCACCCACCCCGGGTCAGTCCGAGTCAGACCTTCGTAAGGCACTGGGTGATGTCAACAGCTAGATCATTTCAGCCCCAATCAGTTCCTAAATTCATTCAATTCTCACTCAACCTGAAATGCTTCCTTCCTTCTTATTTACATCTCATTCACTCAAGGAAGTGGAGTACTCGATATTGTTCCATCACCCACACGTGACACATAACTGACCTAATTGAGGGTCGATGGAAAACACTATATTCTGCCATATAGTGCCATCCTCGCTACACACTCACGCTAGTGAATACATTCACTCTCAACGTGCGCTAGGGAAACAAAACTACCACCACTATATACAATAAAACAACCCTGTTTCTACCAAGATCAGAAGAGGGGATTCAGATATTTGCTAACGTCCTGAAGCAGGATTGAATTTTAATTTAAAAATAACAAATAACAAAAATAATAATCGATAACAGCTATGAGTAGGTGAATATTTACAGTGATATAATTATAACAAAAAAATTTAATTAACTTAGATATTACTAGACTGTGTAACGTGAAAATTAGTTTACTGAATAAACTACTCGCAATGATTAAGGTAGGTCAACTCAGTGGGGGAAGCAGTAGCACGAATTGTTTACGCGAAAGTTTAAATGTTTGGTTTTCAGGCCTAAACATGAAATCGAGATAAGACGTTAGACCAAAGTTATCTGATCTTTAGAAGTAGAGCAAAAATCAACGCGAAACGCAATACTTAAATAATGGGATAATTCAAGTTAAAAGAAAAACAAAACGAAAAGTCATCGAATGGAAATGCTATTCAATGATAGAGCTCCTAAGTTAGAAGTCATCACTTAATCACTCGGTTCTACAGCGGAAATGAAATCAGAACGACGAATGCATTTAGTCATCTAGGTGTACAATCAAAGTCATCCTTGTTCCTGCAACCCGAAATGCAATCACCCGTTTTAAAACACCATGTGGGACGGTCTACAATGTACTCATCAGAACTCAATGCAATCTAAGGGAATCTCATCTTAAACTGTTCCATGCAATTCATGCTCGCTCATCTTTAGTACACTTAGAAGCTAAAAAAGATTGATTATCTTACAACAATAGGGGTATTCACGATGTTTGTTAGATGTTAACTCATGTTAACTCGAATAGAGAAATGTCCAGTAAGATCGTGAACGCCCCCTTCTTTTCTTAACATGTTAAACATTAATTTTTCCGCAATGCTGCGCGTGGCGAGTGGTAGAAGCAAAAATAAAGCTGTAACAGTCCTTGCGGCTTGTTGTTGTATGGTTTTGTTTTGTGTTAAATTGTAAGTTGCCAGAAGTTGCTAAAAAAGGAAAATTAATCAACTCTTTCACTCAAAATACTATCTATGTTCTTGAAAAGTAGTAACAAATGACATGCAACAGTTCGTGCCGACATACCCAACTTATATCCTAACCTCTAACAGCCTACAACGTTAGAAGAGGGGAGGGGTGTATCAACTATGAATGAGAGTATAAGGTCAGGTCAGAAATTAACAAAAGAAATGTATTGGTCTGATAAAATTAATTCGTATTTAAGGATAAAAGTACGTGTAAACAAGAAACAGTTGTTAAATTCATGGCTGCCATGTTGGTTACCTACGCCCTAACGGATAGCAATATGACTACATTTTCGACCTAACATATAACATTGGCCCTGGCCTGTTGATCGAACAATGTAAATTTTTAAAAGTCTGCGTCATCATTTTTCTCGATCTAACAGGACCTAACAGAGTTAACAGGGTTAACACAGAGATCGTGAATACCCCTAATATTTAGTCCGTTTTAAAGGTTGAGAGGTAAATAGCACTCGCGTTTACAATTGGATGTTCAATATATTTGGTGTATAGGTGGTGAACAAGTTTTTCTGTAAAGCTTCGTTCGGTAGTTTGATATTTTTACGTTGTCCCATTTTTAAGTGTAAAATTTGATTAGTGATGGTTTTATGTGATACAAATTCGGCTAGAATCATAGCATTGTTTGAAGATGGAAGAAGTCGAGCGATGTGGCCAGGATGCTTAACATTCCCAGAACAACCGTCCGAAGTGAATTCCATCGCCAAGATACTGGAGGTTACTGAAGAAGACATGGATAAGGTCGCCATCGTGTTACTGCTCAAAAACGTGATAGTTTTATTGTTTAAAATGTACGCCGTAATCAATACTCTATCAAGAAGAGATCGAGCAACGATCAAGAAGTTAGAAATGTTAATGTCAGTTTACGTGCGAGAAGGCCTACCACTGATACCTTCTGACAAGGCCCACAACAACTTACTTAAGTTTCGCAAAAAATCACATCAATTGGTCTGAGGAAGATTGGATAACAATACTATTTTTCGGATGAGAAGGGTTGGAGAAGAACAGAAGAGCGATTATATCCACGCAACATTTTCACTCCGGAGAAGCTTTGGAGTGGTGATGGTTTGGGCACGCATTTATGTGGAGGGTCGCACAAACATGATCTTCATCGTGGGTTGCTTAACAGCGCGATATATTGAAGATGTGTTTTAAGAAGTTGGTTCTTATATACTGCTAGCTGGCGACGGCTTTTTGACATGACATTGCAAGCTCCTAACTGCTAAGATCGTTGGTGTCACTTGGAACGGGCGTTCAATGGTTGGAGTGTCCTGCTTGTAGTCCCTGTAACCATATCATACACTCGATTTATTTAGTTTAAAATTAAATCCATTATCTTTCTACATAAGCTGCAGGTATTAGTAGCTATCGTAGTGAAAAAACATATACACAGTAATTAATGTGTATATACTTCCCCTTTATTTATTTTTGCCCTGATTAATCCCATTTGCACAAAAAGTAGCATTATGCCCGTCTATTCTGCTAAGTCTAAAGATCGCTTTCTGTTAATATTTTTATTCGTTGATTCCAGTTGATATTATTCTTATTAAATTCACTAGTTTTCGTGGTCTGCTTGACCAATTAATATCTTTCAATTAATTAAGGGTTTTAGTTGAGATAAAACTTCGTGACACTGTCTTTTTTATCCCAACTGAAAACCTTAATTAATTGAAAATTATTCTTAATATTAAACTTTTTCAATGGCTCCTGTTAAGCATGTGAGTATGACAGTGTCAGGGTCATAACATTGTTGAGCATACAACCAGCTTGAAGTCGCCAGGAGACTCAGTGTAAATCATTCTCCAAGAGGAAGGTTCTTCCGGGCTTAAGAAAACAGGGCTTCACACTTCACCCTTCACACACGTACAGGACTAGTTCGACTTAGGACTATAGACCAGAGAACGCAGCATTACGGGAAATGAGATAAGAAATCTGTTTCGTAGTTTCGTGGACCTCATCTTACCTCTGCTAACAAAAAATGGCCAGGCTTTAATTAGCAAGGGAACGTGTGAATTGGACATTTGAAAATTTGAGACGAGTTCCTTTTACAGATGAGTGTTGGCCTCAAATTTTCAGATGGGCGTAATTTCATATGAAGATGCTCAAAAAGAAAGCCCCATGCTGTATGGTTTCTCAAGTGGCATTTCATGGTGGGTTATTTCCTTGGACGCCCGGACGGAATTGGTTGTTGTGCGAGGAAACTTCACAGGGGTTCTTACAAGACATAATCGAAGACATTTGCAAGACAATGCCATTTATTTGCCCCCCACATCGTTGAGAGATTCTAGCTAATGCAGGAATACCAGGCCACATAACGCACGTATTGCCGATACTTGAAAGAGGTTGGAATTGAGTGCTTGGTGAGGCCTGCTCGAAGTCCGCATTTAAACTCAATCGAACACATTAGGGACAAAATTAGGCGACGAGTAAGACGGCGAAACGCAGGTCCTAACGCTTTAGAAGAGTTGGAAACAGCTGTTCTTTATGAATGAGAAGGTATTCCTCATGATTTTATCAGACATATTTTCCAAGAAATGCAAAGGGGTTTAACGGTCGCGATTCGTTTATGATTTTTTTACTCAATACTTTATTCTAATAGCTAGGCTTCGCCGGAACACAATGCATTTGGCACTTACGGTTGCAATGACCTGGGACACACTGCACCCTTCACATACTGCAATCCATATTCATTCACTCACCAATAACTACTTAATAAATACAATTATTGGTGTACTCACATGCTAAACTATGTACAATTAAGAATAATTAGAGGGCCACCGGGATACTCGATATTCTGCCGATGACCACCCTATGGAAAAATGGACTTTGGTTTTTTCATAGAGTAGCGTTGCATCGGGTGTGTTACCCGCTTAACGCGTTTGAGTAATCTCGAAACCTGCAAGTTTTTTTAATTTTTGTTTTTTATTAAATGATAATTCCAAAATAAAATTCTTCTTAAAGGGTAGCAATATTTAGAAATGCTAAACAGGGATGAGATAAAAACTTCAGAATAATCATCTCCTAAACTTCAACAAAACATCTGACAACCACTTTAATTGATTGTTTTATAACTTCATGGTACAAAAATTGGAAAGCGTGAAGTTTTTCTGAGGAATGCAAAGGCGTTTAACATGCTTGGTTCTTGCAAGGTGGAAATACTCAGTATTATAGGGGACAAAAAGTTTTTTTTCTGTTTTTTTGTTCTTTATGCAGTATTTTTTTAAATTAGGTAATAAACATTTTCTTTTTAACCATATTATTTTTACACTGCAAATTATGAATAAACCTAAATACGTTAAAATTTAAGGGTGGTGTGTTTATTTTTTCCATCAGTATAAATAAATATATAAATAATTCGACATGATTTTCTTTAATTCGTTAGGCTGATAACACATAAAAAGTCAGAAGGCATTCTAAAAACGTGCATTATTTTTATGAAGTTGGTTATATTAAAAAGAGAATGAGACCTTTTCCTCTTTTTAACCATAAAAATAATGTAAAAGCCAACAGGGACGAGGTAGAAGCATAATTAAATTTTATTCCCATTGTCTTAACCGTCGTATTTACTGTCGACGGACCTGGAAACAATGAGTGAAACCCTACTATTTTCGTTGCATATTTAACATTAATCCGTACAAAGTTTGCCAAGGGTGAGAACATAACAGCGCCGTTTTACCTTCGCCGGGCTAAACGACTAGCACAGGTGTACTGCGGAATTGCCGGACGATACGAGCCAGGCGCTGGCTCCAGACCGCAAAGCACAGACATCTATCTCATTCATTCATGACCAACGCTTTACCTCCCATGGCGTCATGTGTTTTACTGCCAACAGAAAAGATAACGGAGAAAGGAGCAAATAAATGTTTTTCTCTTGATTCACGGCAGCCCATAATAAAAAAATCACTTTCTTTGATGTTCTTGTATAAAGCCTAATAGCTCTCTTAATGTTGTTTTAAAAAGGTTAAATATGACTTATATTTTCTTATTAAACAAATATGCCATTTTATCGGATTGTCAAAACTAAAAACTTTTCTTTATTTAACAACTGATCCACAATATGAGCAGACTTTGTTGTTCAGATATTACTTTTGCAATATTTGTTTTATGAGCGAGGGAGACTGATGATATCACCATACGATGAGGACGAGGCCAACTTTATTCGGCCGTTCGCCAAGGAAGAGGTAATCGTAAAGTCTTGACAGCTATTAAAACTAGCGAAGCGTTATTAATCACTTTCGTCTTCGGAAATTCAAGGAGGCCTTTTCTGTCGATTATCAAAATATTAGAAAAAGATAAATCAAACTTCTAAAGAGCCTTTTCTCCCTAGGCGTATTGATTTTTTTTTCTCCGACACTCCAGACGTTGATGGACTTATCTAAATAAATATATCTCACGGATTAAAAGCTCTGGCAAGCCGCGAGGGGCTTCGTCCTAATTTCAAAACTTTTCTTTCACATGTTGGAATTTTTTACTTAATGACCTCTTATCTTGAATAAAAGAGATTCAACTCTCAACCTGACACGGGTTCATCGCAAAATGAAAAACCAAGTACGTTGCAGTTATCTTCTTCCCCCATAATTATACCATTCATTTTAAATAACTCGAGGTGTCATCTTTTATAATTGAAACATTGTGAACATTGTTTTATTTAATTTCGTATAACTACCTGAAGCTTTGTTTAATCAGCTTTTTTTAATTACTCAAATATTTTTTTTACTTTTCGTTATTAGCCAGTTACACCATAAATTGAAATTATCGTGTTCTAAATTAAAACTTCAATACCTCCAGAATGTATTAATGATTTTTTTAATGATTTTTTCTCACACATTTTGAAAGTGCATTATTGTCAAAACAATAACACTTGTAGCTCAAAAATTTATCGATTTGTTCTGGAGATATTTTAGCTTTCATGTTTTAAAGTTAAGGTTAAAAAATTAACACAAATAAATTTTTATATTTTATTCAAATATTTCTTTTATTTATTTAATCAGTCGCACGATAAGTTGAAATTATCGTGTTCTAAATTAAAACTTCAATACCTCCAGAATGTATTACTGAATTTTTTATGATGATTTTTTCTCACACATTTTGCAATTGCATTTCATTGCCAAAACAATAACTCTTGTAGCTCAAACATTTTTCTATTTGTTCTGAAGATATTTTAGTTTTCCTGCAAAACTCGATAATTCGAATTATTGTGTAACTGATTTTTCTGTTATAAAATTAAGGTTATAAATTTACTCAAATAAATTTTTATATTTGATTCAAATATATCTTTTATTTATGTAATCAGTCGCACGATAAGTTGAAATTATCGAGTTCAATGGAAGACCTTCAATATCTTCACATTTTATCAATGAATTTTTGACAATGATTTTTTTTACATATTTTGTAATTTCAATTTCATTCTAAAACCAATAATACCAGAAGAAAATAAAAAAATAATCGATTTTTCTGGAGATCGTGGGACGTTTAAGTTATCTTGCAGAAATCAATTTTTCAATTTATCTAACAAATTCTTGTTGTTTAAAAATCAACACAATTTTTTTCAATTAATTAAGGTTTTTAGTTGAGACAAAAAAGTCAGTGTCACGAACGGGATTCGAACCCACGATCTTCGGCTAGAAACGCTGCTGCTCTACCACTTGATTTTCCATCCTTTTTTGCCATTTTTCAGCGGCAAGTAATGATAATTCAAGTGGTAGAGCAGAGGCGTATCTAGCCGAAGATCTTGTGTTCGAATCCCGCTCGTGACACTGACTTTTTTATCTCAACTAAAAACCTTAATTAATTGAAAGATAGTAATTGATCAAGCAGACCACGAAAACTGGTGAATTTAATAAGTGTATAATATTGATTGTCGACTATCTTTGTAATAATGTTGTAAATTTTCCGTACGATACATTAATTCAATTATCGGGTAACAACTCTAGCCAGAGATTAGGGAGAGATTCAATTTAAACTAATCCAAATTATAGCCCTCCATGCATTATTGGCAAATTATTGAACCGAGGAAAAAGAATGCATCCATGTAGACTGCGAATGTTACCCCAAATAAATTGGGTTTTGTGATGATGACGTGTTCAAACCTCACGCCTCAACCGAAGGTACTTACAACTGATTTAAGTATTTTGTGACGAGTGCCAATTAATTCGCCCCCTCGGCTTAATACTTACTTCGGAGGCAAAATTTAATTAATCTCGAAACGTCAAGCAAAGGAAACCTTCGTAGTAATTTAAGTTAAAACCGCCGGTGATAATCGATGATGTTTACTTTTGGACTTCCCAATTTTGTATCTTCGTGCATAATTGTTTAAAGGAAGAAGATTTAAAGTATTATTAAAATCACAAAGAATTTTGTCTATATTAATGATACAACTTAATAAAAGGGGGGGGGTGATTTAGGCCTTAGCTGTCCCTTGTACTCAAACCAAATTTACAAATTGGGTTTTATTTAAACACCAGCACCCCGAGGGTTGATATGACTTCTGCTGTTCCGAACCCTCGTAAATAATGGATAAAAGAGATCTGAAAAGGAGACGAGCAAAGGAACAATATCTTGGGCATGTATCAATATTACCTCAGTCTGCTACTGGAGTAGTTATCCTTTACCAAACAGTATGTTTTCGTAAAGCCCTGTTAGACAAAATGGCTAATGTTGAACGATATATTACAGCATTTTATCTCGAACATGATGATGCAGGCAGGGAGATACGAAATGCACTTTACCAAGCAAAAATGATACTACCACCTGTAACTTTGATCTTTATTTGAGATGAATCGGGAACGACAAACTGACAGAACTTCCTATGTCCTATATTGTCCGATCAGCCTCTCTCCAATTTCTCCGAAAATTCTACAATAATAATCTATTTATGTAAGGTTTGGTTGAAATGAAAAAGTTAGTGCCACGAGCGGGATTCGAACCCACGACCTTTATATTGCAGCAGTTTATCTCGAACATGATGATGCAGGTAGGGAGATACTACATGCCCTTCGATCCACGAAAAATGGCAAAAGGAAAGAAAATTCAAAAGGTAGGTTGAGATGAGAAGTTGGTGTCCCAGTGGATTGAAGTGACGATAGCTCCCGTGGTAGAGCAGTGGCGCGGTCGTGGGTTCGAATCCCGCTCGTAACACTGACTTTTTTATCTCAACCAAAAACCTTACATGAAGATTAATTAATTGAAAGAAGTTATTTGGTCAATCGGACAACGAAATCTAATGAATTATTATTAATACCTTTCTAACAATTTTGTACTTACTGTTATTCACAAGAGTTCAAAAATACTTAGCTCTGCTTAAAAATTCTTAAATTTGGTCTTTAAGTTTTAGTTTAAATTAAAATTATTTTTTCTTCTCATTTCTGCAATTATTATGACACTAATACTATATTAAAATAGTTATCCTTTGGGTTTCCGCAAAAGTTGGAAAGCAGGTTCTACTTACTAATGATAATTGTGAGTTTGGGGTAAAAACCCAGGAGCGGGTTGTTAGAAGGTTTAGGTTTTAGAAAAAGTTAATTGTTTGTATAACAACACCGGTGCGATCAGTAATTCAGAAGAAGATCCTAATTTATCTTTTTCATGATTAACTGAATGAATCAACATCCTCAAAACTTAAAAACCTGAAACTGCGGAAACCCCCACCAACCTTATCTTTGGCCTGATTCTTTTTACAATATACACTGGTTCCTACATTCCCCTAACCCGTCATCTCCACGTTTGCCGACGACAAGCCTATCTTTTCTCACTCCAACACATCCGTTGTAAGCTGCATGTGCAAAGACAAATCATCCTATTAGAAGACCGGTACCGCAAATGGAGAATCCAAATGAATGAAAGGAAATATTCTCATGTTAATTTCTCTGGGGTACACTGATAAAAGACTGACGTGGAATCCACAAGACATGAACCGCTGTTACAAACTCTTGCTCAGCCTACTCTACCAACGATCTGACCTAAACCTTAACAACAAACATAACCTTTAAAAAAGTCTAATTTGGCCGACATGTGACCACGGAGTGGAAAATCGGTGGTTGACCAAATATTCTAATTCATCCTGTATCCAGTCCCACCAATCCAACATTTATTTCATTATTATGATTTTATTGTTAATTCCCTTGAGAATGGAAATAGTGTTCACGCTGTATATACAGATTTATCTAAGGCCTTCGATAGAGTTGACATTGATATTCTTCTGTTTAAGTTGAAAATCCTTGGAGTTGGTGATCCTTTGTTATCCTTCATCGAATCATTTCTATCTGGTCGCTCTTTTTCTGTTCTCATTAATAACTCTGTATCGGATAGGATTTTTACATTTTCTGGCGTACCTCAGGGTTCTCACTCCGGGCCCATATTATTTCTTGTTTATTTCAATGATATCTGTGGTATATTCAAGGATTGTAAGTTTTCTTTATTGGCGGATGATTTAAAATTTTTTAATTCAGTGTCTTCTACTCACGACTGTGTTGGGTTAACAGGGAACTGGTCTGCTTCAATAATTGGTGTGAGTAGAATCGTCTTCCTTTGAATAGTAACAAATGCAAGGTAATTAAATTTTCTAAAAATATCCGACCTCGTGACTTTGATTGTTTTCACTATTTCGTTGATGGGCAGAGATTGGAAGAGGTTGACACTATCTCCGACCTTGGTATCGTTTTCAGCAGAAAGGGTGATTTCAGTGACCATATCAAACAGATTCGAGGTAAGGCTCTACGCAATCTTGGCTTTATTACTAGGTTTTCTAGAGATTTTAAAAACATCATGGCAGTTAACATATTTTATCAATCCCTCGTTCGTATCCATCTGGAATATGCAAGTGTCGTGTGGTCCCCTTACTACGTTGGTGAGATTAGCGACTTGTAAAAAAAGTACAAAAGAAAGCAACCAAGATATTGGCCTTCAGATTTGGTCTTGCACACCTGAATTACTTGGAAAGACTGAACTGGCTTGGTCTTGAGTCGCTTAGCTCCCGCCGTATTTTTGCCGATCTCATTTGGGGTTGGAAATTGTGGAATGGGTCCATTGATATCCTGAACTTACATTTATCGTTATGTGTGCCTCAGCGACCACTTAGGAACCATAATTTGTTCGTAGAAATGATAAATGATGGAGTGAGGGTGGTGTTCAATCCTTTTTATAAAGATAGTTCCTACTCTCAGTAAGTTGTTTTGGAACGTCCGGATTTCGAGCCTTTTTAGCTCATCATCAGGTTGAAGGACTTCTATAACCAAGACTCTCGACATGAATTGCCAAATTGGCGGAGGTATCAGCGGGTTCACTTTGGCAATTCATGTCGAGAGACGTGGTTGTAGAAGTCCTTCAATCTGATGACGAGCTAAAAAGGCTCGAAATCCGGATCGTTCCAAAACAACTTACTGTGAGTAGGAACTATCTTTTTAAAAAGGATTAATTTGTTCTTTGTTCCACACTACAAACCAGAATATGGACTAAATTCACCCCTACCGAGGATAATGAGATTGCTGAATTATTATACTTATGAAATAGATGAATTTCGCGATTCCTTGAATTCAGTTAAAGTTAAATTAAAATGTTTACTTGCCTTGAATCATTAAGCTTTGTGTTTTTGTTATTATTGCTTAATTTTTCATTTGTTCTTTTTGTTATTATGTGCCTTTTTTGACTACTCCTCTTGTAGATTCTTTCTGTTTGCGTTATAATAAATAAACAAATGTATTAACCACAAAGCGCTTAGTCTTTAGTAATGAAGCAATGGAATACAGAAAGCAAGAAAAGGGAAGAAAGCTAAGCAACTGTAATTTTGATCTGTATTTGAGATGAATCAGGGATCGTCAAAGCACAGAAAAGTGGGAAAGTAAGCAAGGGAGAAAAAGAGAGAAGGCGTGTAACGAAGCAGGGATAATAAGCGTTCAAGGCGAGTTTGCTAACACCTCTGTTTCTTACTGAAAAAAACGTTTTTTCCAGGGGAAAATAATGATTTAATACAGCAACAATTGAAACAGAAACCCACTTGTCTGCAAAATATATGAAAATCCGCGTGATGAATTGATGAATTCCGTTTTAATCGGAAGTTTATCGTTTATTTAATTCTTCTTCGTTGTATTTATTAGCAAGAGGAACTTTCATACTTGAAAGTTTTTGTGATCGACGATTAGAGAGAAGTTTTAGAGTGTGTGGGCTTTCCGAAAGAGGTATCATATTTTAATTAAACAACTTCCCACCAACAGTTCTTACATAAACGGGGTAATAATTTTTGTTTATTTCTAATTAACGCTCTTAATTAGGCCTTTTGTTATTTTTCAATGGTTTAATGAATAATGAGGAATGTCAGACAATTTAAGAGAACAACAAATTAACTGCTGTATTAGCAGACAATGGAAGACAAACCATGTTTTGCGATTGCTTACATAAAAAAGCTGTACTAATTACGACGTTTAAATAGTTCTATGAAGAATAAAACAAATAATTAAAATAATTGTCCAAACCTAAGGAAGAATATTAAAGCTTTTGTTTGGTTCTTATCAATTTGTAGTTAGGTCAGACTTTCCCTGTATACACTAGCAAGCATGGTTAAAAATGGAAAAATGTCGAAACCCTTCTGCAACACCAAATCAGCGAAACTAGACGAGCCACAAGAATTGGAAAGTACCGAAAAACTAGTCCATTATCCAACACGTCTCAAGAAGAAATACCACGATTCTATCAATTTGCTAGAGCGTTCTTTATAATCGTGCTGTAAAAAATTTATTGTAAAGTTGGTCGAAGCATCAATTATATTCAGCCATTATAATTAGTGTCAAGAAATCAGGTTTAATTTGTCAACTTTGGAAATGAATTTCAAAATTTAATTTAATTTCACCTGAGAAGGATATTAAAAACTCCTAAACAAAATTTGCATTTAAGAACTGTTTTTAAAATAAAAATTAGTTATCTTCTGATTAATATTAATCAGCTTTCAATATTTTTTTAAATTATTTTATTCGTACCCTATACATATAAGCTCATATTATAAATGTGATCATAAGACTTTTTTTTTCTTAAAATCACAGCACTAACACTAACGCCAGCGTTGCACCGGCAGTACACATGCCATGAGAAACCGGCTAATGCTGGTACTCAGTGTAAGGGACTATGGGGCAAAGAGGTTCCGGGGTCGTCGTCGATTAAGGCGACGTGGCAGGTTCTCCAGATGGGAATGTGCGGAGAGGGCTCAAGCAATAAGTTTAAGACGGATCGAGAAGTTGTTGTGAAACTTTCAGAATAGGGAAAGGAGCAGTTCGTTGACAAAAGGAATGTTCTGCCTGGATAGCATTCCAATTAGAGGACAAAATTGAGTCCACATTTGGGGTTGGTGTTTTTGGGTTGTAGTACGTCAGCTGAATAAATTCTATTAAGGATGGGACCAAGATTGCTCCCTGGTGGGACGCCAGCTTGTACCTGTTTGTCATCCAAGAACTCGTTGCCTCACCTCACTTTGAAGCAACAGTCGGTTAAATAGGATTTCACGATATGGTAATAAGGAGTGAGCAGGAGGCGTTTAGGTTTATAAATCATTCTCCGGTGCTAGACCCTATCAGTAGCCTGTACTACATCTAGATACGCACCCATGAAATATTCTTTATTCTCCAGAACGCAGGAGATAGTGTCGACAATTTTCAAATCTCCTTGGATGGGTATGAAACGCTTGTAATATTATAATTACCCAATTCACTAGGTTTCGTGGTCCGCTTGACCGATTAATATCTTTCACTTAATTAAGGTTTTTAGTTGAGATAAAAAAAGGTCAATGTCACGAGCGGGATTCGAACCACAAATTAATTTTTTGAAAAATGGCAAAAAGGAGGGAAAATTCAAAAGGTGGGGTTGAGATGGGAAGTTAGTGTCCGAGTGGATCGAGGTCACGATATCTCAAGTGGTAGAGCAGTGGCGTATCTAGCCGAAGGTCGTGGGTTCGATTCCCGTTGTGACATTGACTTTTTTATCTCCACTAAGAACCTTAATTATTTGAAAGTTATAATTACCAAAAACTAGTAATCAGACTGATTTTTATATATTTTTTTTATATAATCAGTTCCTTCATTGTCTATGTTTAGTGAAAAGTTCAAAGCCATTAAGAGTTTACTTAAAATACAATTGGAAGATTAGTTAAATTTGGTCTTTTTAATAAAAAAAGTTTTCACCATCACGAGTAAGTTTGAATGAAGTCGTCAAATAAAAGGTTAAACCTTACAATCAAGATGTGGGATACAACTACGGACGAGATACCGAACTTTGTAAGAGACTGGAGCCGATTTTCGTTTGATTAGGAACAGTTAAGATGTGATGTTAAGCATGTACCTGGATGTTTACCTTCGCCTGGGTCTAAAGCAAAGTGCCCTCATTGCATTAAGCACTGCTGCGCCTCTGCCTCATCAAATATTATCTAATTTCACGGAGAGTTGCCTTTGCCTTGGGCCTCTCCCTTAATCACACTTCCATCGATGTAGACGAATTAGAACCGAAATTTTAACATTCTGCGATAAAAACAAACTAAAGAAAATAATCAAAAAATCATGCGACTTACTGTTTAGAAAGGTGTACTTGAGTGTAAAGGTGACGTGATCCCTGGCAGGACCCCACTTGTGAAGGATCTCGAGAGGACGATCACCCTCGGACAGAGCACGATCTGCAGACAAAAAATAATTATACAAGGAACAAAAGGAATGCACAAAAGGCCATTGTATTATTTGCAAAAATATCAATTAATGAAGGAAAAGTTATAGAAAACTTGTTTTCGCTTATTAATTATTAAATTTATTTATTTAAATACAAAAAACTACATAATAATTTTTTACCAATGGATACCAGGAACTGGAGGAGTTCCCTCCTGAGCACTGCAGCTGTACAGCTGATTGTACTTTATCTCTGGATCCATTTTTGTGGGCTCGCAACACAAGTGTGAATTTGAGCCCCCGGTGTGCCGGTGTTCTTCCATCGAAGAAACTCATTTTTGAAGGGGGTTGGGACCAAATTGAGGGTCGCTGAGATCTGATCCCGCTCCTTCCATTGATGAGTGCCGTGTCAATTTCTTTCAATTGACAATTCACCGGTCCCCTTAGGCGTCAGAAAAAGTCCAGAAGCGACGGTGGGAATCGAACCCACGACCGCAGGATCTACTTGCCCAGAGTCTGACGCCTTAACCACTCGGCTACCGCGGCCCCCCAAAACTACATAATATACAAGAGGGAGGATGAATTATTTGATTTCATGTACAATGCACTTAATGGTTGGTTTATTTACTGTTTATTTAGAAATCGTGAGATGCGTCTGGTGTGATGTAGGTATCAAAAAACATTTTCTTTATCGTGCCAACGTTTCGATCTTTATTGAGATTATCTTCAGGGCCTGGGATTTACAAACATTGTTTACATTTAATAAATACATTTTAGATGAGGAAAAGTGAATTTATACAATGCAAAATATATTTTTTATATATTCAATCAACGTATTTCTATATAATCCTGAAAGGATAATCTGGCCAAAACATTTTTTCCCTTCGTCGGCTCTTTTCACCTCAAAGAATGGTAACAACAACCACAAACAAAACTTTCTTCTCTATACCGACATCCTTCCCCACCCCTTCAAAATCCAACGTATATAAACACAAAATAGCAAAATCTCACTGGCACTCTCGACACGACACGCAAGAATCGCACAATTACACTGAAGAAAAACACTTTGGTGAGTAGAAATACTTTGATTGAATATATAAAAAAAATATTTTGCATTGTATAAATTCACTTTTCCACATCCAAAATGTAATTGTTATATGTAACCAACGTTTGTAAATCCCAGGCCCTGAAGATGATCTCAATAAAGATCGAAACGTTGGCACGATAAAGAAAATGTTTTTCTGATACCTACATCACACCAGACCGCATCTCACGATTTCTAAATAAATATCGATTAACGGTCACTAATCACCACACATTTATTTACTGTAGTATTAATAATTAAAATTAGTCTCCCTCCGCGTGTTTTTAATCATTTTTCCAGTCTTTCCTGCAGCCATTTGAGCGCCTCGATCTGGTTACGGAATCTGCTTTTGTATGAAAACTAAGTCGAGTTTTTAAAATGCTAGTCTATCATTTATACCTCAGGTTTCAACTGCAGTATATAACTATATACATATGTGTACATAAATCACCTCAAACATTCAAATCCGGCCACTCACTCTCTCAGATAAATCGATATCTCTCGGGGCGGGATTGAGCCCAGCCCATTCTTGCTAATAACTAACTTTACCATGTAAAAATCAGTTCTTTTTGAACCTTCCAAACCAGTACTTTCAATCTCAATGCCTCAGCAATAGATGATCTTTAGTTACTTTTTCTTAAAATTTAAGCATAAAAATAAACCTTTCTGCAAATTTCGTTTCGTTGGGACAATAGTGGACGCATTTGTAGTTTAAAAAAATAGGACGTGATGAAAACCAAAACCTCATTACGGCGCTTTAATATGAGAATTAGGTATCGTCCAATTCTATTAATTACTAGTAACGCCCTTTCTTGTGTATCCTTTAAAACATAATTTTAAAACCAGAAACATAGGAACCAATTTGGCGTATGAGACCTGCGTGTAAAGAACTTTTCTCGATGTGACCCACTTAATTGAAGGGTGCCTATTCCTTGGCACCTTATAGAGAGCTTCTAGGAATAGGTTAAGTTTTTTAAAGGACGCGAGTTTTTTGGTCGATGTTTCGATTTTTGAAAGAAACAGGGCTATTTTGTTGTACTAAGAGAAATCTTATTTTGTGTTTCGTTGTATGTATATTGAGTGAATGTATTTATTAGCGTGAAATTCGACGGTGATATAGATGAATATCAAGTTCTCCACTATCCTTACTGAGTGAGGAAATGTAATAGAGTAATGGGGAAATGTTTTTAAGAGTCATTTAGTCCTTTTTTTTAAATGATGGATACCATATGTATGTACCTTAATTATCAAATAAATTAAGTTTTTTTGGTCTGTATAGAATTATAACAATCCTTTATTGCGACCTAAATAGATCTATTGTGGAACCCTTATAAATTAACCATACCTAATAGAAATGATAAATGATGGAGTGAGTGTGGTGTTCAATCCTTTTTAAAAAGATAGTTCTTTCTAACAGTAAGTTGGGGAATTATAAAAGGACACTACTGGTCTTATAGGTTTGTTTTCCTTATGAATTTTGAATGTACCGTATAACATTGGGGGTTTCGGGTTCATTGGTGTTAGTTTTTAACTGCATATTGGTCATCTGAGAATAAAAAATCATTATTTTTTATGGCTGTTTGAACTCGAGTTTTTAGTTTTAAGGTGGGATCTTTTTGTATTTCTTTACACTCATTATTATTTGGAAATTCTTCAACTTTAGAAACGTAATTTTGATGTTCAATGATAACTACACTATTTCCTTTATCGGCTTTTAAAATAACGTTGTTGTTACTTTATAACGTTTTATCAATAGACCTAATTGTACGTGTGATATTTAATTTTTTTACGTTTAGGTATACCAAGTTTTGTTTAATTATTTCAGCACATTTATATTTTATATTTGTGTTTATGTTACTACAATCCACCGATGAACCAAGGGATAGTAGTTTTATTGTATCCAATTCTGTTTTAGGAACAAATTTTAAGCCTTTGTTTAATAAATTGATTTCTTCTTTATTTAGTACCATGTTTGTTAAGTTTATAACCTTTGGGTAAAATTTAACTGGAGTTTTTGGATCTTTATGGGTATTTATATTTTTAAGTGAACCGAACTTTAAGCTTTTGATTTTTTTAATCTAATATACTTTGTTTTTTATCAGAGATAAATTTAATTTTTGATCGCGTATCATAATCGAACTCATCCCATTCTACTTGAGACAATAATGACGCAAGCCTAATGTGTACAATATATTGATAAAAATGTTTTGTATCTCTTTGACTCTACAATTTATGTAATTCATTATTTAAAATAGTTTTTTGGCATTTACTTTGTAAGAGAGTTGAGCAGTTCTTAATATTTAATTTAGCAAGAACGAATTTCGGGGTTAGATTTAATTTCAAACGTTGGGAATTGAACCAGTTTGATTTGTTAATCTTTGAGCATGAAAATCTCAATTTGTAATAAAGATTTAAAAGTACTTGTTTACTAACAGATTTTAAGTAAGTGGAGGTGATGTTATTGATTGTGTTATAATCCATTACTGGTTTGACTAGGAAATTAATAGAAATGATAAATGATGGAGTGAGTGTAGTGTTCAATCCTTTTCTGGCCATCTTCTTCAGATGACAGTGACCGGTATAGAAGCTTATAATTTTTCTCAAATCCTGCCTGAGAAAAGGAGTTCCTTCGCCATCTATTTTGAAAGATTTATCAATTTCGTGCTTGTTTCATACCTGGTGCGTTTGACCAGTATTCGAGTTTTCCTTTCTCCAACCATTTTTACAGTTCCAACGTAAGTACCGACTCCGATGCACCGAGTTGTACTTCTAGTCCCATGGGATGGGGAAGGCTGCTCCTTTCTTAGCAAGTTGGTAAGCCTGTTCATTTGCTGTACGGGAACCCCCTTGCTTTGTTTTCACAGAGCCATTAGGCAATTTACGCACTCCCAGACAATTTTGGAATTGAACGCATACGCATTTAGTGCCTTTATGGCTGACTGGCTGACTGAGAATATGTAATTATGTGCACCTTCCATTTTTTTTCTTAATTAACCCTTGTGCATAGAATTGTGTTGCTTGGACCTCAGCTTGGAAAATTATTGGGATTTGTACAAGGAGCTTTGCTGGGTATAGTTCGGCCTTTATCCTTACTCGTACTCCCTGTTCCATCTTTGATCGATCTGGGTACCATATTAGGGCCCCTTCTTGAAACATTTTTTATCTAAGACTACTTGGAAGGGTCTGATTTTTTTTCTCTCTCATTTTATCAGGTATCGTTATAGTAATATCATTTATTTTAAATTCTTTCCAGAATTTTGTGGTGGCTCCTCCTTAGATCTGACTTTATTTCATTGCATTTCAGGAGTCTGTTGACACTCTCAACATCCATCTTTTATATATTACGTAAGGCTGAGTGCTGTTTCCATTGCAGGTATTTGAGGCAGGCATTTGGAGATTCGCTAGTTTTTTGGACTTTATAGTTTGTTTTGTGTCTCATTGTTCAGTGTTTTGGCTACCTGGAGCTCCTAATATGATCAAAGGGGTTTAATCCTCAGTTTTTACTACTTAGTAGAGCTTAGAAGAGCCTTGGCCTTTTTCACAATGTGGTGTACGTGTTTTCCCCATTTGAGTTATACCTAGGCATTTTGTTTCTTTCGAAAAAGTTAAGATTTCGTCCTTTATAGTAAGCTGTTTCTTTGTTTGGTAAAGGTATGAGATATTCACTAGTTTTCGTGATCCGCTTGATCAATTAATTTGTTTCAATTAATTAAAGTTTTTAATTGAGATAGAAAAGTCAATGGCACGAGCGGGATTCGAACCCACGACCTTCGGTTAGATACGCCGCTGCTCTACCACTTGAGCTATCGTGACTTCGATCCACTCGGACACTGTCCCATCTCAACCTCACCTTTTGGGACAGAGGAGGGAAAATTCAAAAGGTGGGGTTGAGGTGGGAAGTTGGTGTCCGGGCGGATCGAAGTCACGATAGCTCAAGTGGTAGAGCAGCGGCGTATCTAGCCGAAGATCGTGGGTTCGAATCCCGCTCGTGCCATTGACTTTTTTATCTCAACTAAAAACCTTAATTAATTTTGAGATATTAATTAGGCAAGCGGACCACGAAACTACTGAAATAAACTAAAAACCTTAATTGATTGAAAGGTATGAAATGTTTAAACGTTTTTTCTCCCCATCTTTCTACAATATTTAGGTGGTTTTGCATCTCGTTTGACTTTCGAATTTCTATTTTATGATTGTTACCAAGTTATCAAGTAACCTATTGAGTGATATTCTAACTTGATTTGATTTGATTCCGTAGATGGAACGACATAACGTACCTCTCTGACATTGTGTACCATCTCCCGATTATTCATTAAATTAATTGAATATAAATTATAATTTAAATTTAGCTTAATATCACGTGAAATAACGTTGATGTACGGGATGTTAAAAAGTTGTCTACATATTTATTTACTCATGTACGTATTTACATTAGGCCTATAAAATCAATTGTAAGTAATACTTTAAACTTAATACATTTGAATTACAATATTCCACACTATTCAACTTTTTTTAAAAATAAAATAATGTTTGATGTAAAAAACCATGCAGAGTATGGCGTTGTGAAAAAGAGGAAGGAACACGGTGTCAGAGGAGGCATAATGTAAACACAGAAGGAAAGTACACACATTAAGATTTACAAAGGCCTGAAAGCCTTCTTGTAATCATCTTTTGACTCTTTGCTGCGAAAATTGTAAAACCCTAATTTACCAAGAGGCCCCTTTGGTTGCGTTTGCCAAACACACAGTGGTTGGGTTTTTTTATAAAATCTATTTTGCATAACGCAAAACAATGTTTCCGGTTAAAATCCTTTCGAATTTTTAACACACCAGATGAAATTGGACGAATAAGTCAAATCGATTGTTTAGTAATATAAATAAAATCTGGAGATAGTGGCTAGGAGCCATTGCTGGAACTCTCAGTATTAGGAGAGTTGTTGGTTTGTATTATTATGTCACTGTCGTCTTATGCGCAAAGAGTGCAAAAAATACATCGTGTCAGATACGAGGAGTGCGACCTGAAAAGGTGAGCCTCGGGTTCGCGGGCATCCTTTTCCCTGGGATTATAGGAAGTTTCTACACCCTTAGATGCCAGGGAGGTTTCCAGGCATTAAATAATGGTGTGGCCTTGAGAGCGCGACGCACTCTTTAAAGCACAAAGCTGTATTCCTGTTTCCCTGCGTGCATGTTCTCCGTATATATCCTCCTCGTCCATATGGAAGATCGGACGAAGGAATGCGTAAAGGGAGTTGTCTTTTGAGTCAGCCGTGGACGGCACAGAGGGGTTCGGGTATCGCTATGCGGTACACGGTCGGGTGCATGGTGTTGTCCCACCGCTTCGGACGGGACAAGCGGGAGAAATCTCTAAATCTGGTCATATAGTGACTTCTGCACCAAATCTCACAGGATGAACACTGATCACTTGTAAGCGGAGGTGTGTCGCTCTTGTCTTGAGAATCGAAACGTGCGATAAGTCCATGTGCCAGGTGCGAACGTTAAAGAACTCATTGAACTAATGATGACACTGGGACCGCCAATGGGACATCTTACGCGACTTGGAGTCTTCTTAGCGGGGGAAATTGAAGACCTGCCCACTGGATTAGTTTGGAAAGAAATTTGGAGTTGAAGTGTGGAATTTTGTTCGGATCATGTCCGTTATATATCAGGTAGCGTTAGGATACGATGGTGGAGTTTTGAACTAGACCAGCACAGCTCCCCCGTAAGTCCAAATCGGTATAATTAATGCCTTGTATATTGATAATTTATTAGGTATACTTAGAGTTGATTTAGGTCCGAGTAGTCGTCTGAGTTGTACCATCGGTTGAGTCCTTGTCTTTTTTTGTATAAATTGTGGGTTTCATGTAAGCCTCCTGTCCAAGGGAACCCATGGTAGCGGATTTGGTTGGATGGAGAGATTACCGTACCAGTGGTCGACCGATTTCGTCTTACACAAGCGTAGTGAGGTATAGTTATTTTTGGTCAGCTTCTAATGAAATGACAGGGTAAGAGTGTGAGAAGAGGATTGCAGTGTTGTCCGCGGAAGTTGTTAGGGTGAATAGAAATAAGTTTAATGTCTGAAAATCCAGTGCCAATGCTCATTTTAAATCTAGGCCGAGAGGAAGAACTTGACTATGAATATAAGGTAGTGGAGTAGGATACATTTTACTTTGAAAAGGAGACCCAGTTGCCTAACTGCTGAGCAATAATGCTTGTTGTCCCAGGGTATAAGATATTGTGTAGACTAACATTGGTCGTCAGTAGAACGGAGGGATCTAAAATCAAATTGATGGTTCTACTTTTGAGTTGGAGAATTGTGGATAGTTTTGAGAGAGCGCATATAAATCTGTATATGTCTTTGGTTTGTTGGATTTGGTAATCGGGGCTATTAGAGAATGTTTCAACTGGACGGGTGTTATGCGGATTGTTGTACTGAAAATAGGTGCGATGCATGGTAATGCTATAGGAAGGTATCGAAGAACTTCGTGAGTCAGGAGGTTGTGTTTTGAGGACTTCTTGACTTGGGAGAAGGAAGATTTGGAATTTGACTTTTGACACTGGAAAGGATTAGGAAGACGGGAATTAGCAATTCGACGATTAGGTCTGAGTGCTACATTACTGTCTTTGAAACAGTCGAAAGGCGATCGGAAAGGATTTGACACTTAGCATTGCTTGATTTGACCCAGGATACGCTGGGGGTTTCGTATGAAATGTTTTGAACTGGTTTAAAAATGGTTCTATACTGCATCCTTTACCCTTATGGTACATGAAAAAAGTTTTATTTTAAATATATATTATTTTGTTATTTAAGATGATAAGAAGAAAGTAGAAAAAGGATCAATTTTCACGGCCATTTCCTTCTTAGGTTATTTAACGCCTACCACTTGCCAGACAGTAAGAATCGATAAGAAATTATCAAGATAAAAAAAAATCTGTAAAACATAAGACGTCGTCTTCATTAACTGTTATTTTTATCGATGAAGACGATTTCCCTTTCCTTTTCTAAACCCCTTTTGTTTTGGGGTGGCCCTTTTAACCGTTTTCAACTGAAAATTTAATCAAAGTAAAATGTAATTTTCCTGTTTTCAGTAGGCAAGGTGAATTTTATTCTTAATAATAACCATTATGAACTGCTTTCATCTCGTTACATTGGAAAATATAATTTGTATTTTCATCAAAAGGGATTAATTCAATAGAAGTCGTACAAATTAGACCTATTCAATACGCTTATTTTTTCAGGCTGTTGACATTATGACACTGAGGATGTGTTGAATTTGTTATAAAGAGATATATGAGTAAAATAATGTTAGATAATTTTAGAGGCTTAGCGTTATTAACCCTTATTCACAAGTGGTTCAATTTCTGAATAATTATTACAACATAACATAAAATTTTAAATGAAGTGCTGGTTAACAAAAATATTGGATTTTGCTGATTGAACTTTTTTTCAACATTCTATTGAATTTTATTTTTTTTATTTTTTTAGGTTTTGTGGTGCGCTTGACCAAATAAATTCTTTTCAATTAATTAAGGTTTTGGTTCAGATAAAGATCCTGCTCGTGACATTGACTTTTTTATCTCAACTAAAAACCTTAATTAAGTGAAAGATATTAATCGGTCAAGCGGACCACGAAACCTAGTGAATTGGGTAATTATAATATTACAAGCGTTTCATACCCATCCAAGGAGATTTGAAAATTGTCGACACTATCTCCTGCGTTCTGGAGAATAAAGAATATTTCATGGGTGCGTATCTAGATGTAGTACAGGCTACTGATAGGGTCTAGCACCGGAGAATGATTTATAAACCTAAACGCCTCCTGCTCACTCCTTATTACCATATCGTGAAATCCTATTTAACCGACTGTTGCTTCAAAGTGAGGTGAGGCAACGAGTTCTTGGATGACAAACAGGTACAAGCTGGCGTCCCACCAGGGAGCAATCTTGGTCCCATCCTTAATAGAATTTATTCAGCTGACGTACTACAACCCAAAAACACCAACCCCAAATGTGGACTCAATTTGTTCTCTAATTGGAATGCTATCCAAGCAGAAGATTGTTGCAAGAAGTGGAGGTTAGGAGAGACGCTGCTCTACCACTTGAGCTATTGTGACTTCGATCCACTCGGACACTAATTTCCCATCTCAACCCCCCCCCATTCAACGATTTTGTTGAGTGTAAAAAACTATGCTACACTACGATGAACTACTTCATCTTGTACTGCCTAACTTTATTGATTGCCTAGTAATTTTTATCTCGTACATGAACAGCTTCACAGCTAAGAACAGCTTCAACGCAAGTACCTAAAATAAAAATATTGAAAAAACTCCGAAAAGCGTTGTTTTAACTAAGACAGTGAGCAATAAAACTGACCGTGTCAGGCGTGATTCAGTAGGCAGGCCCTGCGGTGGTTCATGCCTGTTGAGTAGTTCAGAACCTTTCCTGAACAACGAACATGTTCTGGCCATGTTGTTTGACGTAGAGAAGGCGTATGACCCCACCTGGAGATATTCTGTTTAGAGGTTTTACAGTTCCATGGTTAAAGAAGTAGGCAATGAACACCCTCTATTCTCTTACCGTGCGATGTAACGATAAATCTGCTTCATCAAGTACAGCCTAAGTTTATTGGTTGACTGTTAATTAACATAAACTCCGAAAAAGAGTTTTAACGCATATATTAAAATTAAAAATTAAAAACACTCAAAAGCCTTCTGTGAAATAAGATATTGTGCAATAAAATGACCAATATGTTCTGGTGTGTTCTTTGACTTCGAGAAGGTTATGACATCACCTGAACATGTTATACTGTCGAAAAGCCAAGAAATCTGTCTGAAAAGTAAAACGTTGCGATTTTTTTCTTTAAATTGTACATTCCGAGTCAGGCTGGGGTCCATGCAACCCGGGGATTACGTTCAAGAGAAAGATATATCACAAACGTCTTGCCCTCCAGACTGAACCACCGCGGCCCGGTGACGCTGTGCGAACAGATACGAACGCAATAGAACTTTGGCAATGTTAATGGATCGTCCGAAAAGCTCTTGCGTGTCAAGAGCAGGACTTACCAATGGCCCACGAAAGGTCTGAAACGCAATGAAGGCATCACACTAATCCGGTGCTTTTGGCGCTGGTGTTTTATTATTAACAAAAAGCTACTGCTGCTGTCCCGCTTGTGGAGGTATGTTGCTCAGTGTGTAACACTTGGTCGAAGATTGTCTTGGCCCCCTACAGGGAGCGAGTAGGCTAGTACCCGATAAAAAGACAGTCCTTGATCACGAGGGGTGGGTTTTGCGTCCCTTGTTTCGATTTGAAAGGGAAATGGTAGAGTTTCCCCGTCTGTCAACGTTGCGAATATTATATATAATTAGTGTTTTTTTAATTAAATTTATTTATTAAAACTGGTCTTATTAGACCGACAATTAATTTTACAATAATATTATAGAATAAATAAATGTTTACATTCTTATAAACCCATTGGTACAATGAGATTTTCATTTCACTATTCACTATTCCTTTTTAACTACACAAGTTCATTTGGCTTTGTTCTTTTTAATCTTCTGACCATGTTTCGGTTATGTAAAAGTTTGGTCACTTCCACATTCTCGTGATAGCTGAGGCGACCCTGGTTCGGCGGCAAATCTTTGTATTTCCGGTGTGACCTCAGGGATCTTAAGATCTCTATGTAAGTACTTATTCCTTATGTACCAAGGTGCATTGACCATGTTACGTAAGATTTTATTTTGGAGTGTATGTATGATTTTGATATTGCTGTGTTTGGGACACCCCATAGGTGAATACCGCATGTCCACATAGGCTTTATGACTATAATAATAACTTATTTTGTATAGCAAGGTTGGAGCCACGTCCTATCGACCAGTATAGTTGTCTATACCTTAAACCTATCTCTGTCCTTTTTTTCTTCACGTGTTCTTTCCATCTCAGCTTGGTATCTTAGGTTTCCCAGATATTTACCTATATACCTATGTATAGTAGTTCCATCGATTGTGAGCGACGGAACATGGTCTACCTTTGTGTTTGTAAATATTAGATGAACTGATTTATGCTGATTTAGCTTGATTTTCCATTTTTTTGTCCATTCGTTTTATCTTATTACATGCATTTTGGAGGACTTTGGTTGAATGGGTGATAGTCGGTCCTAGTGATAACACCGCTGTGTCATCTACNGAGAGAGAGAGAGAGAGAGAGAGAGAGAGAGAGAGAGAGAGGAGAGAGAGAGAGGAGAGAGAGATATTAAAGAGTGTAGCCACAATGGAATTACAGTGAGGGAGAGGGATTATGTGGGAAAGTATGTGTAAATAAATGTTAAAATACAGTATAGTACAGTATACAAATGTAGAAAGAAATGGTGGAAAATTGTAAACAAATAAACGGTAGTAAAGGAAATAATTTAATGGAAAAAAATTATTACAAGACAATAGATTGATTGATTGATTGTTAATCACTTCACGAGATATAGATAAATAGATAAACCAACAGAAAAAGAGAGAGAAAGTTTGAAAAATAAAGAAAAAGAGATAAAGAGATAGATAGGCAGAGACAGAGTGTGAGAGGTGAGAAAGAAAGATAGATAGCAATAGAAAGAGAGATAAAATGAGCGAATGAATGAATACGGTTTTATTTATTTTAAAAATAAAAATAGATAGATAGGTGGAGAAATAGATAAATAAATAGAAAAAGAAAGAGATAGATATATATAGAGAACTATTTCCACTCGATGTTATTGAACCCTTGGGGGACGGTGTTTTTTGCAAAAAGCCCATTTGTTAGTATTTCGGGTTAGTATGCAGGGCCTGTGGATTCGAACCCGGGCCTTTACCTTACAATGAAAACGTGTCAACGCCTAAACCGTTGCGGCCACCGACTGACTCCTCTTTTAGGTCTTCGATTCGTATTTGTTAATTTTACATCGGTGTAGATAATTTACAGTTAATGTAATTAGGATGAAATAATTTTTCTTGTTTATTGAAATTCAAACAAAAAGTCCTTTTTGCACGCATTCGGGGTATTTATTAAATTCACTAATTTCGTGGTCCGCTTGACCAATTAATACATTACAATTAATTAAGGTTTTTAGTTGAGATGAAAAAAAGTTAATGGCACGAGCGGGATTCGAACCCACGATCTTCGGCTAGATACGCCGCTGCTCCACCACTTGAGCTATCGTGACCTCGATTCACTCGGACATCAACTTCCTATCTCAACCCCACCTTAACAGTTTTCCCTCCTTTTTGCCATTTTTCAAATGTCGGTTCGAATCGCGCTCGTGCCATTAACTTTTTTTCATCTCAACTAAAAACCTTAATTAATTGTAAGGTATTTATTAAATTCACAAAAGACGGAATTTACGATACGATTTTTCTGTAAAATCAATAAAAATTTAAGGCTATTGAACTTCGTAATAAATATTTAATGATGCCATATAAAAATTATTTTAAATATCAATAAAGTTATAAATCCTGTTTGGTTGCAATGCGGCCTCTTTGATCTCTCGTCAAAACTTCGGTTAAACTAATATGACTTATTCTTAATCGGGTGAAGGTTTGCATTTTTTTATTGTGTAACTGTTATGGCTTAGGTATATTTTACTACCTTTCAACATTAATTGCCATAGTTTTGTCAAGGTGATGTACTTTTACGTTTACTGAAATTCAAAAAGTTATAAATTATTGTACAGTCAAGTGACTATTACTATAATATTAATAAACTGTATTAAATTGTTATTAATTTGCCCATAAATATTCGTCTGCATTTAAAATGCTTGTATAATCCATCAGTCCGTTGTTTCTTGGTTCCGAGACAAAGTGGCTCAAATCGGGTCAAGTATTTGTTCCTGAAGGAGTCGTATAAACTCCCCGGTGTATATAAATTTTTAGTTTAGACTTGTAAGGGATTTTTATCAAAGGAAACAATGGTACACCGTTTTGCTTTTAGCCCCGGGAGCCTTGCAAACCGTAACATAGAAGCAGACTTGAATTGGCAAAAGCATTCTTCCTGGACCACTTTGTCCCATTATTATATTTTTGCTCTCCGCAACCTTCATTACATTACATTTTATGTACCTTTGTTATAGAATTGTTAAATTTTAGAAAGAAAGGCCGACAATTCTCATTGTGTTTAAATTGTACATATTATTGGTCCAGAAAGTTTTTAAGAAAGTCATTTCGTTTTATAACGATGGAGCTTTAAGTTTACGAATCGCTTTCAAACATTTGACTATACAAATGAGTACGTTGAACCACGAATAACAAGATTATACAAAGAAACTTACAATAATTGCCCCAGGTATGGACGAGTGTGCAGTGCTCCTCACCAGGATCTCGCACGCAGTCAATTACATCACGGCATGTCGTATCCGGCGTGAGGGGAACGTCGACTACTCCTTGTTCGACAACCACCCGCAGAATCAACTGAAACAAATAAGTAACAAATCATCTCCGACGTTCCTGTAATGTTTTTCGGCTTATTAAATGTTTATGACGATAGAATAGTTTTAAACAATTTCAATTATCCGGAAAAGTTTTTGATGACATTAAAGGAAATGGTGATTAGAGTCATTTATCATAGGATGTCGTTTTCAAGCATTTGACGACCATGAACGACACGTTCGCCTATAACCGCTCTATGTTTTGGTCGTTAGCGATTCGGCATTTTGCCATCCCTGTTTGACGGCCGTCCAACAAAACGTCTCGATATTTGATGTGTAGTTGTACCAACATGATAATCAAAAAGCATAGACGTATAGAGTCAATACAGTCAGTACAGACTAATTCAAAATTGACAATTAATGTTTTAAAATAAATATCTAAAATTAGGTATATTTATTTAATAGAAAAGTGTACATTGAAATTAGCAAATTAACCGCAATAAACAGAAGTGCTGACTTACATCAATTCAGCAGACTGAAATGGCATGATGGCCAATGGCAGTCACAGTGGTAGAGTAATTATCCTGGTCCGTACATCCGCACTAATTTAGTCTGTCAGACTAAAAACTGTAACTTTTATTATTTTTAGGTGGCACGGCTGAATTTCTCTCGAACCAATGACTCTATCAAAAATCCAAAAATACTATTAATATGTGGTGATTAGTGACCGTTAGTCGATGATTATTCGGAAATCTTGAGATGCGGTCTGTTGCGATGTAGGTTTCAGAAAAACATTTTCTTTATCGTGCCAACGTTTAGATCTTTTATCGGTTTTTATTGAGATCATCTTCAGGGCCTGGGAAGGCCCACCCCCTTCAAAATCAAACGTATATAAATATAAAACAGCAATCAAATCACCGCACTCTCAACACGACACGCAAGAATGGCACAATTACGCAGAAAACAAACACTTTGAGTGAGTAGAAATACTTTGATTGAATATAAAAAATATATTTTGCATTGTATCAATTCACTTTTTCCACATACATGCATTTATTAAATTTAAACGATGTTTGTAAATCCCAGGCCCTGAAGATGATCTCAATAAAAACCGAAACGGTGGCACGGTAAAGAAAATGTTTTTTCTAAAATCTACATCACACCAGACCGCATCTCACGATTTCCGAATAAATATTATTAATATTTTTAATCTAGTTTCAAATTTTTAAATTCTTTTGGAGAAAAATTATATGGAGTACCGCAGGCCCAGTTCAACTTCAAAATTTCATACGACCCTATACAGCCTGTCACATCATATTAAAAGATTTTAAAACAATGGTGCTATAGGATTTTTAAATTGCTTAAAAAAATAGTTATGGCAAAAAGTTTGAAAAAACGCATTTCGTTTGTTTCGTTCTTAATTCCAATAATTTGCTTCTTCACTAAATTGCATTCATCTTCTTGCTATTGCATTTATTGCATACATTCTGTCATTGTTTTTCAAACTCGCATTATGAGAGCAAATCTTAATTCCTGGAAGTCAATAAATTTTACAATAGTACCTATTCGTTACATTCAGTATTCCATTCAAAATGGACCGTAAAGCAAGTTTTTCCGATCAACAGCTTCGACTGCTTTATTGCTGCTTTTTATAGTGGTGGCATAGCGCGTTGTACAGTCGAGGTGAACTTCCAAAAATTTCCCAATCACCGAAACCACAAAATGCGTGTTGCTTGCAATGTAAGGTGATACGGATCGGTTGCTCTTCTTCCGTCACTAAGAAACAGGCAGCATAATTTCGACGAGGTGATGAATATTTTATTGTATGTTCGCGAAAATCTGAATTCTTCACTCTGAAATATTGGCAGGATTTTTTAGAAAAATAAAATTAGAGATGTACTCCGGACTTAATTTAAGCCGTACTGTTCTCATATTGTCCCGGGACTTTGGTATTCTGATTATGACAGGCGTTTAACGTTTCTTGCACAAATGTCGATTTAGGAGGCTGATGAAGACGTTCTTCCATACATCCTACTGACTGATGAATCCACGTTCACCTCTAATGGCACACTAAACCGTTGAAATTTTCGAATGTAGGTAGAGGAAAATCCTAGAATTTCGTACTCTTGTCATCATCAGGTGGTTCACAGTATCAACGTTTGGTGTAGACTTCTCGGAAATAAATTAATTGGGCCTCATTTCATGGCACAGTTGCTCCATTTTTTGAAGGATTTTACTAACATTATTAGATGATGTTCCTCTGCAACAAATACAAAGAATGATTCTCCAGCTTGATGGATGCCCGCACGCAATTTTTTGCAGGTGAGGCGTTATTTGAATCGCCACTTCCGGGATAGGTGGATAGGAACTCATGGCCCGGATCTGTTGGCCTCCTCGGTCACCCGATTTAACTCCACTTGACTATTTTCTGTGGAGCCATTTAAGAAACAGTGTCTAAGTCAATCATGACCCAGCCACCTAAGTTGAAGAACTGTTGCAAATGCTTGTCAATCCATCTCCCCTGACTCTATCGCTCTGAGCACCGGTGAAGAGTGGTTAAAAAAGCAAATCATTGCATCTTTACGCAAGGCAGACAGGTCGAACATGAAATGTGATGAATAAATAGAAAAGCAAATGACATTTTTTTTTTCTAACTGTTTGCCATGACTGTCATTTTTGACCAATCCAATTGCACCATTGTTTTCAGCGTAAATCTTTCTTTAATATGATATGTCAAGATGTATAGGGTCGTATTTGAACTTTTGAGGTTGCACTGGGCCTGAGGTACCCTGTATAATTTTTCTCCCAAAAAAAAGTAAAAATTTGAAACTAAACTGAAAAATATGAAACTGACATTTTTTTGATAGCTTCATTACCTCAAGAGAAATTCAGCCGGCCATCTAAAAAGGACACCCTGTATATGAGGCTATATATTCGAAAGCTGACGTGGAATTTTGTTGGATTGCTGCTAATTGTGGAACTACATATCCTCCTGTTTCGTCTGCCGACTTTAAACTAATATATCTGTTTGGAAATTCTAAATCAATCAATATCCCAAAAAGGTTTTTGCTGTCGTGGAAGTTGCGAAATTTTGTTGAGTGACTGCTAGTTGTGCACTCCTTGTCAACAAACCTTACCGATTGTGGACCGGGAAAATTCGACAGATTGGCCTATGAGTCGTGTTTATACATGCATATTATGCTGCAATGCCAGACAATATGCTATGCGTATTCCTTTTGGGGGGAAGGGTATTGTATATGTAAGGGTATAAATAAAGGCCAGAGGCGGGAATTGAACCCACGTCCGCGGGGTCTACGAGCCGAGAGTCTCTCAACGCTAGCTACCGCGCCCCCCGAGGAATATTAAATAGGTCGAAACGAAATGTAAAAGTTTGAAAAATAAAGATTGAGTATGATTTCAGAGTGTGTGTTCTTTATATAAAAATACTTGATCATGTTTTATATAGTAATGATGTATTCAATAGCCATTAAGACAAAATGTAGGCTTTGGATTTTTGTAATCCGCGATTGTAATGCTTAAATAGTCTTACAAGCATTTCTTTGTTCCAATAATATTATTTACGAAAACTCTTTTAATTATTTTAAGATCACTATCAGGGCAAAAATAATAATAATTATGTCAATTTGTATGCACATTTAAAAATAGAAGAAGACTAATTGTTGGGTTCACCAAGCTTTCCGCAACTTATAGTGCCATCATTACGGCCTATTTATTAAAAATTAAAATAAATAATATACAATTAACTGTTAACAAAATAAAATAGTATACATACTTTCCCAAGAGTGCAGAAAACTATTAACATGGAAAACTATTGTAAAAGCGTTTTGGGTTTAAGGTTATGAAGCACATGACCAGCATACTACATTTTACGCAGTGAAAATAGATTTCCGGGAGTCCAACTTGAAAAAATGGCCGTTTTTTGTTGCATGAGTAGACAACCCTGTGGCTAACTTTTTATGAATGCAATTCAATCTATGTTGGTTCATTCTAACATCAATTTTCTGCTTAGTCTGGCCCACATACCGAACGTTGCAACCACCACAGGACACCCTATAAAACACATTAGACCGTGAACCAATAGACTTTAGACTTTAAAACATTGTGAAGACTAGATAGATTATTTTGGTATTTATAAGCAATTTTTTCCTTTAATTTATTAGGCATTAACATTTTAATTCTCTGAGTCACACCAGGACTGTAAGTGATTGACTTAAAGCCAATCGAAGTTGAAATAGGTACCACCTCAACATCCAACAACGGGAGACCATCAGGGTTATTCCTCTTAATCTTGAATTTATTAATAAGTTTGCCAATAAGTGCCAATGGATTAATGATTTGTTACTAAGATTCTTTTAACTATATTTACATTTTTTTCTACGAACCTAGGATCACTAAATTATCGGCGCAGTTAACCTTTAGAGCAAATGAATGAGATGAGGGAAAATCCATATACGAATCATTATGAGTAGGTTTCCTATACCAATCTGTTATGAGCTTGTTATTGTCTCTTTCAACGATTGTCTAAGTAAGGCAATTTTCCATCCTTCTACATTTCGAATGTAAATCTAAGCGAAGTATGATATGAGTTAAAAAGGTCTTTTGGAAATGTTCCTTTAGTACAATAGGCAAAAGGTCATCGACGTACTTAGTTAAAAATCTTATGTTATAGGGGAGTTGGAGTAACAACCATTCTAACAAATCAGTCATCACCAAATCAGCCAGAATTGGTGATAAAACCCCTCCCATGGCGACACCATGTTTCTCCTTACAAACATCATCTACGAATTTAAAATAGCCAGTCATGGATGTGAACTCCAACACCTCCATAAATATCTCAATAGGTAAATCTGGGAAGCACTTTTCCAACTCATCCCATTTCTTATGTACAATATACGTACATAACAGTCCAACCTGAGGCGACGGTGTTGTCGCTCTCTCTCTCTCTCTCTCTCTCTCTCTCTCTCTCTCTCTCTCTCATTAATTTTAATCCTGTGTACATAGTTTATGTAAATAGCTATAATTTTAGTCAAAAATACTCTCTGTAATCATAAATGTTACCTGTAAGAAATTGCTAGTCAGAACAACATTGTTGGACCTACAGTCATATGGATTTTTTATTAGCGAGGTATTGTTAAATTATTAGTTATTATAAATTATTGTTTTTTCTTAATTATAAATTCTGTATATTAATAATTACTTACAATTTTATATAGATGCCTATTTTCACCATATAAAATGTAGTATACTGGCCATGTGCTTCATAACCTTAAACCCAAAACGCTTTTACAATAGTTTTCCATGTTAATCGTTTTCGGCACTCGTGGGAAAGTATGTATACTATTTTATATTGTTAACTGTTAATTGTATATTATTTATTTTAATTTTTAATAAAAAGGCCTTGGTGATTGCACTATAAGTTGTCGAAAGATTGGTGAACCCAACAATGAGTCTTCTTCTGTCTTCACCTGTCTTATGACCTCTACGAAGATTGAAACTCTACATAGATTATCTGCAGTTCGATCAACAAACATCATACATTTAAAAATGTTTTGTTCTGATGATGATCTTAAAATAGGTGAAACCGTGATCCGGAGAATTTGTATGTACAAAAAACAATATTATTTTAGAAATTAAACATTGTATCACGTAGTCTTAATGTATAATTAAAACCTTACCACTGATTATGCTTATGTTGAACCGGCACAGAGTTACTTAGCGGGTCTGTCTCCAGTCGCGAGTGTTTTTAGTTATTCAAACGCGTTTCGGCAATGCGCCATCTTCGGTGAGGAACTCTATGCTTATGTAACGATTATGCTTATGCTAAGATGATTATCTGCTAATTTGTATTTACGAAAAATACAATCCCATTTCATAAAACTGACTAGCAACGTTCCTTCCAGGAAATTAGAGTTCGTGTAATATGTCTTCTTGTTATTTGAAACGCAATTTTCAGTAATGTGTTTTTCACAGTTGGCCCTCTTCATTTAAAAAAAGCGGCTCCGTGAAAAATTAAGGTTTTTAACAAAAATGTGAAAAGGAAAAAAGGGAAATTAATAGATGGCGCGAGTAAAGCGAGCCGGCGAAATATCCTAAACCCTTACTTAGACACTAATTCACTGTCTAGTCTTAATTAAAACAACGTCACCCTTCCATGAAACCCCATGAATATTCAGGGCAACATTCATGAAACAAAAGGGAGCCGCCCTTGGGACTGTTATTCTCCCAACGATTCGATCATTGAATTTATGGCGAAATCTATACCTGCCTAATGGAGGGAAGCCTCGATAAAATATCGGTTTTAATTTTTATACACTTTTGTTCCTGTACTCGAATATCTATTAAACTTCTCATAGGTTTATGATTACAACGTAAATTGTCGATAAACATATATTATATGTAATAAAATAGATTAATACAATAAATGTTAGCTGAATTAATATTATAAGATAATAGCAGGTCGTTCAGAAAAAGATAGCGACTTTAGGACTTTTTGATAGTGCATTTTCGTGGTGGGAGGGTAGACGTGCATTAAAGCGCCTAAAAGACTAAACCCGCATTTCCACTTTGCCTTGATGGTTTAGTATCATACTTCAAGCCAAGTAGCTATTGTTCAGATAGCTTAAGATCACTATCAAGCAAAACAATATTAATTTTGTCAGTAGCTTCGCACAAAAATTGTAACAGTTACATTTTAATGATTTTCCAATTATTCAACGTACATCAAAAATAATTATAAAATAAATATAGTTTGGTCTTTTATTAAACTTTCTTGCTGAACTTGCTATGCATTTTGGAGTAAGGATTCAAAAAGTTCTGATGAGCGAGTTGGCAGCTGAGCCCCGATATGTATAGCCAGAAGTAAACAAATCGATTAATGGGAGAAATTCAATAAAACACCTAACTATATTAAGAAAAACTATGAAAGTATATAAAAAGAGATAGACAGGTAGAAGGACATGTAGACGACAAATAAAATGATGGTACGAATAGTTGTGGTAGTACCAACAAAATAGAAGCCTGTATAGATAGAGAGATAGAGAGGTACAAAGACAGATAGATAGGTAGAAAGATAGATGATTAGATAAACGATATAGTATGCAGACAGAAAAATACATTAACAGATGAAAGATGTAAGAATTTAGAAACATAGATAAATAGGTTCATACAAAATAAATAGTCATATGATAAGCAAACAAATACGTAGGTAGAATAAACGTGGTGAAAGATAGAAAGAGATAGAGTGAGAGAGAGGCAAAGAAAGAAAGACAGACAGAGAGCGGGAAAGAAACTAAGAGAGATAGGGATAGATAGATAGATGGGGAGGGAGAGAGAGAGAGAGAGAGAGAGAGAGAGAGAGAGAGAGAGAGAGACCCCGACAAATTATAAATCTGTATAGATAGAAAAATAGATAAATGGAAACATATATTATTAGATAAACGATATAGTATGAAGGTAGAAACATACATTAATAGATAAAAGATGTAGTATGCATTTAGAAACATAGATAAATAGATTCATAAAAAATAAATGGACATATGATTGGCAAACAAATGCATAGATAGAATAATGTAGGGAAAGATAGAAAGAGATAGATAAATAGAGACAAAGACAGAAAGAAAGAGAGAGAGAGATAGAGAGCGAAAGAGAGTGGGAAAGAAAGAAATAAAAAAAATATATATAGAGAGAGAGAATGAGAGAGAGAGTGGGAAAGAAATAAATAAAAGAAATATAGAGAGAGAGGTATAGAAAGAAAGAGAGATAGAGATAGATAGAGAGAGAGAGGGAAAGAAAGAATGAGAGGGTGAGAGGGGGAGACGAGATAGGAAGAGAGTGAGAGAGAGAGAGAGAGAGAGAGAGAAAGAAAGAAAGACCGAGAAGGTGAGAGGGGGAGACGAGATAGGAAGAGAGTGAGAGATAGAGAAAGAGAGAGAGAGAGAGAGAGGGAAAGAAAGACCGAGAAAGTGAGAGGGGGAGACGAGATAGGAAGAGAGTGAGAGAGAGAGAGAGAGAAAGAGAGAGAGAGAGTGAGAGAGAGACGGAGTAGATACTGATAAGACAGGCAATCATCATCATCAACAGTGTATTTACAATTTCGTTTTTCAATTGATTTATTTCTTAGTTTGACGCTGAATTGTGAACAATTAATGCATTTATGATCCGTGATGTTTCACATTGTATTCCACTCTTTTTGTGAGGACCAGCACTTAAGGGACAAGTTGTTTCCCTACTGGTGCGATTCGGCTGAATGGTATAGGGAACATTTGTAACACCTGGTTACGAATAAATTGTCTGCCACACGACAGAAAGACCACATGATTTTAATTTTATTATTTAGCAGGGATTTACGTGATTATTAATTTCAATAATTAGATTTTTCCTATCTTATATCTAATTTACTATTGTCAGAAAAGATTTCATGATTTTTTTCCATTATTATTTCTTTTGCATTTTATTTTGTTCAACGGGGATATGATATTAATCTAGGGTTTAGCTTTTTGACGACTTCTGCCTTCAAGGTGTTTTGGCAATTATTATTAATTTTGTTAATTTGCTTATCGTTGTCGTTTTTTGTGCAAGTATGAACAAAAACAATCCCGTACCTGGCAGACGTAATCTTAGCAAATCCGATTTTTATATCTGCCGGATTTATATTAGTTGTGATTATTTTCTGAGTTTCTTCCGAATTCATTGATGTTTTGGGTTACAAGACTAAAAGTTTTTCTATATTAAGGGTATTCCACCATCTTTGAGTTAACCCTGTTAACTCTGTTAGGTCCTGTTAGATCGTGAAAAATGATGACGTAGACTTTTAAAAATCGACATTGCTCGATCTAACAGGCCAGGGCCAATGTTATATGTTAGGTCGAAAATGTAGTCACATTGCTATCCGTTAGGGCGTAGGTAACCAACATGGCAGCCATGAATTTAACAGCTGTTTTTTTGTTTCCAAGTATTTTTCTTCTTAAATACGCATTAGTTAAATCAGACCAATACATTTCTTTTGTTAATTTCTGATCTGTCCTTTTACTCTCATTCATTGCAGGTAGATAGAAATAGACCCCCATCTTATAAAGTTGTAGGCTGTTAGAGGTTAGGTTACAAGTTAGGTATGTCAGCACGAACTGAAGCGTGCCATTTGTTAGTACTTTTCAGGAGCATAGATAGTATTTTGAGTGAAAGAATTGATTAATTTTCATTTTTTAGCAACGTCTGGCATCTTACAATTTAACACAAAAGAAAACCGTAACAAACAACAACAAGCCTTCAAGGACTGTTATAGCTTATTTTTGGTTCAACCAGTCACCACGCGCAGCATTGCGGAAAAATTAACGTTTAACATGCTAAGAAAAGACGGGGGCGTTCGCGATCTTACTGGACATTTTCCTATTCGAATTAACACGAGTTAACATCTTACAAACATCGTGAATACCCCTATTTTCACTAACCTTAGGTTTTTATAGGACTTTGCTGTAAGAGGACTTGTCGTTTGATTAGTATCTGTTCGTTGGGTAAGGGACAAGAGTTTTTTTTTAAATTTCATTGTGTTGAACTTCTAAGTCGTGAATCGCTTCTTTGAGTCCTTTCTTAATCTCAACATTAAAATTTCCTTTAAACGACACAACATTTTGTAATTTTTTTTATTGAGACATAAAAAAACTGATGGTACTTCGCCATCTTGGTAACCTCCCATGATAACATAAATAATTAGAGATTCTATTGATTCTATTGATTGATAGAAAAATACAAAAACAAACATAAAACAATGTTTTTTATTGCATAATAAGTACTTTCTTTCTTAATAACTTCATGGAATCGAACCTATGAGAATCTGTTTATGCAACATATGAGAGTAAGAGTCTTTGTGTTTTTCCACTCATTGCTTGAACATTTGAGTTTCTATTGCTTTCTTCTTTCCTAGCCACTTGGGTACAACATGGTGTTTCCTAATCCAAGGGGTTGCTTGACTTGTGGACGATCGACAACTTTGAAGTTGCGTTCTCGGAAATTGTTCAAGTTGCAGACCCGCTGACCCAGCTGTTCCCTCAACCGATATCCTTCAATTTAGGAAAATAGCTCCCGTTGACCCCCCCCTTCGGATTGCAAATAGGCTGGCCGAATCGATCAGATTTTGCATGGGAAACAGTAAATTTGAAAAGAGATCCAATATTCAGTTTTAGACCTGTCCAAAAAGGATTACTCGTTTTAAAAATCAAATTGGTCATAATAATTTATAGTTAGTGTACAAAAATTAATTTTGGGTTTTTCAATCAAGTAAGGGTCTGTTACAAAAGAATAACTTTATATTTTTCGCCGAAAAAAATAAAGCAGAATGTGCTAGATATCCCCTGAAATAGTTAGAAAGAAGAGGAAAGTGAAGAAGAAAATGGGATATAATGAGTCAAAAGAAATTCATAAAATTCCTCGGCACCTTTCTCGGGAGATTTCAAGTGACCAGGTGATCGGCTTTCAAACGACACGTACCATCGACGACAAAAAAGGCCTACTGTACAACGGCCAAAAACCGGCCTTTGGCCATTAACAAAGAGGTTTTTGTCCAAGATAGGCTTTTCCATCAGAATAATTCAACGACTTAAACTAGAAACGCGAAAAATCTCAAACTTTGAAATTTCGTGATGTTCAGGTAAAAGATACAGCCTATCAAATTAATAATGATTATTGCTTAAAACCTACAAATAATTAGTCGAAAAAGCAGATTTTATGGAAATCGGCTATGGCAATTTCAACCTTAAATTTATTTTCCGGACAGTCATATGTTGATTTTTATTTTTTTGACGTGGGAAAAGATGGATTGAGTTATACCGGGATTTGGTTTAAACCTAGACCCGGGAGTGATTTACGAGAGCCGAGGATCTGCGAGCGGGAGATAACTTCAATGGATGCATCAACAGGCGGCGGCCCCATAAAATACCCTCCTCTGACATCCATAGCACCCAGATATCAGCCTCTAGCTTCGATATACATCCGGATATACAATTTCCTCCTCAGACGCATAACGTTCTTTGGTCCGAGGCCAAATTGCAATAATTTATTAACAATCGTCTCCCCGGGCTCTTCAAATCCAAACTTTGTCATGTTCTTCTCAAGTACTTCATTCCTAAGTACAAAATATTTATATAATTTTTTAAGCTTCATTTAAATATTTTTGTAAAGATTAAACCCGAGCTGGTAGAAAGACACTGCTCATATAATGTATAATCAATATTCACTCCATTACATTACAACTAATTTCATTATCTTTATGCGTACAAATTCTAGGTTGTTTCAGGCATTGTTGAGCATAAAAGGCATATAAACAATATAGAAGCGCTGACATGTTTCAATACGTAACAAAATAAAATATAAATATTTTCATTGACGTATTGAAGGGTGCCATTCCTCGGCTCCATACAAAGAGCTCGCAGGAATACCACCCGATTTGAGAATTGTGCTTGAGCACGGCGAGCGAGTATTTGGGTCTCCTGTTCCGATCCTTGGTGTAAACGGGGTTGTTCTATTGTATGAGACAATAATAGTTGTGCATTCCCAGCTTGTGTCGCGAGTGAATTTATTAGCGAGAATGTTTCTTAGAAGAAGAAAAATTAGTATATTTGACCAAATATTTACATATGTGCAGATTGTAACCTGACTCTTTTTACATTTGCGTTAGAAATGCGAAAGACACTGGGCTTTATAACCTTCTACAACCTTATTGTAATCATTTTGTATTATGTAGCCTGTTACTGCGTTTAGCGGGGAAAAACTGATTTTAAAAAAACCCGCTGTCACTTTTGATTCATAGTAATGAGTTTAAATTATGTGAACAATTTAAAACTACTTTAAGTGAGAATCACCTTTTTGAGAGATAACAAATTTAAATAACTTATATGTACATATTTATAAATTAAGTATAAACATTATATGTATAATTTAAAAAGTAAAATAATAAATAGGATGAATAAGTAGTATAAATAAATATAATAAATATTTAATTAGATATTAACTTAGATAATAAGATAATAAATTAGATAATAAATAGATAATAAATTTGATAATAAATATGTACATACATTCACAGATAAATAGGTGATTGCACACATATCACATGAACTCTCATGTATCCACACTCTAAGAATAAATAAATAAATAATTAAATAGATAGGTAAATGTAACGTGTGGACATGTGTGTGTTCCAATGTGCATGCGTCTATTCTATAGGAATAAATAAATAAATACATAAATAAATAAATAAATTGATAGATAGATAAGTGAAACGAGTGTGGACACGTGTATGTACAAATTATTTAGTGTAGGATCGTTTTCAATCGTTTGTGCTTCCAAGGAATCAGGCTGTCGTAATTTCCAATCGATCTGCAGAGGACGTTCTTGTTTGAGGCGAGTTTACAGTGAAGATTTAAGGTTTGTGCCTTAACCGCATCGTAAATCCAAGATATGTCAGTTTCACTGTGGAGTTGATCTAGCCTGGTCCGTCTGCGAGATGATGTGACTAGTCTTAGGAATTTGTACTGCATCCTTTGTATTTTTAGCAGATTCGACTTGCATGTAAAACTCCATACTGGACAGGCGTAGGGCAACATGGGTTTGACAACAGCCTTGTAAATAAGTCGCTTGTTGTGCATTGACAATCCTGATTTCTTAGCCAATAGTGGGAATACAATTCTAATGGCTAATTTGGCTTTTGCTATTCTATTCATTATGTGAGGGCCAAAGTGAAGTCTTCTATCCAATATTAAGCCTAGGTAGGTTACCTTTTCTGACCATGGGATGACAGTTCCATTAATGTTGACTGTTGCGCTTATTGTGGGGCGCCTCTTTGTGAATAGGATCGCTTCACATTTAGGAACGTTAATCAATAGTTTCCACCTGAGACAGAAGAGATTTATGGTTTTTATTTCGCTGTTCAGCCTATTTGTAATGGCGCTATGTCTCCAGGAAGATGATAGAAGCGCTAAGTCATCTGCGTAAAGTGCTGCTTGACACGATTTAATTGTGGGCATGGCATTTAGGAAGATTGTAAAAAGACATGGTCCCAAGATTGATCCTGTGGCACGCCTGCTGCTATGCTAAAAGGTGGAGAAATCTCTTCGTTGAGCGTGACTCGGAAAGACCGATTGCTAAGGTATGAGTGCACTAGCTTGACGAGGTATCCTGGAAATTTGTATCTTATCAGCCAGTACACTATGCCGTCTTGCCAGACGGTGTCGAAAGCCTTTTCCATGTCAAGAAATACCATGCTAGTATGTTTTTTTTTATTGAACTCCCCGGTAATCAAGTCGACCACCCTAGCAAGCAGCGAGAATGTTTGATTTGGAAGGGCGATGGCGGAATACTGCATCGTCCCTCAATTGATTAGGTTAGTTGTGTAATATGTGTTAAGGTGATGTAGGAAAATCGAGTACTCCACAACGTAATGGAATGAATAGTATATAAATAGGAATGGATCAATTTACGAATAAACGTGAATATGATTGGGTTAGGAGTGTTGACAGCACCCCCACCCACCCCCGGAGCGAAACATCAGTGGCTGAACGGACTGACGTCTGCCCCCGGACTTCCAACACCGTGGCTGGGTGATTCTCGAGTCTTCCGGCAATTTACTGTAAATAGCAAAAACTAGAACTACCGATGGACTTGGAGAAGTGTATATGCTCAATTATATACATGTGTGTACATACATGTGCAGAGACTATGTAAACCCAAATCCAAAATTATTGACTTACTGATTAAACAACACAATTGGGTCAGACCAAGTCCACAATGAGGTTATTAAATTGCTGAAAGAGAAGGATGGTCAGGGATTCGTCGCATATGCATGCGAAAAGTGGGCGCTTGATCCAAGTTGCTCCAGAGGGTTCAGAAAAAGTGCTTCTCAGAATTGGCAAGCCAAGGGAACCTCTGTTCAGGATCAAAGAAACAAAAGCACGACATATGCGATATGCGATTCATAGAGCACGCTAGTAGTTAGTAATGAACTGCAAAATATTAGGAAAGGAGGCAGATCTCTTGGTTGAAGGACTTGAATCGACTGAGGCCGTTTTCAGGGCTGACCTACAAGAAAGAGCTTGCTGATTGGATTGCCAACCTTCGAGAGGAGAAGGTGAATTAAGAAGAAGAATTTTGATGGTTTATCCTTACAATTACCTACCTATAGACGGAAAGATATCTGATTCCACGACGTTAATATTCTTTGGTCCATCATCAAGTCCAGGTCCACAATCAGATCCGTGAGCGAATTTGTTGTTGCAGAATCGGCAAATAAAGACACTTGTAGAGACGTATTTCTACGATTAATTTTTCTTTGTAGAATTAAAAGTTTAATTCTTCTTTTGTCAAGGTTGTAAGGTAAATCATGCTGTATAGTCATTCCAGAATTCGTTAACTAATTGCATTTGTCCCGAAGAAAATTTATTTATCTGTTCCTTACATCATCAATGAAATTGGGGTTGATTTCTATATTGAAGACTTCATTGACTAATAAATTCTGAAAGATTTCCTTGAGGTTCGCGGATCTAGATGCTTTTCCTGGTTTACACTCTCATCTACAATTTTGTTTTCTTTCAGAAAATCACATGCTCTCGTGGCTCAAGATTTTCTTCTAGATATTTTTCCTGTTGCTTTATAGTTTGCTCTTAAGCCCTGCCTCAGGGCAACATCAAATTTAGCAAATGTTTGCTAAATGCTCAAAGCCCATGAGTTTAGGGGGGCGCAGTGTTTTTCCTTCAATGATTCACCAATGTATATGGGCAACACTGATTTTTTTGCCAATCTAAAGACTCTATCTTGCAATCTTCAATCTCCACACGGCACTCTACTCATCACCGCAACTTGTATCGATGGTTATATTTGTCAAGCATAATATTTTTCATATGCGGTTTATAATTTAACTCTTTTTTGGCCAATGTTATTGTTTCAGATCATTGCCACCTTTAGTGACATTGTTGAAGGTTAGCAGGAAATTTCATGAGTTTAGCGCGGACGCAGTGTTGTTCCTGCTGTTTCTGCCATTGTTGATAATGGTTGTTTGAACTTTTTAGACCTAAAACTGTCCATAATAAACAACCTAATAGAAATAGACGTATATAGAAAACCCACAATTACAGACACTATGATACCAGCGGATTCGTCCCACCCATGGTCCCAAAAGGCTGCTGGTTTCATTTGGCTCATAGACCGGATGTTAAAACTTCCGCTAACACCTGATAACTATAAAAAAGAATTAAAAACTATTAAAACTTTAGCAAAAACAACGGGTATCAAGAAATATTTATTGATAGGTTGCTAGTTAAAAGAATAAAAAAATTAACTTTAAACGAATCAACAATAGGACTCAGCCACCCCACCACAAATGAATCATTATGTTTCCGTTGTTTGCCATACATTGGCGAATTATCGGAAAAAGTTAGTAAAATTTTAGGTTTTAGAATAGCTTTTAGAAGGACGGGTTCACTTAAAAACATCCTCTCAAAACCTAAAGACAAAGTAGACAACTTGGCAAAAAGCGGGATTTACCAACTCAATTGAAATGATTGTGATATTAAATATATAGGACAAAGAGGTAGAGAAATAAAAACAAGAGTAAAAGAACACTTGCCTAAATCGAGCAAATTTTCGGAATTTAAGGACCATCAAAAAGAACCAAAACATAATTTGAATTCAAATCTAAATACAAGAGTGTTACATAGTTTCAACAAAGGGAAAGAATTAGATTGGTTTGAGAAATTTGAAATTAAAAAATGTAAAATTGAACATGGTGATAAATGCATTAATAATATAACAGATTTTGATTTACCTCCCATTTTAAATATGTACATAAATAATATCAAACATCCAAATAATTAAACTAATTATTTTAATTGTTATTATTTTTATAGTAATTTATAATAATATTAAGTATTTATTATTCTAATATTTATTTGTGTTATAATTTCCGCGTTTCGCACGTTCAAATTGAACGCCATTAAAAAAATCAGCTGCTAATTTGAACGTCGCATTGGCGGAGGTATCAGCGGGTTCACTTTGGCAATTCATGTCGAGAGACGTGGTTGTAGAAGTCCTTCAAACTGATGATGAGCTAAAAGGCTCGAAATCCGGATCGTTGCAAAAACTTACTGTGAGTAGGAACTATCTTTTTAAAAAGGATTGAACACGACACTCACTCATCATTTATCATTTCTATTATTGATATATTTCACACTAATCTAAACGCACGGTCCTGCTAACCATTTAACAAAATTGTTAATGTTGGTCTTGCTCTAATACATTAGGCCATAAAGGGTTAAACTACAAATAGTGCAATGAATTTGTAGATTGGTCCCATTATCTGCTGCATGTGACTATTCTCGTTGTATTGATACTTCCAGACCCATTTAGGATTTTCATAACGTTTAGTGGTTTTGTTGTTTAGTCGTTTTCAAGGTTCGTCGTACAAAGACTAAGCAAAATGATACACAGACCAACTTATGAATAATGGAATAATCAGAAATGATCTAATGTTGAAACCACTACTTTTCATCAAATGCAATGATTTTAAATTATAAAGTTATGTAATTTGGCGTAACCTCTTTTTTGCGGCAAGGTGAATCTGTTTGGACTTGCCCTCCGACAATAATGAGGATATAATAGTGGCATGTTATGCAGTAATTACGGCAAAAAATCGGCACATTGGAAGAACACAATACTCTCTACTAATTCAGTATAATCTAGTAGACAATTAGGCAACCTGATTTAGGAACCTGAAGGTCAATCTAAATTTGAAACATCCGTTTCGGAAAGAAGGCGTTTTGCACTTTCCAATGGACAAATTGGTTGTTAAAATAGAACAACTTTATATTTTTAGCATTTATAGATAACCTAATTTTGCGGTTTTTTGGATGTGGAAGTTCCCAGTTTTTGAATAGTCATCTTTTGGATTTATCTATATTTTTGTCTGCGTTTCGACTATTTGCCATCTGTCTTTCTCTTGTTCTTTTTATAGACCATAGCGATAGTCAAATAAGTAAAGGAAGCTGGGATTAGGTGTCGGTTTGTGTCATTTGCACAAATAGTTAATTAAGGAGTCTGTAGTGGTGACCTTTGTATTACCGGAGTCAATTGTGGGTATTTGCTTTGGTCAGGGACGGTCCAACCGATGACAAATTTCAGCCTAAACTTAATACAACACAGTACAATTAAATTTTCATTAAACCAACCAAAATACTATAGTCAGTCAAAACAGCCTGTAATATCTACCATCTTTGGTTTGTAAGATTTTCATTCCATGTTTCCATTTCATTTGAACAGTTTGCTCGACAAAGCAGATAAGTGGCTTACACTCTGGCACTATTATACGTGTCTTATCTATTGCTGAAATTATTTTTTACAACCTCGTCGAAACGTGTTGAAACATTTTTCTTATCTTCTTTCTTACTGAAGCTTTATCTCAATTTAATACTTATGTACCTGATCTATCGCGTTAAGTTAATTTTTTTATTTGCACGATATGTACCTGACATTAAAATTAAGTATGCATATAATCACAAATCGTGGAAAGACAAACCAAAAAAGGACTATTTGACTACATTTCACACCAAAAATACTTTAAAGAAAGATATAAAAAAAAAACAAGGTGGCGCGGTTTCACTCCAAGGAAAAAGAACTAGGAAATGTGGAAGACTAGTCGAATGGGGCATTCATAATTAGTTGTCTGTAGTTTGAAATTAAATACACTGGCAGACCAAACAAAGAATACAAATCAGGGTAGGCCAACCATCACAAATTTGATTGTACAGATCATTTTCGACCTGCACAGATCTATCCAAACACCACCTGGACCACAAACGCAACTTCGAATTCCAACATATTAAAAAGGGTGGGAGTCAGAAAGGGAGACGTTGTTTCAAAGAATGTTGCATAGTTGCATATATACGAAAATAATACATGCAACATAAATTATTCAGAAATCCTGAGATGCGGTCTGGTGTGATGTAGGTTTCAGTAAAACATTTTCTTTATCGTGCCAACGTTTCGATCTTTATTGAGATCATCTTCAGGGCCTGGGATTTACAAACATTGTTTAATTTTAACAACTTAAATTATAAACATAAAACAACAATATCTCACTGGCACTCTCAACACTACACGCAAGAATGGCACAATTACACAGAAAACAAACACTTTGATTGAGTAGAAATACTTTGAATGAATATTTAAAAAAAATTTTTTTTTTGCATTGTATAAATTAACTTTTTTCCACATCCTAAATGTATTTGTTAAATTTAAACAATGTTTGTAAATCCCAGGACCGGAAGATGATCTCAATAAAGATAGACCAAATAACTTCTTTCAATTAATTAATCTTTATGTAAGGTATTGGTTGAAATGAAAAAGTCAGTGCACGAGCGGGATTCGAACCCACGATTTTCGGCTAAATACGCAGCTTTTCTGCCAATTGAGCTATCGCGGCGTCGATCCACTCGGACACCAACTTCCCATCTGAACCCACCTTTCGAATTTTCCCTGCTTTTGGCCATTTTTCAAATGTCATGTAATCAGGATTCGATTCTCGGCGAAATGAAATGGCCACGGAGAGCTTTAGTGAAGATCCTTGTCGCCGAGAATCGAATCCTGATTACACGACATTTGAAAAATGGCAAAAAGGAGGGAAAAGCATCAGGCGGTAGAGCAACGGCGTATTTTGCCGAAGATCGTGGGATCGAATCCCCCTCGTGACACTGACTGTTTCAATTCAACCAATACCTTACATAAAGTTTAATTAAGTATAGTATACATTTTATATAAGCCAAATAATTGTTTTATGTTATTGTATTACTGTTTTAGAAATAGGTCTTTAGTTAAATAAATTGTAAAATATTTCAATATTGGGTTTCCTGCCTGACATACCACAGAACATGAAACCGTTAGTAACAAAATAATAACATTGGTGTTTGTTTTAGTTAGTAATATTATAAAAATATTAGCAATGGACTGAAATTGGGTTTAGTATTATTTCTAATGATTAGGTCCTGATGATAATGTTATAATAAACTGATAGCTCGGCAAGTCGCAGTAATTTGATTTCTCTTAGGCATAACCTGTTGTCAACATTCAACAATTGTCGATCACATAAAACATAAACTATCAAAATGCACCGCTTGCTGCCGGTTTTAAGTGTTTATTAATGGTAATATCTTTGTTTCTTCTAAAGGTTGCTTTTCCTTAAAGATCTTGCTTGTTACTTGCTTTATATAGTTCATATATACATACAATTATTCGAAGATCGTGAGATGCGGTCTGGTGTGACGTAGGTTGTAGAAAACCATTTTATTTATCGTGCCGACGTTTCGGTCTTTATCGCTCTGAAGAGGATCTCAATAAAAATCGAAACGTTGGCACGATAAAGAAAATGTTTTTCTACCTTCATCACCTACATCACACGAGACCGCATCTCATGATCTCCAAATAATCATCGACTAACGATCACTAATCACAACACATTTCTATAAATATAACTCTTCACCATATAAAATCTACATAAAACTTAATTTTAGGAGTATTATTGTTTTGTTATTATATTGATTTTAATATTATGTTAAATTAGATTGTTATTGTTTTAGTATTATATGAAAAAAGCTGAAAATGCAAAAAAATGTATCAATGCTTTCAGTCTTGTTGGTTTAACTGTGTTACAGTACAATTATTTTATTATATTAAATTTAAAATAATAAAATTTAGCATGGACTTTTTCATTTTATATAAATTATTTTTTTAAATAGAAACAATTTTTTTTGCGCCAGGCCTGCCAGAAAACAAAGTCAATGTCCTTTCCTTGTTCTGTTTTATGTTTCTTGAGCTAGAATTGTCCAATTTTCCCTGGATTTTGCGCGAGGTCATCTTCTCTTGGGCAGTCTACTCGTTTTTCTTTTTACTTCCTTAAGTTTCCATTTCAAAATATGCCTCAGCCATCTGAACTATCCCTTTCTGACAGTGTATACTATATTTCATTTTTTATTTTTTACTGCAGTATTCGTAGCATACCACAAGATTGGCGCTTATTGTCAGATTTCCAACTGAAAATGTTAATAGTAATGGTTTTTGTTCTTAATTATAATATGAAACTAAAATCTTTTTTTTTATTTTTATTACTTTTTCATGAAAGAAAGACAAAAATCACATAATAGTTGATTACAATAAAATGACAAAGTGGATAGAGTATCTCGATGTTCATTAAGGTGCTTATGTAGGATGTAAGGGGGAGGAGGTTAAATGTCAATAATGCCATGGTGGATCCACTAAATAAAATGTAGTTCAATTTCACCAGAACGAGATTTCTATCCAGTTTCTTTCCAAAGCTATTAATATTTTTGTGATTTTAGTCTAAAATCAGTTTTTTCACATACAATCGTAATTTCTCAACTTTAAAGGTATTAAAATACAAATCTGACCTTTAATTCGCAAACTACAATAATTTTTCCACAAGATAACAACATTTCCGTGGAAAAATTTGCGCATCCGAATACACAGAAGCCGCTCAATGTATAACATATGGCAAAACCGATGTGTTTTTTTCTTGATTCTCAATTGGGGGTTCGTACAATGACTTTTCCACCAAACTTTTCGGGGATTTCATCGAGGTTGCCGTATTTTATAAGAAAGGGCATATTCACTTTTACATTTTTTAGGACTTTTCTTAGCGTAATGTCCTTTGCGAGGCTGAAAAACTTGCAACGAACCCAAGGAGAGCAACCCATCTTACATGTCGTATTTTTAATAAAAACATTTATTAGTAACAAAAATTGGACACACACTTCTCGTGGCAAGGCCAGCGATGAGCCCGGGTTTGACCCCATTAGATTTACATATTGGGAACTTTGAAAACTTCAGTATTACAGCTCACCCATCGAATCGAGGAAGAGCTCATAGAGATAAATGAAATCACGTGCAATGACATAAGGGAAAGAGAGAAGATTTTTTTTATTGTGGTTATTTATGGTACAAAATTTATTGTAGTTGACGAAATAAAGGTCAGTTTTTTTTTTAAACTGCTAAAGTTGAGAAATTACGATTTTATGTGAATAATTTTAGACTAAAATTACAAAAATGTTAATATCCCAGGAAAGAGTATATAAAGAAATCTCGTTCTGGTAGCACAGGGCTTCGTTTAAGTTAGATTAACCCCCTGTATATTCCTTGAGGTAATTGCGGTTAAATCCTGCCATTCACACTAATAAATTACATATAAGACCACAACTTATTCACAATACCCCAGAATATCGCTCAGTGTTTCAATAATTTTTTCCGCGGAACTCTTTTGCATTGAAATCATTTCAAAAATAGGTTTTTTGTCTTATTATATATTCACTTTTTCTTAACTCTACTGTACTTTTCAGTGTGAATTGATTTGCCTTTGTTCAAGAAAAGAACGTTGGTTTATGATGCCAATGGCACCAGGGGCCTAATAGCTGTACGGTTTGTGGATAATTAAAATGCAAAATAGCACAGGCATTAATGACAAAACTTGTATATGAACTCGGCCAAATCTAAGACGTGACAGGAACTATAACGAAATTTATTACCCAGCTTTAATAAACAAAGTTGAAAAGCTCAAACCGTTCTTCAACTTGCCCACACTGATTTTATGTTATCGTAGCATATAAAATTAACACCATTAAAATAAATTAATATATTAACTAAATATTAACTAACAAAAGCAGATCTGAAGTTGGAAAGGATGGTATACTAACAATTAGAAACTGTGCACCAATTTAAATACAAAGCTCGTACGCAACAATTGGAAAATTGCGAAATAATAATACTCCGAAAATATTAGAAATTGAACGAATCAAAAATCAAACTTTCTACTTTGACAATATATCCAACGGATTAATAGAAAATAGGGGTTTGCCAAACAGTGGCAGATTCTATGACTTCTGGGACTGCAAGAAGGATCACTGAAAATAAATAAGGGCCCGGAAGCCGGTTCGTGGACATCTTTTTACCAGCTCAGAAAATCAGGCTTCAATTCTCAAGTGAACATGTGAATTGGGCATTAGAAGGTCGGGGACGAGTTCTCTTTACTGATGAGGTGAGAGTTGCCCTCAAATCTTCAGATGGTCTTAATTTCATAAGGAGACGATAAGGAGAAAGGTACGCTGTATGGTTTCTCAGGGGCATTCCACGGTGGGTCACTGATGATCGAGAATGTTATTTCCTTAGATGCCCTCACCGAATGGGTTATAGTGCGAGGAAGATCTCTAACGTCACAGAGCTACTTACAATACATAATCGGAAAACATGTGCCTTTTGCCCCACAAATCTGAATTGAGAGTCTGCTAATGTAGGATAATGCTAGGCCCCACATAGCACGCATTGTTGATAACTAGCTGAATCAGGTTGGTATTGATTGTTTAGTGTGGCCAGCTCGAATCCAGATATGAACAACCGAATACATTTGGGACTAACTTAAGTGACGAGTACGAAACCCAAGTGCTAACACCCTAGAGGAATTAGAAACGGCTATTCTTAATAATGAAAAAGAATTCCTCGGGATTTTATCAGAAATCTTTTCCAAGAAATGCAAAGGGGTTTAACGGCCGTGATTCTTTATGAAACTTTTTTACTCGATACTTTACTCTAACAGCTAGTCATCGCCGGCACACAATCCATTTGGCACTTATAGTTACACACTGCACCCTTCACATACTGCATCCATATTCATTCACTCACCAATAACTACTTACAACACGCTAATAAATACACTTATTCGTCTACACACATAATATACTATGTACAAATAAAAGATAAGTGGGTGGGGGGCACCGGAGTACTCGATATTCTGCCGATGATCACTCCTCTCATTCATACCATAAGACATACTTGAAACAGGCCATCGAGGTACTGAAATATTCCGACGAACGACCAGCTCTCTTTCGCACCAATTCTTATTTAAAGTAACCTTCCATCCATCATCAATCACGCTAATAAATACACTCATTCGTCTACACACATAATATACTATGTACAAATAAAAGATAAATTGGGGGGGGGGCACCGGGGTACTTAATTTTCCGCCGATGACCTCTCCTCTCATAGATACCAAAAACGACTAAACCTAGGTATTAGTCAGTCAAAGTACTTGGATATACCGTCGAACGGCCTGTTCTCATTCATACCCATTTATAAAGCATAAACACTATTAAATTCATATTGCACGTAGGGAAAGGGGCAGATTATAGTAAGTCAAACACTTTCACTACTCGTAAATATTCTTATAAATTCTGCTGGTAGTCTCTCCTCTTATTCATACCAAAAATGACTAAACCTATTTCACACCGTCGAAGTAGTTAGATATACTTTACAATTAATTAAGGTTTTTAGTTGAGATAAAAAGGTCAATGGCACGAGCGGGATTCGAACCCACGATCTTCGGCTAGATGCTTTTGAATTTTCCCTCCTTTTTGCCATTTTTCAAATTTTCAAATTTCAAATTCAAAATTCAAAAGGTGGGGTTGAGATGGGAAGTTGGTGTCCGAGTGGATCGAGGTCACGATAGCTCAAATGGTAGAGCAGCGGCGTATCTAGCCGAAGATCGTGGGTTCGAATCCCGCTCGTGCCATTGACTTTTTTATCTCAATTAAAAAACTTAATTAATTGTAATATATTAATTGGTCAAGCGGACCACGAAATTAGTGAACTTGGATATACTTTCGAACTGCCTGTTCTCATACGTACCCATTTATAAAGCATTCTCGCTGATAAATACATTCAGCTACACACATGCTATACTATGACCCCCATATCGGTGAGAGATAATGCCAGGCTCCATAGAGCACGTATTGTGTACCTACTACCTGAATCAGGTTGGTATTGAGTGTTGGGTGTGCCCAGCTCGAATCCAGATTTGAACACAGTCGAACACATTTGGGACCAACTTAAGCGACTACTCGTACTGTGTAGTGTTATAATGAAACAGTCAGTTTCTCATTGAGGATGCGCAAAGCCTTAATGCGTTTGAGTAACCTCGAAACCTGCACATTTTTTTTTGTTATTTATTAAACGATAATTCCAAAATAAAATCCTTCTTAAAGGGTTGCAAAATTTAGAGATGCCAAACAGGGAACAGGGATGAGATAAAAACTTCAGAATAATCTTCTCATAAATTTCAACAAAACGTCTGACAACCACTTTAATTGGTCGTTTTAAAACTTCATGATACAAAAATCCGAAAGCGATTATTTTGAGTTGAAATTGATTTCAAAGTTAGTAAAGTTTCTATTATTGAGCGGTTACCATCTGCGGTTTGTTAATCAATTAGATAGCCGGCAGTTTTAAATATTTTAATGGGCCATTGGATTTTAACAGCCTCCTATAAATTGCACAAGAGTCGTAAGAGAATTACAAACTCTCTGGGAAAAATCCACTTGAGAATCCCTTCTCCTTTTGACGTTTTGGCACTTTGAAGAGGTTATTATGAGTTAATTAATTAATAAATCCGTGAACTTTGACCCAGTCCATTAGCACTAGGACGAGAAGGGCACTCCGCTGATGGCGAAGGGATGGGAAGAGGAGATGCCGCAAAAGCAATTATTTGTCATTTACCTACCCCGTCTCCGCCGCCCTTCTACCATGTAATTAGTTAACACCGCCGAGTCGGCTTTTTGCCTCCCTTCGCTTCTTCTCGAGCCCTCCAACAGCCGACCGGAGAGTTAATGAAATCGTGAAGCGCCATTTATAAATTAATTTTATATATTTGAAACAATCCACGTATTACAATTTTTCATTATTTATTCGAGTTTTTATCTAACTAAACGGACTAGAGTGACAAAAATGAGACTTGAACGCGTTCATCCTTGAACGGAGCATTCCAAAGGTCAAGCCGTCATGACTCGGACTTACTGCTAATCCTAAAACTCTATAAAAAAGTTGTGTTGAAAGAACTGACTCCGGTCAGAACGGTACCTCGCCGAGAAGGTTGAAGGGCTATCGAGGCAAATGGGAAAAAAAGTTCAAGTGGTCCGCGAGTGGACTTATGTCGGCTGCTTAATCATTGCTGATGTTCTGGGAAAATTCCGCCTCTTAGAAAGTCAACCTATTCCGATTTTATATAGAATTCCATACGTAGAGCATCACTTTAGCGGTGTTATTGTTCAAATAGGGTGTATATACAATTATTACTTTCATTATTCAAATAACTTTTTTTTAAATTATTTTATTTGTGCCTTATACACATTAGTAAATATTTTTGTTTTCGTTTTTCACACGGTCACAGTACCAGCACTAATGCCAGCACTGCACCCGGAGAGCACATGCCAGAGAAACAAGCCAATGATGACACTAAGTATGAGGAATTAAAGGGACAGCGGGTCTCGAGCAATAGAGTTAGTATGGTTCGAGAGGTTAGCGTGAAACTTTTGGAATCAGTTCGTTGACAAAAGGACTGTTGAGGACGTGTTGGTAGTGAGGTTAGTGACTTTGGGGACCGCGGTAGCCGAGTGGTTAGCATGAGAGACTCTCACGCCGCGGTCGTGGGTTCGATTCCCACCGTCGCCTCTGGCCCTTTTTTCACAATAACCCCCCCAAATTTGAACACACATATATGAATTGTCACATGGCTAATATGCATAGTTCATAACGCAAAAAAAAAAAAAGGTTAGTGACTTATTAAAGAGAAAAAAACAGGCAACAAAGGTTAGTGACTTATTAGAGAAAAAAACAGGCAACAATATCAACTTCTAATTGAGACAACCCCGCAATGAAGACCTGGGATACAAAGACAATCCAGAGAAAGTAACTGTACCAACGATATTCAATGACCTAGTACTCATTAAAAGAAGGATCGAATCGGCAGATTGAACTAAGGAACTAGGATAGTATAATAAGCCAGAAGGCTGCAGTGCTTTGGGAACATAAATTAACACTTCCAAGTCTCCTTTCATCATCATCATCATCATAGATTCTTTAATGTCTTCGATATTTTGCCTTGTGCTAATTACAACAATACTAGCTTTTTCGGACAATAAACGAATGTTTGTATACTTCGGAAAGAGCAGTGTTTTGATTAATAATTTATTTTTATAATGTTTTTATTGGCCGATAACAACTGAGTACATACCCGTCTAGTTACTCCACTTTAATGCATAATGCACATTAAGAAGTAATTAGTTCACGAACTAACCACCACAATCAAGAGAACAAATCTCACGGCACTTTTTCCATAATGAACACAAGTGATAAGAACACAGTACTAGCGGAGCACCAAGTCCAAAGGCTTCGTTCTCTTCAATCTTCTTACTTCTTCGCTGTCCCAACAGCTGGAGAGCTTGCTCATTTTGATGCCGGTGAAGCCTTTCCTCATGATTCACAGTTTCCACTCGGAGGACCCATGTAGATCGTCGTTGCGAATGTACCACAGTGCATTCACAATGCTCCATAGCATTTTGTTTTGAAACGTCTGTATCATCTTCACATTAGCTTTCTTGGTACAGCTCCAAAGCTAGATGCCATAATTTCATACAGGCTTTAAAACTTGCTGGTAAAGGAGCACCTTCCTGTGAGTATTCAATTCTGAATATCGATCGAGGAGCCAGTATATTAACCGAAATTTGATTTTGAGTTCTTGACAGTTTTTCTTAACGTGCTCTTTCCTCTTGAGTTTGGAATGTAAGGTCATACAAGTTACTTCGCTGTATTTGCATAGGTTACCCTAGCTGCATTCAATCTAATAGTGACAATCTTTCTATTGGTGAAGTTTACATGCACATAATTTGACTCATTTAATTGAAGCCACCTTGGTATCCACTTAGAGACAACTGTGAGAGCTGTTTGCTTCTTCAACACTGTCTCCTGTAGCCAAGATGGCGGTATCATCCGCAAATGCAGTCACTGTACTCGAAACTTCTCTATGCAAGTCACTCGCGAATATAAGTTATAGGAGACGACCAGGACACCGCCCTGTGGCACTCCCGCTGATATCTCTCTTAGCCGATGGAGTACCCGAGTAATTCTGAAGCTCCTGTGGGCCAGGTATGATCGCTGAATCAAAAAAACTGCTGTGGAATTTCCCGTTGCAACTTGAACAACAACCCCTGGTGACATTTTATCAAGGGGTTGAGCCACATTCGGGAAGACGCTTGAGCATAGTTTCTGTCCTTCCAGTGTTTTGGTTAATAAAAAATAACCCGTTAAAATCATTCTGTATGGTTATTTAATATTGAGCAGTGACAACCTCATGAATTAATAATAAACGGTGTCTGACAAAGAAAAGGAAAACTTTGTATCGGTGTTGTTTACCACACAATACGCTGAGTGCGGGGTGTGCTCCCATTGGTATACAAACCTGATTAATCTCTTCGGAAACCACCAATCACCATACGTTTTCCATAAATTATACTAAGAATTCGTATTAGCGGCTTCGGTGAGCGATTCGATTTAATGAGGAGATCACGCCTCTCCCTTAGTTTCGAGCAGCCCCTTTGCCGACATTTCCGTGTTTATGTCGACACGACAATTTATAGGCATCCGTAAATAATTATCTGTCTGTTGGACCAGCGGTGAACAAATGTGCGGATGCTACCTCAGGTTGTACTGATGTCCAAAAGTTCAAACAAACAAAAGAAAAAATAGTAGAGTTAAAAAAAGACAGTTTTAACAAATGTACGAAGTCCAGGAATTTGGATTAAATTAATTATACTTATTATTTACCAATATTCAATATATTAAATAATCAAACAATATTATCTGCATAATGCCGTTAAGTAATTAAAAATGTTTTTCTTAAACGAATCTTTCCAAAATTAAATTCATCTACTTTCAGGCAATCAGATTGGATTTCACTTTAATCGATTCCAGCAGGTGTTTCGCGTTGTTGACAATTCCACCTTCCCTGTGTACATTGACTTAAAACGGTTAGCAAAGCTTGGCTACATATTACCTTCTACTTACACCTACTCTCCTATCTGTCAAAAAAATTCTTTAAGCATTAAGATTAAGGTTATCAGTTGAGATAAAAAAGTCAATGGCACGAGCGGGATTCGAACCCACGATCTTCGGCTTGATACGCCGCTGCTCTACCAATTGAGCTATCGTGACCTCGATCCACTCGGACACCAACCTCCCATCTCAATCAAGTGTAGAGCAGCGGCGTATCAAGCCGAAGATCGTGGGTTCGAATCCCGCTCATGCCATTGACTTTTTTATCTCAACTGAAAACCTTAATTAATTGTAAGATATTAATTGGTCAAGCGGACCACGAAACTAGTGAATTTAATTAAGATTATGATTTTTATCTCAACCAAGACGTTACAAAGAATAATTGATTGAAAGAAGTAACTTGGTCAATTGACTACGAAAACGTAAATGGATTAAGTTTAGAGTGTCTACCACCCCAGTTTAGTGTTTAGTTTTCTCTCGTTTTGTCTTTTTGGGATCCATTCTGTCATGGAGGATTTTGTGTTTTTTATCCAAAGAATAGGTTCAGGATACATGGCTCTTGCAGATCCACCTCTGCCTTTTTTCTTCCCAAAATTCCTTTGTGTCGTGGTGCTAGATATCTTCAGATTGTTTGGTTTTACCAGGTTTTCGAGTTTATGGAAGCATTGACTGATTTAGAGGTCATTTTTTTACATGACAATGCTTTAAAAGCTGCTTGGCTATCCGATCTTATGAGGAGTGTTTTGTCAGAGGCACCTCTTTGACAATTTTCTAAGGCATAAGAATGAGTGGCCATCCAGATATGTAATAATTTATCTGCTTAGCTGTTTATTATAAAGATTTAAGATTTTTTCTTGAGATAGGTGTGATGCTGACCTCTAGTTTGATTATTTCTCTTATGCTCGCGTTTTTTACTATGTCAAAACCTGTTTCGGCATTTCGTCATCATCAGTCGTTGGTCCATGTTTGTCTATTTTGTCTTTCTACATGTTTATAAAATGTACAAAGGTTAGTCAGTTGGACAATAATCATTAGACCCCTTTAACTCTTTAATTTTTAAATTTTAAGGACAAACCCTCGATTGAAGGTAGTGAGGTAGAAGACAGTAAATCGGAACAAACTTATGGACGCGGACTACACTGATAAAGGAGTAAATCCTGGCAAACCTTCAGCCACTTGCATTCATTCTACAACTGCTTTTAAATATTTAACAACTCACAACCTTCACAAAATCCGCATCGACATAGGTTTCTGAAATAATGATCCAACGAAATAACGATCGGTAAAGGTGTAATTTAGAGTTCAGCAGACGAAACAAGGGAATATATACAGACCAAAAGCGTAAACCGAAAAATATACAGCAACTCGCATCCATCCGACAAAAATTTATTCAGTCACTAACCTTTCAAGAAGACCGTAGTTTGAAACAGGTATGTCTGCTATCCCTATTTATCCTGGTTCATAAATGACATAAATGATTTCATAGAAAAGGGAATAAGTATTGGAAATCTTATTGTAAGGACACTGCTGTTTTATAGAATGATAAGTCAATAATAAGCAGTTAAAAAGGCAAATGATCGTGATCATTACCGATATGTAATGGAACTGAATGCGATCCGGCCACTTCGGCCCGGAGGGCAACGAAAGCTGGGACGTCTCGCTCTCCAGACCGATCTACCGCGATGCAGATGTGCGAACAGTTGAGAATGCTCTGATAGAGAGCTTTGGCATCGTCTGTGGGCCGCGTCATCCGAGAAGCTCCTCGGTTAAGACCACGACTGAACGATGTCTCTCCGAGAGTCTGAAACGAAATCGTGCTAACCCCCTAGAGAATCGTCCATACCCTTCTGACATACGGACACCTCCTTTTAGGTCAAAACCCGAGCAGGTGTACAATTATTCGAGAAAGGTTGCTCTAAGATCAGATCTAAGAGTGTCATGTCTTAGCCCCTTACAGGGAACGAGTAGGCTTGAAATCTTATATAAAGCGACCTTGGGCACACAAGCAGTTTGTCGGCTCCTCTGTTGCGATTTTTAAGAAAACAAGGGTGTTTTGTAAGTATGAATGAGTATCAGTTAGTAACCTCTCTTTAAAAAATAATAATGAAGAAACAATAAAATTGTGGAATAAGTAGAATGGTCTACCTCACCTGACGGAATCCAAGATTAAAGCCGGGAACACATTTACCCGATGCTACGCCATGCGACGCTACCCGACGCCTTGCCACGTTTTGGTGGGGTGTGCACATCTATCCGACGCAAGCACACGTCGCGTACAGTCCACAGCATTTATCACAATAATCACTATCACAATCACAACGCATCTTTTGTTCTTAATGCACTATTTTGAGCAAAACCTCGTAATAAATTGTTAGTTAAATTTTATGAGCACAACCATCTAATAAATTGTTTGTTAAACTTAATTGTTTTAAATAAACCATCATAATTAAACAATGTTTATAAAAACTTATGAATTTGGTTTACATTGAAATAACATGTTGTAATTAATATAACGGCAAAATTACATGTACTTAGTTTGAAATAAACTACAAAAAATATGAGTGTTCTGATGCTACCCGACGAAAATGGTGTAAATTTACGAGCAAAACTATGAAATAAATTGTTAATTAAATTTATGAGCAAAACCGTGTAATAAATTGTTCCAATTTTAGTATATGTACCGCCGAAGCGAGTACAATAATTTGTTAGTTAAATTCATTATATCAAAAAATGGTATTCCGGTGTTTTGATTAATTTTCTACCAAACCATTAAAATTATTTTTTTAAATAAAAACTAATTAATTTTTACTCACAGTTAATTTGGTTCATATTGAAATAAGTATGTTGTAAATAATATAACGACAATAATACATGTAGTTTGAATAAAAATATGAGTGTCTGGTTCTTTTGTCTTCGACTGTACTCGATGTGATCCGACGAAAATCTGGACAGTGGGGATCGCAGAGCGTCAGGTAGGTTTGCGTGGCATAGCATCGAGTAGTTGTGCACGGGGGTAATGCAACCTTATGGAAAATCGGAGTTTGGATTTGCGTCGGGTAGCATCGGGTAGGTTAGCGTGGCATAGCATCGGGAAGAAGTGCACGGGGGTAATGCAACCTTATGGAAAATCGGAGTTTGGATTTGCGTCGGGTAGCATCGGGTAGCGTCGCATGGCGTAGCATCGGGTAAGTGTGTTCCTTGCTGAAGTGATGCATGTCGACGTGTTATGTGTAATACGTTTTGTGTGTTATTGAATGTGTAATGTAATAAAATTTAACAATAGAACAATAATTTTGTTTCTTCGTTACTCAATTGCTTGATGTATCATCGGCATTGCCGAAATAAATGATACAGGGAGGTGAATTAGCAATGTATCAAAGGACAATTATCCTTGAGGCCTGGGAGGGTCACGATAAGAGGCCTTTCCTCATACACAATTACACAAATCTGCTTTCCTCAGGCTCAGAGGATTATTGATAATTCCGTCAATTTCATACTTCACTTCTACTTACCGGCACCATGGCGAGCAGACTAGCCCATGTCACCTGGAAAAAGAAAAAGTTTATTATTAATTAATTCCATTAGCTTTCGTGGTCCGATTGACCAAATAACATCTTTCAATTAATGAATCTAAGGTATTGGTTGAAATAAAAAAAGCTAGTGTCTCAAGCAGGAATCGAACCCACGAGCTTCGGCTAAATACGCCTCTGCTCTAACCGCATAAGCAATAGTGACTTAGATCCATTCGGACACCAAATTCACATCTCAACCTATCTTTCCAATTTTCCCACCTTTTTGCCATTTTTCAAATGTCGGGTAATCAGGATTCGATTCTCGGCGACAAATGAAATGGCCACACAGAGCTTAAGTGAAGATATACTTCGTTTTACTTATGTAAGGTCTTGGTTGAGATGAAAAAGTTAGTGTCAGGAGCGGGATTCGAACCCAGACCTTCTGCTAAATACGCCGCTGCTATACCAATTGAGCTATCGTGACTGACACTTTATTACTAATGACAATCAATTATTTCCGAAGGTAAATAGAAAATGGTTGGTTGAATGTATATGTAATGATGAATTTTGATCCCCATAAAATTACGGTTGAGAACTTTCGAATTTTAGACTTGTAACGCTAAAGCTAATTTCTCGGTAGAACTCTTAAATAGAAAATAATAATAATGAACAGGTATAACAAGATTTATTTAACAGGCCGGTTACTCTGGGCTGGAGGGACAAAGATTAATTTTTCTTCCGTAATTATTTACACTTTTTTATTTTATTTTTTTTTTTTTTAAGAGGATGAGAGGAGTTTGTAGTTGGATCACGTCGTCCTCTCCCTCTGTCCTTTGGTAGGTGGTCGCGAACAAGGGGCAGAATTTGGTACGTGGTAGCTCTCAAACGGGAAGAGGATGAATTTAGACCAAATTAGATTTGGTATATACAGTTGTAGTGTCAAGGAAATAATTCAATTAAGACGTACAGTCAGAAGAAACCATTTATCATTTAAGGCATATGGTCAATTTTTCAAAAAATACATTTCATATCAATAAAACAGTCTAATGTATTTAAAGATGATGAGAGTTTTTAACGTTCTTTCTGGAAAATATTAGGGAAATTTGAGAATGTGCATTGAATAAAGCTTAAACTCTTCAAAGCTAAGTTACTTAGAATTCTTTCCCCGAGCCGAGGAACCCTTGCAGCCTGTTGCTCTTTTCATCGAATCAATTCAGGCTCATTATTTTTATTGATATACGTGCCATCCTTTGCTCATCCGGCTCGTGGTAAATTACATCTACCGCGGTCTTTCTCCCTACTCTCCCTTTTAATCCGATATACGTCTAGACGCATATTTCTAAGCGATATTAAATTTTACACATAAAAAAAATGAAACGGTAGAAAAAGTTCGAAATTTTTTCACACGGATTATTGAAACTGTATTTTTTTTCTTCCAAATGTCAATCCCTAAGCCTTCTTGGGGCTCTTTGGCGGATCTATGAAGCTAATCCCAGTTAAAACTCCAACTTAACTTGATTTAGCAATCAAGTTTGCAAAAGTTAAAGTAGGGCGTAGAAAAGTTTTGCGTAAATTTTCACTTTACTTGTAAAAAGTATTAACTAAGAAGTAGCAGTTTTTCTGAAAAACCTATCAAGCCCTGCGAATAACCACCCAATTTCCTTCCAAGTAATAAATAGATTAGATTTATAATTAATTTTTAAATTCGATATATTTAGTACAATCTGTAACTTTATTTGCATTGTCTACTGAGCTGGTTTTACAAATCACGTAAATCATATATTTTGCAGTTGTAAATATCAAGCAAATGCAATTTAGAACAATATTGCTTTATTAGAACAGTCGGTTGTTATTGCCTTGTCAGGCTGTAATTTTTTATTTACAGTTTATTTATTTACACCGGCCACTGGTTTTTTGTTTGTTTTTGGACGATTGTTTATACTCTTCAGATAGAAGGATAACAGAGAGTACGAATTAAATTTTAATAAATTTCAATCCGGGCAGGATCGTCGATATAATAAAAAAATAAGTGTAAGTTATATTATTAAAACCCATTATATTACATGGGTTTTCGCAGATAGGTTTCAAATCGCAAAATTAGTATAAAATATTCATTTTACAAAAGTCACTACTTTTCGTGGTCCGCTTGACCAATTAATATCTTTCAATTAATTAAGTTTTTTAGTTGAGATAAAAAAGTCAGTGTCACGAACGGGATTCGAACTCACGACCTTCGGCTAGATACGCCGCTGCTCTACCACTTGAGGTATCATTGCTAGCCGTTAAAAAATGGCAAAAAGTAGGGAAAAAAGGTGTGGTTGAGATGGGAAGTTAGTGTCCGAGCGGATCGAAGTCACGATAGCTCAAGTGGTAGAGTAGCTGCGTATCTAGCGTGACACTGACTTTTTATCTCAACTAAAAACCTTAATCAATTGAAAAAAAAATTGTGTTGATTTTTAAACAATAAAAATTTGTTAGATAAATTGAAATTATTGGTTTCTACAAGAAAACTTAAACATCTCCAGAAAAAATCGATTTTTTAATTTTTATTTTATGGCATTATTGGTTTTAGAATGAAATTTCAATTAATTAATCTAAGGTATTGGTTGAAATAAAAAAGAAGCTAGTGCTCAAGCGGGATTCGAACCCACGACCTTCAGCTAGATACGCCGGTGCTCTACCACTTGAGCTTCGATCCCCTCGGACACTAACTTCCCATCTAAACCCCACCTTTTGATTTTTTCCTCCTTTTTGCCATTTTTCAAAGGTCGTGTAATCTATTTGATTCTCGGCGACAAGTGGATATCTAGCCGAAGATCATGGGTTCGAATCCCGCTTCTGACACTGACTTTTTTATCTCAACTAAAAACCTTAATTAATTGAAATTTTACAAAAGGTTGTTTTTTTTATGTGTGGAGTTTAATGCCCGTTGGTTAATGATTATTTGAAGATCGTGAGAAAAATATTTTCTTTATCGTGCCAACGTTTCGGTCTTTATTTAGATCATCTTCTGAGCCTGGGATTTATAAATATTTTTTAAATTTTACAAATACATATAGGATGTGGAATTTTTTTTCCTACATCCTACATATATTTCTGAAGCCCGAAAGATGATCTCAGTAAAGACCGAAACGTTGGCACGATAAAGAAAAAGTTTTTCTAAAAACTTCGTTACACCAGACCGCATCTCACGACCTCAAAGTAATCTTCTTTTTTTTTAATATTTCTTTTCATTGTCCTTTTTCCGACCGTAATAATTATTAAGCTAATATAGGATTATGATAATTTGAAAAAACCCACTCATTTATTTTTATTTGATAATAATCGTATTAAAACTAATTATCAAAATCGAAAAATTGCTTCTTCTTCTTCAGTTGAATGGGTTGGTCGGTTTAGTGACACTGTGTGAATACAAAATAAAACAAGAAAAGCCCACGAGAAGTCATTATATAAAAACGAAAATGGTTGTGTAAATTAATTGGTATAATTAATTAAACGAAAAGACTGTGCCATGATGTGTGCAATAGATAAGACTACAAATTATCTTGAAAGAAAGATTTTTTTTTAAAGCACTAATGAATAAATATTGAATTTTGGACGGGATCCACACATGGTTTTTACGTAAAAAGTCAACTACTAAGTTTTATAGTAATTGTATTTTGTATTGACGTTTGTTCAATTCAGGATTGATAATTTCTACCGGTGGATGACGAGGTTATGAAGGATTTAATGGGCAAAATAGCACAGAGGGGAACTAAGTTGGGAAAAAAACTTCTGGAATCCCGTCGGACCGTTTCTGCAGAGAAACGAGATGCTATGGCAATCCGGCCATCGTGATTTCTTTTTATTACAACTCCAATTAGGCTATATCAAATTCCACAGTCGAAATACTGCCGATAAAACTACAATCTGTCTTATTTTCAACAACTTTTGTTTGCTTTAATATATCCATTTAATGAAAATTACAGTTTAAACCAGGGCTGTTATAATTTATCTATTATTCATTTTATAGTACTTGCATTGATGAAAAGTATTAAACATTCCGGTTTATGCAGTTCTTTTATTAGTTAAATTATGCCATCACTCAAGCAATGTAACATAAAGTTTAGTAGTTTCATAGTAGGGTGCTGTCCAATCAAAACGCTTTTGTAATTTGACGTCCGTTTCATTTTAATAACCAATAAAACACTACTCAGTCTCTTGTTTTAAAGCCCATAAGGCTTCTGTGAAACTCTTCTCCAACTAATTAAGCATTGTGTAGTTGTAGTGTTTTAGTTTTACTAGTTTAAAACCATAAAAATAATCACACATACAATTATTCAATGATAAAAATTTTCTGTTGGTTTTAACTAAATCTTTCGACTTAGTTGTTTACGACGATTTACAAAGAAAAAGTGTTTTTCATCTAGGAAAGATTCTGTCTTTCTTTGTAGAAACCCAACTGGCGCTATGGTAACTAATTTTGGCCACTGACATTAACAAGACAGGGGAAATCTACACAATCGCGTCCCACTTGAAGGTGATGGTGCGTGTTTTCTTATTTCTCCTTTCCTTTCAACCTCTATTTAATGTTGCGAACGGCGGAATTCTTTTTTTTCTTCTTCTCTTCTGTACTGAGTGAGTTTAATCTATTGTTGCATTACGATGGAAATATGAACATGTCGAGTTTGCCCAATTTGTGCTTGATGGGAGTGTTATTTTAAATATTGTATAAACACGTCATCTTCTTCTGACGGTGAACTGGAAATTGACAACGATGAGTGAGTTAATTGGTTTTTTAAATTCTCTTCTTTGGTGAAACAATAAATTCAACGACTTTTTCCCTCCAGGGAGGTCGCGCGCTCTCAGACCAAAAAATCTCCTGATATATATGATCGTCCGACCGTTCCTAAGAAACATGAAGAGGAAAGCTGTTGTTCAATTAACACAAGTATATAATGCAATTATCAAACTGGGTTAATTCCCAACAGCTTGGAAATATGCCATCATCATAATGTTTCATAAACCCGGTAAACTAAGGAACAATCCTGACTGTTACCGTCCCGTAAATTTGTTACAACTATTTTCTTAAGTGCTAGAACGACTATTGTTGGCTAAACTGCTCTCCAAATTGGACAACATCCCTAACATTCAATTTGGTATTCCAGCCGACCATTCCTGCGTTCAGCAACTACACCGGATAGTCGATACCATGCTGGACACGTATGAGGAAGGTTCAATACGTCACGGATTGTTTCTAGATGTTTAAAAGGCTTTCGACAGAGTTCGACGTCATGGTTTGTTCTCAAATATAAAAAACTATATCCCGGATGCGTACTGACTAATCCTCTCATACCTTAACAATCGTTCGTTTTTCTGTAAAATAAAGACTCGATCTCTTCAAAACCAGCAATTTATGCTGGAATTTCCACAAGAAAGCAGATGGGTTCATTAGTCTACATACTGTATACTGCAGGTTACCTCCACCGCCCTGTGTTAAAGTTGCATTTTGCTGATGATGTTGCGGCTTTGGCGGCTGGTGACTCAGATTTAACCTTACAGAGACTAGTCATTCGCACAACAAATATGTCAATGGTATGAAAAGCGTTGGGTGAAGCTTAACCCGAAAAAATCGCAACTGGTATGTTTCACTTACAAAAGATGCATAGACGTCATCTTTCTTCTCAGCAAAAAGTCTAAATTACCTCTCGACATGAAACTTATTTACTTGTCGGTATGGATGTATGGGGGGGCCGCGGTAGCCGACTGGTTAAGGCGTCAGACTCTCGGCTAGTAGATCCCGCGGTTGTGGGTTCGATCTCCACCGTCGGCTCTGGACTTTTTCTGACGCCTAAGGGGGTAGCCTCAATTGAAAGTAATTTGGCACGGCACTCATCATTTGAAGGGGCGGGATCGGATCTCAGCGACCTTGAATTTGGTCCCAACCCCCTTCAAAAATAAGTTTCTTCGATGGAAGAACACCGGTACAACGGGGGCTCAAGATCACATTGGTGTTGCGAGCCCTCCCTAAAAATATAGAGCCAGGGATAAAGTACAAGCTTGTAAGCTGTACAGCTCAGCTGCAGTGCTCAGGAGGGAACTCCTCCAGTTCCTGGTATCCATTGTAAAAAAAATGGATGTATGGCTGTGAGATATGGGCATCAGCTAGCAAGTCTCAAGTGAAACGGGTTCAGACAGTTCAAAATACGGTTCTGAGGTTAATAACAGGTGCCCTATGGTATTTGAGAACCACAACACTTCATACTTCTAAAAATACGATGGTAGCCGACGTTAGCAGTAGCCGGTAGCTACCAAGGCCTAACCAACTGAAAAGAAGTATGAGCACCCACCCAAACCTTTTCCTACGAGTTTCATGACAGCTGAAAAGGAAAAGCCTTGGTGACTAGTGACTATTATGTAAAATTTATAAACTGTAAATAATTTAAGTGCACTCTTTTTGCTTTCGTTTTTACTATTCGCTAAACTGTAACATTCGTTTCTCTCATGTACTTAGTATTCGTAAATTATTATGTACACACTCCTGTACTGAGCAAATAAGGTGGGTCTGCCCTTGGACATCAAGTCAAACGTGAATTAGCGCTCTAACATAAGCAATCTACTTATTGTAAATAAATCAAAAGTAGAATGTAATTTTGTTAAAATATATACTATAATATAAAGAATATACTTTTAATAAATAAATAAAAATTTATGTAAAAACATGGTTTTAAGTCGAGAAAATCTCGCCTGGGCAGACGCTTAAGGCCAAAGACGGACGTAGCGTACGTTTCATCGCCCACGTCCTGAGTGTGCCTCTCTTTTCCATTCACGATGATCTACAGCGGTTTAGAGCCACTTAAGTCTCGAAGAGAACATCATGGTCCACCGCCATGTACGACGGCGAGTGAAGATCCGTGTATTTCTCTTATCATCACTCCAAACTGTAACTTTAAGAGTGAGGCATTCAAACAGTCATCAGAACGCTTCGTGAGATTAGCTGTTTCTACACGCAAATCGTGATTATTGGACGCGGGGAGCTGTTCTTTTCAAAGATGGATGACTGGTTTTAAGCAATCAGATGATCGGGACGGTGTGTGCAGAAGGCGTGGAGAACGTTTTGCTTTCATAGGCCATGCGTTAGTCACGGCCTTTTCAAAAATAGTCAATTGTGGTATTGAGTAGAATCAACACCTACCCAACTTGGATATATTCAACGGTGAACCTATTTGTAGTTTATGCAATGAATACGAAGAAACTGTCACTCATTTTATCTTCGGATGCAAAGTAACTGATCAATGGAGAAATGCATCAATAAGAGTAAACGACCATCAACTTCTCAAAGACGATTCTAAGTTGAATAAATCTAAACCTCGTCATCACATATTCCTAACCTTACAGAGTATGACTATCATCTTAATTTTGAGGAATAGGAAACGTTTTCGCTTCAAACGAAAAGGTCTTTGGATGTACAGTCTGAAGGAATTGGTTTAATCCTTTATAAAAAAGATGGTTCCTACTCACATTAAGTTGTTTCGCAACAATCCGGATTTCGAGCCCTTTAGCTCNCAGGGCCTGGGATTTACAAACATTGTTTACATTTAACAAATACATTTAGGATGTGGAAAAGTTAATTTATACAAAGCAAAATATATTTTTTTATATTCAATCAAAGTATTTCTACTCACTCAAAGTGTTTATCTTCTGTGTAATTGTGCCATTCTTGCGTGTCGTGTTGAGAGTGCCAGTGAGATTTTGCTGTTTTAAACGTTTCTCAACACGACATGCAAGAATGGCACAATTACACAGAAGACAAACACTTTGAGTGAGTAGAAATACTTTGATTGAATATAAAAAAATATATTTTGCATTGTATGAATTCACTTTTCCACATCCTAGTCAGACAGGAGAGACGTTGGTTCAAAGAATGTTGCATAGTTGCATATATAGGAAAATAATACATGCAACATAAATTATTCAGAAACCGTGAGATGCGGTCTGGTGTGATGTAGGTTTCAGAAAAACATTTTCTTTATCGTTCCAACGTTTCGATCTTTATTGAGATCATCTTCAGGGCCTGGGATTTACAAACATTGTTTACATTTAACAACTTAAATTATAAACATAAAACAGAAATATCTCACTGGTACTCTCAACACGACACGCAAGAATGGCACAATTACACAGAAAACAAACACTTTGAGTGAGTAGAAATACTTTGAATGAATATTAAAAAAATATATATTTTTTGCATTGTATAAATTCACTTTTTTCCACATCCTAAATGTATTTGTTAAATGTAAACAATGTTTGTAAATCCCAGGCCTTGAAGATGATGTCAATAAAGATCGAAACGTAGGCACGATAAAGAAAATGTTTTTCTGAAACCTACATCACACCAGAACGCATCTCACGATTTCTGAATATGGATTGGTTTATATTACACTCTTGTTATTATTGTCGGTCTTTTTAGACATTTCGCCATCGTCAATGGTGGATTTGTTTGTTGCAACCATATCAAATGAAGGTAACAAGCTATGATTACAACTAACCGTTATTGAAAAAAATGTGGGAAATTTCACCACGACTGTAACCAATAGAATGTGGAATTTTAAATTTCTTAAGAATCTATTTTTACAAACTAAACAGAGTCCATGGATAATCAACTAATACGACGATTCCATTCTTCCACAAATCATTGTAAGTAAAACTAAAATGATGAACCGTATGACTGCACATGACTCATATGACACTGAAGTAATTTGGTCCGATGTACGACGTGTTTCACCATCTTCAGTGTTTGTTTTTTTGCTGTGTTTTACCAGATGTAAGTAAATGATTCAAAAATTGAAAAACTTCAGTTCTGCGATGATAAATCTTCATTTGAGTCGTACCTCGGTCCGCCGAGTCTTGCTATTTGACGGAAAAGACCTAACTACAAAATGATAACGTTTAAAAGATATTTGAAGAAATTTGTTCCCTTTCACATTATTATATCATTCGTGCTGAGCTAGTGAAAAACAAAAACGGCGCCGTTTTCTTTAAACACAGGTTTGTTTAATTGCTCCTTCCCAATATGTACGCCAATTCTAAAAGTGGAGGAATCGGAAGAGCAGAGTTCCGAGAAATTTAGCGGATTGGTCTCCTTAATCACGGGGTCGGGAAGAAGAGAGGTGCCAAAGCAGAGCAGTCTTCTCGCCGTGCCGTTCACCTCGGATTTTTTCCCAGTTTCCCAGAGCTTGAAGTAATGGGAACCTGAAAGGCATTTCAACCGTTCTTCCCGTTTTGCTATTACTCTACACGTCAAGATCTCCAAATCGGATCGTCTTCCATGGCATATTCTCATACCGAACAATGGAAACTAGTACATTCAATCTATTTAAAAATCAGGTTGACTTATCCAGAATATAAGATTTTTCGTTTATTTCGATAATTTTCAGTTTTCCTTCATGAACCGTATCATCGAAATCCAAAAATGTGACAATTTATAAGTGAACCACGAGCATAAGAGGTGAGATTCTTGATGAGCGATGAAATCTCTTCGTTTGTAATATTAAACAGTTTATCCATGAACATATTAACTGGATTAAGGTTGGCTTTGTTTAAACCGTCCGTTTTGGCGGTTTTGACAGAGGAGAACAGTTGAAGGTGGAGTGCCGTTGGATCCAATCATGAACGTCCATTGTCACCCGGTTTGCACCACCTCTTCTCAAACGCCGCATAATTGGGCCGCATTCAATTTCAAGGATGGAGGGCACGTATTCAATATATATTGAAATCCTTCAACGGAGGCCGGGAAATTTTTTTTTATTAAAAACACCGATATGGATTCATCAGGTTTGATCGCGAACGTTTTGGAAAACGTGAAAATGACAAACGACCGCCGTAATGTCATCAACGCGGCTCCACTGACCCCCCCTACAGTTTAAATATTGACTCCGGAATACAAATGAAAGGCAAAATTAATTACAAATATGTCCGAAATAGTGGGGAGCCTAACTATGCTTAAAATGTATCATAAAACAACGTCTAATCTAATCAGAACACAATTATACAACTTTGGTCTGCCTATTTTCACAGTTTTGGTCTGTCTAACAACATAAATATCGGCGAAAGTCCGAAACGCATTTTACAGACAGTTTCATCACCTAGCTGACCTAAACATTGCGTAATTACAAAGAAGAAGCATTTCTGTCCAAGGTAAATTGTGACTCTTAGTGGGTGCTTGCCTTTATTAATAATAATTCATTAGATTTCGTGGTCCGATTGACCAAATAACATGTTTCAATTAATTAATCTTTATGTAAGGTGTTGGTTGAGATAAAAAATTCAGTGTCATGAGCGGGATTCGTACCCACGACCTTCGGCTAAATACGCCGCTGCTCTACCACTCTAGCTATCGTGACTTTCATCCATTATTAATAATAATAAAATAAAGAAATAAAATTATATTCCGTAATTTGACAATTATTGATTTCAATCAATCGTTTCCAAACGAAAATGTTTTTAGGATTAAGTAATACATCATTCCAGTTTAACACGAATGAGTGATTTGATCGCTTCCGAACGTCCTGGATTGCCTAGTCTCGGTGTCGTCGACTGTCGATTGTCTAGTTTTACGTGAATGGTTTGGCGTTTTGGAATTGCCCCACCTTCAGTGGCGGCTTTGTAAGTTGCAGCCATATCTTGTAAAAGGAAAATGCTGTAACTGTTTTCTACTAATATAATGGTACGGTATGGTAAAAAAGGATACTAGGAAGCGGGGTTGGCGCTCCCCGGGCACTGCATCCTTCTGGCTTATTGTATCTTCCTTGTTCCTTAGTTCAGTGCAATAGAATCAATCCTTCTCCTTAGAAGTATCAGGTCATTGATTGTCGCTGCTTCAATTTGATTGCCTAAGTTTTTAAGTTAAATCGCCATTGAGCTGTTGCTTCGCATTCGAAGATGATATGAGTGGCTGTTTCCTCCTCCTCATTACATAATCTGCAAATGGGTTCATCGTATATGCCCATGTTGTGTACATGTTTTCTCGGATACCAGTGACGGTTAGTAGTCCCACCACTCCTCTGAGTTTGCCCTCTCCAATTGCAGCAATGCTTTTGTCAGTCTTGGTGAGGGTTGTTTCACCATAAAGCCAGGAACACACTTACCCGATGCTACGCCATGCGACGCTACCCGACGCCTTGCCACGTTTTAGTGGGGTGTGCACATCTATCCGACGCAAGCACACGTCGCCTACAGCCCACCGCGTTTATCACAATAACCACTATCACAATCGCAACGCATCTTTTGTTCTTAATGCACTATTTTGAGCAAAACCTTGTCATAAATTGTTCGTTTGAACTAGTTAGTTAGTTTTACATGTAGTTTGAATAAAAATACGAGTGTCTGGTTCTTTTGTCTTCGACTGTACTCGATGCGACCCGACGAAAATCTGGACAGTGGGGATCGCAGCGCGTCGGGTAGGTTAGCGTGGCATAGCATAGGGTAGATGAACACGGGGGTAATGCAACCTTATGGAAAATCGGAGTTTGGATTTGCGTCGGGTAGCATCGGGTAGATGTGCACGGGGGTAATGCAACCTTATGGAAAATCGGAGTTTGGATTTGCGTCGAGTAGCATCGGGTAGCGTCGCATGGCGTAGCATCGGGTAAGTGTGTTTCTGGCTTAAGTCTACTATGTCTAGCACTGCTAGAGTTTATCCACTTCTCCTTTTGTTTTGTTTGGATCCATTCTGCGATGGAGAATTCCATATTTGTTTTTGTTATCCCAAGTATAGGTTCAGGGCCTATTGTATGGCTGCTAATACAATAGGTATGACTGTAGTAATTTGGACGTTACTCTCTTAACCAGTCTCGTTTTATTTGTCCGATGCCTTTTGGAATTTCGCCATTTTTACCGGTAATTTTATTTACTGCAGACAAATCGGGTAAAAGTAAAATGCAGTAACCGTTGTCTGCTAAAACAGTTTGAGATACGACTGTAGTAATTAGCGCGTTACTGGTCTTCTTGGTCCGTCCAGCTTTGCCGCTTTTGGTTGTGACATTTTGGAACTTAGCGATCTTCAGTGGTGGCTTTATAAGTTGCAAAAAGGCTCCTCCATCTAGGGTGTGTAATTTAGCCAAAATAGTTCACATTTTAAAAACACATCGCAAATCATCCAGATTCAGACAGTGATCGCACATGCATCACATAGTGAAGGATTGTGAATCAATCATCAGACAAGAAGAAGCAGTGGGGAACTGTTTGTTCGATTGATTCGATCTTTTGAAACCTACAAAGCAAAAAACGAATTGATACCAGAGCAGGTAGCCTCACAGACTCCTTTCGATGATGTACAGTGAACATTGCAAGAAGGGAATCAAAATTAGATTCTTTTTGTTCTTCCACTTTTATGTTTAGATCGGGTCGTGATGTATTGCATTGTTGTGTCCATTTTGTAGAAGACAACCTGAGGTATAAACGAGTGGCTACCATTTTAGGAGGAGATTAAAGCCAAGAGTCTGTAAACTGATCGAGTCGCTCAAATGGATGCAGTTTAAAACAAAATACGCGTCAAAGACTAGAAGAAGAAGGAAACACGATGATGTTGTACAGCTGTTTGTCGACCCATAAACATTATACTTATATGGAATCTATTTTATTTCGTGGTCCGATTGGCCAATTAATCAATTAATTAATCTTTAAGTAAGGTATTGCTTGAGATAAAAAAATCAGTGGCATGAGCGGGATTCGAACCCACGATCTTCGGCTAAATACGCCGCTGCTCTACCACTCGAGCTATCGTGACTTCGATCTACTCGGACACTAACTTCCCACTTCAACCTTCCTTTTCGAATTTTTCCTCCTTTCATATATGTAATGATTTCATTGATGTAATGAGATATGTTAATAAACCCGTACACTTTGAGCCAGTTAAGATCTGGTAGTATCAAATTTTGATACAACAGACGTTCCTGTATATTTAAAATTGATCCTTCGTATGAGATTGCTAAATAAAAATTTCAATAGTAGAAATTCGATTAATTAAGCTCGTATTGTTGTGAGATTACAATGGATGTCGACAAATCACAATAGGCTCTTTGATTCTATATGTTGTTTGTGTCTGTATTCTGATCATGTGGAAACCATGAGCTATCTATGTCTTTACAATTAGTTTTAAACCTTGCACATTTATTTTTGCTGTGTATCAGTATGAAATGTGCTAATATGCTAATATTTTATTCATGTGTATAACCAAACCATAAATTCGTGTGTTTTTCTAAATCCAAATTACATTGTTAAAAGAGAGATGTTGAAAATGTCGAATTCACATTCCCTCACGTTTGGTAAACTCATTGCGAAATGAAAAATTACCTTGTTAAGAGAAGGTTTCACAAGAATTGCGTGTTTAAATCCATCGCTCCGCCCACTTTTCCACTAGTTTTGAATATTGTATTCAAATAAAAGGCCGACGGTGAGTGTAATTGTTCATGTCTTCTGCCAGATGAGACAGTGGGCGGCCGGGGGAATGTCACACCGAGGGCAAAATGGATAAATGGCCCGGTGTACAACGCTAAGACAGTGTAGAGGATATGGTTTAAACAGGGAGAGGTCGGCTACACCTACATGCGATGAAACATCTGGCATCCTGCATGTCCTTCCTATATCATAGTTGCCCGCGACGTGAAGATAATACGTCATCCTGTTTTCACAATTCTCACATTGATGTGAATTTTATGTAAAACCCTTGAAAAAAAGTGACGATTTGATTTTCATACCCCTCCTCTAGTCAACTTTTTTAAAGCAATTTAAAGTATGTACGTGTAAATCTTCACAATGTTTCATGACATGGTATTCAATAAAGAGCATAAAGGTTTAAAACAAGAACATGCATTTACTCGAAGTATTTTATGGCATTTTTGGACACCTACATGTCTGATTTTAAAATCATGACAAGAGTCTTCTATGAGTTTAACATCAATGCAGGATTGTAAATGCACTGGGAGCATTACTTGTACCTCTTGAACACGATTTCCCTTGACGTTAGGCTTCGCTGGATAGCACACTTCAAAAAGAGAAAATCATATTTTAGAAAAATGGATTGGAAGAAACATCACTGTGTCACTTACTAAGTTGATGCTTTGTAATTTGTAATCAAATACACAGGGGAGATTACGTTTAGACATCCGATCCAGATGGAAAGCACCTCGAGTGAAGAAGCTATTACTTTCCTATTTTGGGATGGGGTTTGGACGACTCGATGGGTAAAGTTTGTGCACTGTTGGTCTGTCGTTCACTACTCATGATTTTTCCAAATTGGATGGCTTGACGAAATCCCACACTACCGCTTCCTTTAGCCAAAATTATTATGTAGTTAATTGAGTTTTTAACTACATAACATATTTCGGGCCTACTCGTCTTCGTGGTTAGTTAAAATGTCTCTTAAATTTTAAATCCATGTAATTTTATGTCTAACTATCTAAGTGGAAGTTGATAATTTTTGCTTTAATCCCTAACATTGAGTGCCAGCATTGGCTGGTTTATCACGGGGAGCGTTCTCCGGGTGCAGCGCTGGCATTAGTGCCGTAACCGTGTGTTTGAGCAGATTCGTCTCATTAAAATCCACGATCTCTTAAAGTTTAAAGGTTTTAATCATTTTTGCTTCCGATGTACCGAATTTAGGGAAGCCTTGAATTCATGCGGGAAGTCGAAAAAGTTTTCTCATCCAAAATCAAAATTTTAACCGTTCGTGGACCTCTTTTTACCACAGCTCAGAAAATAGTCAGGCTTCAATTCTAACGTGAACATGTGAATTGGGCATTAGAAGGTCGGGGACGAGTTCTCTTTACTGATGAGGTGAGAGTTGCCCTCAAATCTTCAGATGGTCTTAATTTCATATGGATACAATAAGGAGAAAGGTACGCTGTAGGGATTCTCAGGGGGCAGTCCACGGTGGTTCACTGATAATCGAGAATGTCATTTCCTTAGATGCCTCCACCGAATTGCTTGTTGTGCGAGGAAGATCTCTAACTTTACAGAGCTACTTACAATACATAATCGGAGAACATGTGCCTTTTGCCCCCCAAATCTGAAATGAGAGTCTGCTAATATAGGATAATGCTAGGCCCCACAGAGCACGTATTGTTGATAACTACCTGAATCAGGTTGGTATTGATTGTTTAGTGTCGCCAGCTCGAATCCAGATATGAACAACCGAATACAGTTGGGACTAACTTATGTGACGAGTACGAAACCCAAGTGCTAACACCCTAGAGGAATTAGAAACGGCTGTTCTTAATAATGACAAAGAATTCCTCGGGATTTTATCAGAAATCTTTCAAGAAATGCAAAGAGGTTTAACGGACGTGATTCGTTGGTGAATTTTTTTACTCGATACTTTTCTCTAACAGGTAGTCATAGCCGGTACACAACATTTTTCCTCTCTGCATTTGGCACTTATGGTTGCAATGACCAGGGATACATCTGCACTCTTCACATACCACAATCGATATTCGTTCACTCACCATCAACTACTTACAGCACGCTAATAAATACACTTATTCGTTTATTCACATGCCGTACTATATACAATTAAGAATAATTAGTGGGCCACAGGGTACTCGATTTTCTGCCGACGACCACTCCTCCCATTCATACCGTAAAGACCAATCCTACAAACAGGCCATCGAGATACTGAAATACGAAATATGGACGAAAGGACTGTTCTCATTCATATCCATTTATACAGCATTCTCGCTAATAAATACATACATTCATCTGCACACATGTTTATACTATGTATAAAAGATAAGTAGGGGGCCGCCACCGGGGTATTTAATATTCCGTCGATAAGCACTCTTCTCATTCATACCAAAAACGACTAAACCTAGGTATTAGTCAGTCAAAGTACTTGGATATACCGTCGAACGGCCTGTTCTCATTCATACCCATTTAAACAGCATTCTCGCTAATAAATACATTCATTCGGCTACACACATGCTAGACTATGTACAAATAAAAGATAAATAGGGGGCCGCCACCGGGGAACTTAATATTCCACCTATAACCACTCTTCTCATTCATACCAAAAACGACTAACCCTAGGTAATAGTCGATGTACTTGGATATAACGTCGAACGGCCTGTTCTCATTCATACCCATTTAAATAGCATTCTCGCTAATAAATACATACATTCGGCTACACACATGCTATACTATGTACAAATAAAACATAAATAGGGTGCCACCACCGGGGAACTTAATATTCCGCCTATAACCACTCTTCTCATTCATACCAAAAACGCCTAAACCTAGATAATAGTCAGTCAAAGCACTTGAATTTACCGTCGAACGGCCTGTTCTCATTCATACCCATTTATACAGCATTCTCGCTAATAAATACATACATTCATATTGCACGTAGAGAAAGGGGCAGATCATAGTAAGTCAAACACTTTCACTACTCGTAAATATTCCAATAAATTCTGCTCGTAGTCACTGTTAAGCACCAGGATTTTCTTTATGTCTGTAAGTAGGTCACACCTTAATCTATAATGTTTCAGTTTCGCACGCTCGACCAGTATGTGCGGTACTGTCACTGGCTGATCACACTGTGGGTAAATGTTTTATTTTTACAACCAAACCTATTTTTGGTATGCAAAATATGAATAACCCCGAGCACACTAAAATTTAAGGGTGGTGCGTTTATTTTGTCCATCAGTGTAACTGAAATAGATTAGACTTGGGTAATTGCACGGACGCGTTATCGATGCCCATTTCTAGACGCACGACGTCGGATAATTCGGTATCGTGGCTTTGCGTTGCAATTGGGCGAAAGTCCGCTTCAAATCCGGTGCGGTTTTGCTTTGGGTCTGCCTTGAAATCCGTGGCGGAAGGGCATCGGGGCCAAACCGCAACTGCAATGGATTTAATAAGCCGCAGGCCGTTGCTTCTTTCCAACCCATACGTCTCAACGTACATTAAGGCCTTCCGGATATCCATTTAATTAACCGTGGACCCGTTTAACCAACCATAATAAATTCAATTGGTCCAAACAAAAAAACTCGATTCTCACACTTCAAACGTTACAGCTATAATAATAATAATAAATACATTTAAAAAATTAAAAATAAACAAAAGAGATTATTCCAAATAGTGTTTTTTTTATATTACGGATTCCATGACTAGATTAGAACGAAGAATGATCGAGTTGACCTATACAACAGGAAGGTTACCTCTTTACAAATTTGCATCTAGTCACGATTACGATTTACTGTAAATAATATTTATTAATTAGATTATTCATTTATTTGTGAAATTACTTGTTTGTTGAACTGTAAAAACGTCGTATTATATAAAGTAATAAGATAAGAATAAAAAATTGACCGAAGTACCTCAACCTGAGTAAGGCTTAATAAAAAGCCGAAAGCTTGGCAAAAAATAAACTTCATAAGCTACTTGATTTTCGAGCACATACCGCCCTATAATCAATTGTTTATTATTATTCACAATACAAAACATCTATTTCTGTTACAAAGAATTAAAAATACAGACTTGACTTTCTGTCTGTAGGTGTGTTGACTCAAATTTCAGCCAGGTAATTGAATTGATAAGCGTGTATTTTTAGCAATTGAGCCAACTCTGACGTTAGGTTTTTTATTATATATTATCATTTAAAGGTTTGATGAACTGCAGGAAGATTTATTATCTATTAGCAGACTAGAATGAACCGGTTGTTGAATGCAGGCTGTCAGTTATACCATCAACCACAGTATTGCAAGTCGCGGGAAGTAAGTGTTTTGAGGATGTTAGCATTTGTGTCAGATTTCCTCTTGATGCCTGATGAAGAATGGACGTTTAAGGTCTTTATTTGCTTATTCTCATTTTGGTGGTCCTTCTGTTAACCGAATAACTGGTTCTTTTAAACTATCACTTTAATACCATGTATTTCTTAATCTGGATTGATGAAAAGTGTTACTCTTAACCTATATGTTAAAAAACGTGACAAAGCCCATGAATTCGAATCGAAGTTATAGACCGATAAGGTAAGTCAATTCCAAAGTTCATCATGAGAAGGATCCCGACGTATCTACACATATTTATATAAGAACAATTCGGTTTCTAGTTTTGGCTCACAGAGTATCATGAAGGAATAGAGTGTTAGCTTCAATCCTTAAAAAGCGCATCCTTTCCTCCTGGGCTTCGAGAAACCCGTTATAATAACTCAATTGGCGATTCAAATTCAAAATTTATTACTCAAAATTGAGTACTCCCTATCAGGCTTCTCCCAGGGTTCTATACGGCGTCCAACAATGTTTTCAATTTTCCTGAATTCTTAATGCTCAACTGCTTCTCAAGGATTTTTTGTGCGCTCGGTGAGAACATCTATCGGGAAATCTATCAAAAACAGGTTTTTAAAAATTAAATTAATTTTTTTTTTCACTAAGCGCGAAATTGATGAAAGGTTTTTTATTGGCGTGGTCAAATCAAAAATCGTGTGTCTCTTGGTCGTATTTATTATACGATAGATATTTTTATTGGCCACTCGTATCAAGCTTCTCTCAGGGTTCTATCCAAATGATACTGGTTCTTTACTATCAGTTTAATTCCTTGTATTTCTTAGGCTGTTTCGTGGATTGCTGAAAAGTTTAACTTTTAATTTAATCCAAGTTATAGACCAATAAGGTCAGTTAAAACATTCATAATGAGAAGGACCCCGACCTATCTACACATACTTATTATAAGAACATTTTGTTTTCTAGTTTTAAAAGTTAAAAAATACATCTTTTCCTCCTGGGCGTGGTGAAACCCTTTATAATAACTGAATTGGCGATTGAAATTCCAAATTTATTACTCAAAATTGAGTACTCCCACAGGCTTCTCCCAAGGTTCTATACGGCCTCCTACATTGTTTTCCATTTTCCTGAATTCCTAATGCTCAACCGCTTCTTATGAATTATTTGTCCGCTCAGTAAGAACATTTATCAGAAAATGACCAAAAACAGATTTTTAAAAATTAAATTTTTTTGACTAAGCGCGAAATTAATGAAAGTTTTTTTTTATTGGTGTAGTTACATCAAAAATCTTGTGTCCCTTGGGACAGCCCTTTATCATACCATCGATATCTTCATTGAGGATTCGTATCAGGCTTCTCCCAGGCTTTTATACGGCGTCCTACATTGTTTTCTATTTTCCTGAATTCCTAATGCTCAACTGCTTATTTGTGCGCTCGTAAGAACATTTATCAGGAAATTTATAAAACAAGTTTTTAAAAATTAAATGATTTTTTTACACTAAGCTTGAAACTAATGAATGGTTTTTTTATGTGTCCCTTGGGAAATTGTGTCGAAATTTTTATAGATTAGATTGGATGGTTTGACAAAACATGTCTAAAGCTAACAGTACTCTGTAAAAAGTTCTGTTAAGTCTTCGTAGTTGTCCAAGGTTGCTCTTAAGTCTTGTGTGAAGGTTCAACTTGAGTCTTCTGCCAAGTTATAGCCCTAAGTAATCTGACTTGAGTGTAAATGGCTTTTTGGAGTTGATGTACAGTAAAGGTTGTGTTGTTCAACATGAATGTTTACTGTGTGTTTATTTACTTATTCCGTCTTGTCCTCTATTATTTGTACAATTCATTAATAAAAGTAAAATAATCCTGTAATACAGGAGGGCATAATGCCCTACTACCCGTTTGGTGACGCGGACGAAGGGACAGTTCACTTTACTATGCTTTTTCATACCAGTTACAAGTCCTTGGGCTGTGCTGGGATTCGAACCCAGAAACGAAATCGTGGCAAATTCGTCGGATGCCTTAATCACACTTCAATAAGAAGGAAGACCTTCTTGGATGTTAGAGATAGCTTAGTCAGAAGACAAGATTAAGTATATCGAATAAGTACGGGAAAAAATATACACAGGATAGTACCAATAATGCACCCTTGTAGGATGCCGGATTGTGCTGATCCGGGCATTCAGAACCAAACGTCAGCCTGAAGCAGGGGTCAGTTAAATAAAATTATAGGATAATGATAGGTAGAATGCGTTTATATTTATAAAGGATGGGGAGTGCCAGGCTCTATGAAAAATCTGGTTCACATTAAGGAACTCACTCGAGCACTCTTTTTTCACTAGAGCGGAGGAAATCGTATCAACTGCTCTGAAACCTTCCTGGATAAGAAACCCATTTTTTAAAAACGAAATCTGGAGTTGCTTTATAAGCCATTAGGCGATGCATGAATTGCTTACTTAAGAAAACGATTTAAATAAAAATTTCCTGATTTGAGCCTTGTTTGTAGGTAGTACGTCAGTTAGTTGAAGGTGCCGAAAATGGTTCACTGGTCGCTTAGAAAAGCCCCTGGCGTTGTCGGTGGAAGAGCAACAAATGCTTTAATGTATGCTGATCCTCCGACACATGTCAGTCTCACCTCTCAACGCATAACACATCGCTTACCAAGGAAAACAACTTATAGTTCACTTCGCCTTTTATTATATCAAAAGACTAGAATTGCCTCGTACGAAAAAAAAAAATCATTCAAAACATTATTTGTCCGTTTGGACATAAAATAGATAGGTAGCCGGCGAGATAAACTTCCTCTAAGGCCGAAAAGAGAAAGTGGTTAATTGGTAAAAGAATGATCCTGACACAGATTCGCGAGTCGAACCGGTCCACCGATTTCTACGGATCGACTCGTCTCGAAACTTTTTTCGTCGAAAGTTCCTCCGTCTTTCAAAGGCCGACTTGTTATGCTTTCTCATGTTTTCACGCGAAAGTATTTTAACATCAAAATGCGAAGAACGTCAAGAAAATAACATATCCGCGCTTAGAAAGTTAAAAGAAAATCTGATACAACGGGATTGCTGTACAACGAGATTCGGTTACCGGCGGTTCATGCCGAAGTGCTGAAACATGTTTGTTCGGTATCGATCGACACGACGGCCATTAGATAAGATTGTTTAAAAGGTTATTTAAAACCACAAATAATTGTAAAAGTTGTAATAAATCAAAAGGGTGCCCCCTAGGTGATATTTAAACTTCTACGGATTATAATTTTATAAGAATCTTGTCTTTGTAATGAAAACGGCACTTCACTCGTAATGCGATGTGTGTTAAAACACGTATTCGAAGTACCCTCACGCAAACGGAAATATGTTTTTATAACCCTCTCCCACTCTCAAAATATCTATTTCTATCTTTCTTTATATCTTTAGTTCTTCTCGTTGCTATCACTCCATCTTTGCAGCCTTTCTTTTTTCCGTCCTCTCTTTCCTTCGTTTTGTACCACTTACTAACACACGCCTCCTGTCTCTGCGTCGTTTACAACTCTCTGTAAATTCATAACTCATAGTGATTTTCCTTTGTTCTTTTCTCCCAAACTTTCGTTCTTATTCTGTTTCTTTCTCATACGCTCTTATATTCTCTTCCTATCTCGTCTCTCTCTCACTCTCTCTCTCTCTCTCTCTCTCTTTTCCCTACTTTGCACGCACTATCTATCTTCGTCCACATTTCTCCATTTCCCTCTATAGTTCCATAAATCTGTCTATCTATTCTATATATCTGTCATTCCTTCGTATCTTTCTTCTTCTCTATGATTCTAGTTTTTCTCTCTTTACTCTCCCTTCCACGCTCTCTTTCTCTCTCTCTCTCTCTCTCTCTCTCTCTCTCTCTCTCTCTCTCTCTCTCTCTCTTCCCTACTTTGCACTATATCGTCGCATACTATATCGTTTATGTAATCATCTATGTTTCTACATATCTATCTTTCTAACTATACAGATTTCCATTTTGTCAGTCTCTCTCACACTCTCTCACTCACTCTCTCTCTCTCTCTCTCTCTCTCTCTCTCTCCCTCCCTCCCTCTCCCTCTCTTCCCTACTTTGCATTATATCGTCGCATACTATATCGTTTATGTAATTATCTATGTTTCTACCTATCTATCTTTCTAACTATACAGATTTCCATTTTGTCAGTCTCTCTCATTCTCTCTCTCTCTCTCTCTCTTCCCCCTTTCTTTTGCACTCACTCTCAATATTTTTCTACATGTCTCCATGTCTCTACAGCTTCCTTATTTCTATCTTTCATTCCTTCGTATTTTTATAGTTTTTTTTATTGCTTTTAGTCTCATTTCCCCGCTCTTTTTCTCTCCAGACCTTACTTACTCTCCCTCCCTTTATAGTAAATTTTGTAATTATATGATTTCTTTCTTTATTGATTTATTACGGGAAATGAATGTAAATTTTAACTTAGGTATTATTACTGCTCCACATTCAGCTTAAATTTTTTATCATTATATACATTTGATCATCTAGAAGAAGCTCAAGTATGTAATTTCAAATTGTAAAATGTTCGTTTTTCATTGAGTGTAAGAAATGTCAAATTGACCCAACTCTGCGAGATTTGTAAAAAATAAATCTTTTATCATCATCATCATCATCATCATCACCTATCTATTCCTCTATCTGTTTATCTATCTAAACGTGTAATATTTTACGCTATTTTTTTGTCATGTATCAATCAAAACGTTACTCTCACTCTAAAACACACCCACCCACACACCACACCATGTCCCACCGAATATTCCACCGCTAGTTACAGATCTCACTTCGCTCGCGCAAGATAAACTTTCTATGCCCTTCAAAAACTTTCTAAAACATGCAGACATGTATAGCTCGTTGGTTGCACGTGAACGCATTGTAGATTTTTTTGCGGTTTTCAATATCGTAAGAAAAAGTTGTTATTTGAATCGATTCACTTTTACGACATATGTACCGTAAGTAGGGGTAGTAAGAAGATCCGGCGATCCCCAGGAAAGGTACTTTTTTTAAACGCGCTGATAATTTATCCTTCGGACTAAAATTCGTTTTCCATGGCATACACTATGATTTTATTGGGAATTAGCATTTAAAGATCAGTTATAAAAAATGTCGTCGATATTTTGCAAGCGGTTTGGCACGAGACCGTGCTGCGCTGGAAGGTCTCGCCTGATAGCCGTGGAAAGTGTCTCCCTAAAAAGAGCCTTTTACGTCCAAGCTATCGTTTACATCAGGTTAGAATATATAATGGTTTATTCCTAAAAGTATATTCATATTTTACTACTCGACGGAAACATAATATTCTTGTCCGATTAGAATAACAAATTAGGTTTTATCAACCAAAAAAGGCAAGTCTAAATACTTTCATTTTTCAACAATTTAAAACGTTGGTATAAATAGCAAAAATCGCTTATTTTATCTCAGAAACAATCACATTTTAAACTTTATGATCTAGTCGAATCACAACCATTTTTGGGAATCAAACACGCATTATCATACGAATGTCGAGTAATATCGAATAACATCGAAACATCTCCAGAGGCTAAAATTACAAAATTGCTGAACTTGCAGCCTTGGGTCGATAAACATCGTCGATGTTTGTGAAATAAACGCTAGAAAGCTCTAAAATTAGTCGGCATTCCCTCCGACAATTTACAATACTCTTCAATCTCTCTAAAACGAGTTGTTTTAAGACAAAACTAGCTAGCAGTTTTGACCGCGAATCATAATTCCAGATTTTATTTAAAATATCACTGTTAAATTAAAGTGAAGTTGAAGTTTTTAAAATCAATCTTAGTTCATAGTGAGATTAAAACAGTCTTCAGTGATAAAATATATATGCGTTTTCCTTAAAAGCTCAAAAATGATTATAAAATTAACATTTCAGAAAACATATAAGCCGAATAAAAAAATAACACATACAAATAAACGACTGATGATGCAAAATAGAACAATAAGTATTTGTGACTTTTATAATAACGGAAGTGGGGCTATCGTCACTTCTTTTAATGCTAGTAGTAGTTGATCTAATTAAAGAACTTAACTTATTAAGATACCGTAAAATAGGTTAAGCAGATGACCTGGTAATAATCATAAAAGGGAAATCAGATGCCAAACGCTTTAAATACTGTAGGAAGCTAAATCTAAAAGTACCCACTATAAAATCTGAAAATAAAATTAATATTTCAGAAAACGTATACGCTGAATAAAAAATAAAACGTACAAATTAACTCCATTATAGTTCGTGGTCCGATTGACCAAATAACTTTTTTTCAATTAATTAATCTTTATGTAAGGTATTGGTTGAGCTAAAAATTAATTGAAAAAAAAATTATTTAGTCAATCGGACCACAAACCCTAATGGATTTAATAAGTAAAATGAAGTATATCTTCACTAAAGCTCTCCGTGGCCATTTCATTTGTCGCTGAGAATCGAATAGATTACACATTTGAAAAATGGCAAAAAGGAGGGAAAATTCGAAAGGTGGGGTTAAGATGGGAAGTTGGGGGACCGCGGGAGCCGAGTGGTTAGCATGAGAGACTCTNAAGTCACACGAGGGCCAGTGCGCCAGATCTTGTCTGCATAGACGGGGAGGAGGGTGTATGACCATCTGTCCTACGGGGAAACTTAAATGTTTCAAAATCAGCCTGAGAATCGAATAGATTACACATTTGAAAAATGGCAAAAAGGAGGGAAAATTCGAAAGGTGGGGTTAAGATGGGAAGTTGGGGGACCGCGGGAGCCGAGTGGTTAGCATGAGAGACTCTCACGCCGCGGTCGTGGGTTCGATTCCCACCGTCGCCTCTGGCCCTTTTTTCCTGATAACCCCCGATTGAACAACATATATAAGAGATTCGTCATGCTAATATGCAAAGATCATAAGGCCAATAAAAAAAAATTAAAAAAAAATAAATAAAAAAAAAGATGGGAAGTTGGTGTCCGAGTGGATCGAAGTCACGAAAGCTCAAGTGGTAGAGCAGCGGCGTATTTAGACGAAGGTCGTGGGTTCGAATCCCGCTCTTGACAATGACTTTTTTATCTCAACCAATTAATTGAAAAAATACAGATTAACGACTGATGGTGCAAAATAGAACAATAAGTGTTTGTGACTTTTATAATAACGGTATGTAAGGTAAGCCTTGATCAAATCTGAATAATAATTGAATGTTAAGTCCTACTAAAGATGCCCCCAAGTAGGGCTATCGTCACTTCTTTTATTGCTAGTAGTAGCTGATCTAATTAAAGAGCTTAACATATCAGGCTACTGTAACATAGGTCAGAAAGATGATCTGGTGTATATACATATATATATAAAGGTCCGGGATTTGGTAGGCTCACGTGTCCTCCATAAATCTTGGACCTGTTCACAAACCCCAAGATTTTGGATCATTTTATCTCTGGGAGTGATTTGGTGATGTTTGCTCCTTCAAAGATTTCAAATCTAGACCTAGCGTACCTATCACACTCTGCGAGGTAGTGCCTTGCCGTTTCTTCTTTTATTTCGCAAAAACTGTCTTCTCAGTGGGCAGTGGCCTGTCAGAATACCCATCAGCCTCCTAATTCCCTTCCTTGAGATAGAGAATAACCATTTCGATTCTGCTGGTTTTATCGCCTTAACAAACTCTTTCGATTACCTGTCTCCAGGGATAAATTCCACTCCCTAAGGAATTGTTTCATGCCCCAGTTATTAATACTCTCTTTCGCTGTGGTCTTAGAGTGAGGCAATACCGGTTGTGGCCCGACAAACGCAGTATTTGATCCTTCTTTAACCAGGCCATCCGCCTTTTCATTGCCAAGGTGTCCTTTATGTGCTGGTATCCAAATAAGGGTTGCCTTGTTCTCAAACCTGGAAGAGATCCTATTGATAAGATCTACAGTTTCCTCCACCAGTCAGATGACGTGGTAACAATCATAAAGGGAAATTCCATGACACTATCAAATCAAATGCCAAACGCCTTAAAATATCGTAGGAACATTAAATATTGAAGGAAGCTAAATCTAAAAGCACCCACTATAAAAGAAGGAACCTTAAAATTATCGAAAGGCACAAAGTACCTAGGTATGACCCTGAAGTTCAAATGGAGAGACCCATGTTCAGCTTCTAGGTCTTCCCTGGTCTTTCCCTACGCTAGAACGAAGGGTTTACGTTAAACAGTTAGGCAAGTTCTTGACATGTTCGACACGAATCGACTTAGATAACATCCCTCAATTCGTCGGCATTTAGGACAGTAGGTCCACCAGTCAGTGGTTAATCTTCAATCCCCTCATTCCCAAAAGCAAACGCGAGAATATTTCCAGTTGACCTAAACATAAATCTATGTAAATGTTACATATAATCCGTAATATTTAGTGGTCCGATTGACCAAATTACTTCTTTCGATTTCTTATTCTTTTTGTAAGGTCATTTGAAATGAAAAAGTTAGTGTAACGGGATTCGAACCCACGACCTTCGGTGTCACCTAATAGTGACTCATCATTTATAGTGAGATCGAATTTTATATGAGGACGTGTGAGAATTATCGATTCATAAGGCGAAGTTCAATTTTATTTGTTTCGCCACAGATAACTTTCACCCATTAAACAAGAAGAAGTCGAGGTTTTTCAAGTTCACCGACTACATGCATCTTATTATAACTTCTTTAATTAAACTTCACTTTAATCTCGTGCTTTCTGCTATTTCCTCTAGACTTGCAAAGCGCGTTGGAAGTTCGATCCGAGAGGGTAGATTAAAATAAGCGGTTTTCAAACGTCCTACGTACAGATAATAGCAACACTGTTAGATTAAATTATATGGGTTAAGTTTGCAAAGGTTTCCCCTTTAATACCATTACATTGTTTCATAACAGTTAGTCCAATTTTTTCGACTTTGAGGCCGGACGTTCCGGCAAAACCCCGGGCCTCAGTTCTTTAAACTTATTTCGCCTGCTTGCAATTCCGCTTCCGAAATTTACACAACATTCGAGCCAAGATAAACTCTACCCTTTGTATTTTTCGCACGACATTTAATTTGAAAACAATGGTCTTGCCCGAAGGTTATTTTACGCGGTACGATTGTGCAAAATCAGATTCTGTATCAGTCGATTGAAAAGAACACAACTAAAAATTACTCAATGAGGTACATTTTCAAAAGACCAACTAACAAACATCAATTCAGTGATCCATAAACTACAAATTTACATCAGCTTAGTGTTTTCTTGAAACATAATTAAAAAAACATCAACATCGGATAAATTAAAAAGGCTATTTATTATTACTTTATTTGATGTGATCACAAAACCTTTTTTTCACACGGTCACAGCAGTTACACAACGTCAATGCTGACACTCAGTGTGAGGGATTAAAGGGCATCGTCGGTGAAGGCAACGTGGCGGGTTGTCGGAATATACAGAAAGGACTCAAGCAGTAAGGGCGTGGCAACCTCTCTAAAGTACAAGCTGTACTCGTGTCGGCCTAGGGTCGGCATGGGCGGCCGGTGCCTTAGCAAAGTCACACGAGGGCCAGTGCGCCAGATCTTGTCTGCATAGACGGGGAGGAGGGTGTATGACCATCTGTCCTACGGGGAAACTTAAATGTTTCAAAATCAGCCCAAATTCCACTGGGAATGGTTTCGTGGTGGCACGTGGTGACGCCCTGGCGGGAACTTAGACAGAGGCTGTCTTCAACTTGTGATCTTCGTGAAGCTTGCGTATGGCCTTCGTTATACACCCGGCCTCACGGGATACGGCGGACCGGACGACAGCGTATAGGCGTTGAGGACGCGATGATTATGCTGAATAGTCCCTCCAATGGGTGAGTAAGCGGACGGAAACGGGTAGTGAATCGTTTTCTCCGACTCGAGTATGCTTTCCATTGTTGTGCGTATGACCGGCGTGGTACCCTTGGGGAAGCGAAGGATCGGACCACCTAGGCTGATCCTATGGCGTCCCTCGAATGCGCATGACAGTGTAAGCTCAGCTGTACAGGAGGTTTTTTACCGTAGGCAGTGCTCATCTAGAGGTTGGTAAACAATTCCACTTAAAACAAAACCGCGGCCGGGGCGGATCCGGTAGTTTCGACGTTAGGGAAGCCCCTATACTCTGGGAGATAGAGTGGACTTCTCTATCTAGGGAGTGCGCGGGAGAACATACTGATGGCTTGTTAGCCCTTTACGCGCGGCATACGACCCGATCACAATGCAGGCCCGACCAATCGGAGTGGACAAGTGGAGAGCGAGGTTGTCTTGGCCCTTAGGGTCTGGGGCGCCTCTACACCAATGCTGCAGCGGTATCACTCTTCCGTCGTATGCAGAGGTGCGTCAGCTCTCATCTTGAGAATCAAAACGTCCGATAAGGCCGAATAGGTGAGGTGCGGAAGCTAAAGATCCTCTAGTCTTGTGACGACGGTTCAGTTTGTTGTTTCCGTTTGTATCCAAGCGGCTCTACTAATTGAGGTTGGACACGTGGTGGTCTTGGTTTGTAAACAAATTGTACCTTAGCTGGAGGGATCGGCCAACCGGAGCCGGAGGTAGAGTGCCTTCTCTATCTCTCCGGGGGTGGTAAAAGGCATGGCCAAAAGGCCGTGCTGGAAACCACAAAACTGCCTTTTTCAAGGAACATGCATGGATGTGCACTTTTTAGGGCACTTCTGAACTTGATTAGTATTGCACCACCTCGTCAGCTAAGGGATGTGACAAGTCCATGCGTGCAAAATATTCCTGGTGTTCTTTCGAGAACACTATGTGTCTGAGAAGTCCCCTTGGGGATAAGTCCGGACGTTAAAGATCCTCATGGGTCTCAACACCCATGAGTAAAGATGGGTTCAGTTTGTTTACAATAAGAATGATGAGGTCGTTTTGGACAGTGAGGTTAAGTACAATTTTGTCTGAGGTCTTTTGATTGGAAGGTAGCCTGCTGTCTGTAGGAACACTATACGTATCTGACTTGAGTATGGCAGAAATCAGTGACACAAATGTCCTCAGGTGTCTTCTCAGCTAGCCAGGACATAAAGGTAACTACGGGGATTATGTCGACTATAGGATAAGATGGACTATGTACCAATGACCTGCATATGATTTTGTGTAAGAAAAAATGAAATAGTCTCGATTTGAAGATTAACAAAACTTTTGATATGCCAGGACCATTAAAAAAGCCTTTCATTCAATACGTGTTTGGTGTATGAGAAAATGGAAGCGCTGGATGTTGGATGACTTGTCAAAACCCCACAGTTCTACTACGTAGTCGAAAGTGGTTGTAGCAAAGTCCTGTATAAATAAATTATTCTTTTTTTTTAAGGTCTTGGTTGAGATGAAAAGTTAGTGCCACGAGCGGGATTCGAATCCACGATCTTAGGCTCAATACGCCGATGCTCTAACCTCTTGAGCTATCGTGACTTCGATCCACTCGAACACCAACTCTTCGAAAATTCGAAAAATAGTTTGCGATGTGAATTTGGTGTCCGATTGGATCGAAGTCACTATAGCTCAAGTCACTGAGCCTAAGGTCGTCGATTCGAATCCCGCACGTGACTCTAGCTTTTCATCTCGACCAAGACCTTACATAAAAAGAATAATTAATTAAAATACCACTAAACATAAATGGGTTACCCTTAGGGTTCGTTTAGTTTTAACGTCAAAACGGATATCTGTCATATAAGTCTTCGGGGTTGTAAAATAGAAAGGCTTCTGTTGTTTTTTTACACCAGTCTTCGACAAGCTCAAGATGTTCTTGTATATTGGAGGTGGCTTGGACTAGAGGACGAAATTGCGGTACCGCATAGGTGGGGTTAATGGTTTTGGGTTATGGGTAGGTCACAGCAAGTATGTATAAAGAATGGGACCAAGAATGCTCCCTTGTGGGACTTCGAATTCGTTACCCTTCCTCACTATGAAGCAGCAGTCGGTTAAATATGATTTCAGGATAAGGAAATAATGAGTGTGTATGAAACGTATAAGTTAAAAAGCTAAACATGGCGATATTATTGTGCTAATGTTTGAGCCACAAAAATCACTAAAATCGTGATAGCATCCAGTTAAAATATCTGTAGTAACTAGAAAGTCAGTATAACTTCCAAGATCAGATTCCTTATAAAGCGTATGAACTAACAGAAAAAATGTACTTAGCATAAAATTACGTACAAAACAGAAAAAAATTATGATCGTATTATACTAGATAGTCATGTAAATAAACATTTATTCACTCATTCACTAAGAATGATCACATTTCTTGAGTAGGTCGTTTGATTTACAAAGTTCTTGCCTTGCAGCATTTAACATAGAAAATAAGCTCATTTCTACCTTTGCGTTGTAAGGTAAATGTATATTGTTAAATATCCTCGATTCTCGAACCCAAGAAACGTTAACGAGCTGCTGAACTTTGATTAAAAGTAGTCCAATATGCGCGTTTTTATTCTTTTCTCTCTGCTAATTTTAACAGGAGATTTAATGGTGGAGAAAATGGGTAACCCAACCCTTGCATGCACAAAAAAAGGGAGAAGCATCCGCCTCCAAGCCGTCCGATATAAATCCGCCGCTTAATTTGAATACGCATATCGGTAGGAGAAGGAATGGGGCCAGCGCTGTCAGGCGGACCCACGCCCTACGTGTTAATTTGATCTGTTTACAGTACTGATGATTAAAGCGCATTGAACGGGCTTGGTTTAAGTCAATACTGTGCCTACGGCAAACAGGCAATTATCAGGCTAAGGCCCCGAACAGTAATTGATAGAAATTAGGAAACATTAACGAGGCATTACCCACCCACTGTGAAAATGGGGATTCCACTCCGATCGTTCGGGTTTACGCCTCATTTTCTCTTTCTCATCCGCAGTTTAAGAGATTTTCGACAGGGCCAAACGGCTAATGCAATTTCAATTTAATTGGCTACTTGCGATTATTTAAGCCTTCATTTTTGACGTTGCCTTCGAGGATTTTTTAAGAAGGGACTTTTAAATCGGTATTTTTTCAAACATTTTAGTGTTGCATTCACCAGCGTACGTTTTTAGATAGCTCGTCTCGCTGGTGCACAGGATGCAGTCATGCCAAACCCACTCCCAGCTTAAATCAACGAGAATGTATACTTTTTTTCCTCTCAGCCGGTTGTTTTATTTGGCCGGCCGGGTGGAATTTCAGAAGGGTTTGGTTTGGATTACAGAATCACTTGCACAACTATTTGGCTTCCATTTCCTTCAAGCCAGATATACGATAGGCCGTTTGAAACCTCGGCAAATCGAGGAGGACAGGAATGGCTTCGTGACAGTCGTCAACTATGGATTATGTTTAATTAGGAGCCATATTTTCTATCGAATTATATAATACATTTTATAACAAAACTACAAATTGGTATTATTTATGGTGAAAAAATTCCAAATTTTCCCAAAAGGAGGATTGATCTTCTTCCTCAAAGAGGGTATCAAGTGCCTGGAAGATTTTTCCGTCAAATTAACCCTTTCTGCCCATCAAATTAACACTTTTTTCCCTTCTGGAATTTGAAATTAACCCTTCGCAAATTTAAATTAACTCTTTTCAACATTAAATTTACTCTTTTAAACCTCAAATTAATCTTCTTTTATTTGGAACTCATCCTTTTTAACTTTCAATTAATTATTTTTAACTTCAAGTTAATCCATTTTTAGTTTTTAAGTGACACTTTTTAACTTTAAATTAACACTTTTCAACATTAAATTTTCTCTTTTAAACCTCAAATTAATCTTTTTTTATTTGGAATTCATCCTTTTTAACTTTCAATTAATTATTTTTAACTTCAAGTTAATCCATTTTTAGTTTTTAAGTGACACTTTTTAANCCAATTTCCCCTAAAAAGCGGAACAGGGGACTCTGAAACTCGCTACCATGCTCGAGGACTCTTCTTAAATCCGGCGGCATGCCTACGCGCTCTCTGTATGGAGCCAAGGCATGGCACGCCTCTATTATGTGGGACACATCGAGCAACCTTTCTCTGCATAAAGGGTACCTGCGCGGGCTTTGGCCCAAAAGCAGGTGCCCATGTGTCTGTTTCCTAATTGTTTGATATTTCAAAAATTTCCAAATTAAAAAAAATATATTTAATCTTCATTTAAATTATGATTAACGCTCATATGGTCTTCTAAGATTTTTTAAATTTCTTATTTCATTTTAATTTTTTTAATGCAGCAATTTACATTACGTACTCACATTTCATATCATCTTCTAAGATTTTTGGTGTTCTAAAAACAGGTAATTTGAAATTAAAAAGAGGTATTTTTGAAATTAAAAGGGATTAATTTTAAACTAAAAAATTTAAATTAATCAAAAATGGGTTAATTTCATATTCAAAATAATTAATTTTCAATTACATTTGGTTAATTTTAAATAGAAAATAGTTTATTTGAAGATAAAAATGGGTCAAAACGGGTAAATTTAATGGTAAAAAATTAATTTCATATCAAAACATAATTTGAAATAAAAAGCGTTATTTTGAAACACCAAACACACGTTAATTTTTAATTAAAAATGGGTTAATTTTAAATAAAAAATGGTTAATTTGGCGGTTAGAACAGAACAACTTGAAATTAAAAAGAGTTAATTTATTGCAAAAAAAATTAATTTGGAACTAGAACATTCCTTTAGAACTATATGCTAATAAACTAATCTTATTTTAATAAAGTTCAATCTTGTGCGTAAATTATGTGGGGATTTTATATTAATTTTATATTTATGAAACCATACATTATGTCAAACACAAAATTGAATGACCAAACGATAGATTATGTAGCGTACGGACATAACGCTGAAAATGACGCCTCGACACATCTGGCACACCAAACCAGCTGGACTTAGAAAATACGAAATTATTTCTGTATTTTTACATCTCAAATTGCATTAATTTGTACGTTCCAGCAACTTATTTTTATTTGAGATGATATGTATAGGATATTGGGTAATTGTTATGTTACTACGTTTTATATTGTGTTAACACTACGTTTCATTAATTTGTAGCAATGGTTCTCCTCTCGGAAATCATAAATAATCATAATTATAATAAAGAAGTCAAAATGAGGGTTAGTTCACAAAACGCAGCAAGTTATCCGGAGCTAAATAGTCTCTGGAATAATATACCCGAGAAATGATTATGTTGGGGGTGAGTTTACACCAATCCCAAAATTAATTTTTATTGAAAATGGCTACAGTGTTCAACTATTAGATTCCTTTCAAATTTTTATATTTTGAACCTTGCTTTGTGGTAAAAGTGATCAGCCAACCACTAAACATGGAGAAATGCTGAAACGCATCAGACAGACCAAAACGACAAAAGTAGGAAGGCAAAGAGATCGGAAATGAAAAAATAATTACAGTTATGAAAGTTATGCTGCATCCTGCTTACATTACAGCATCTAACTTGGTCTCAAGATGGTAAGGACAGCAATGAAATCGTGACATTATTTCATAACTATGGATTTTTCCTCATTACGTGTTATTTTACGGGATAGGACATGGTAAAAAAACTTTCAAAAAAACATGAATCCACTACGAGCCATGTGACTATAGAACAGTCATGAAACTAGAAATCTTACATTCTACAATGAATTGGAGATAGTCGTGGATAAAAGATTCTGGTGCCTGAAAATGCTGGATGTTTTTTTGAGAATAGCTCTCCACCACATAATATTTTTCATTAAATGTTATGTCATGACTCCAATTTTATTTGTATTCAGCAGTTACAGCTTGTTATTTTTTACTCGAGAAGGTGTAATGAGGGACACACAGAGCAACTGAGTCTCTCAAATTTTTAAAAATCCTTTAGAAAAATGTTCAAATTTTTAAAAATCCTCCAGAAAAATGTATCAACATCTGCAAAGTTCTTGACGAATTACGCAGTCGAAATGTTTTCAAATCGAGTTACACGGACTTTCACTCGAAGCGGTAGCGCTCGGACGTCACGACTGCATTCAAAAGTGAGGTTTAATGAACTATTCGTGATTTTAACATTTGAAATAACTCATCCGTCAGACATTTTAAAATACAATCACGATGGATAACAAACGTTTCCACTTTCAAAAAATCAATTGTTTTAAAGATCAAAAAGAAACCCTTACAAACGTGACAAGTTAACTGAAACCATACTCATAGTGATTTTTGCAGATTTTTAATTTAATTTTGCATTCAAAAGCTTAAAATAATTAAATGAGGGGACCGCGGTAGCCGAGTGGTTAGCATGAGAGACTCTCACGCCGCGGTCGTGGGTTCGATTCCCACCATCGCCTCTGGCCCTTTTTTCCCGATAACCCCCAATTTGAACAACATAAATAAGAATTCGTCATGGCTAATATGCAAAGATCATAAGGCCAATAAAAAAATAAAAAAATTAAATATACTAAAACAAAATTATATGTTTAAATTAAGCTACGGAACAATTTGCTATGAATAATCTTGCCAAAACGTTGGTCATTATTCACAACATTCAACGACTACATGCATTCCATTAAAATTGCTCAGAATTTCAGAAAACCTGTTATTCCTTATTGTCGACTGCTTGGGTAAAGTATCCAAAGCCTAAACGTTCCCTAAATCCTTAAGTTATTTCTTACATCCCTTCAGCACTTGTTTTTCTTTTGAGGGGAAATTAAATTATAAACTGGATATGAAAAATTTATGTTTGACAAATGTAACAATCTATACAAAATACGGTTGTGTGGAGAATATTTTAGATTGGCGCTAAAAAATCAGTGTTGCCAATACACTAGATGCAAACGGTGAATGAAAAACACTACACTCGCCCTAAACTTTCGGCATTTCCTCCTGATCTTAAACAAAATTGCTAACGTTGGCACTGCTTTGAAAAAACAGTGGGCAAGAAAGGGTTACAATATAAACTTGATATTGAAACGTTTATATTTGGCTAATATAACTATCTTACAAGATACATGGTGGGGTGAGAAAAGATTCCAAGATGAAGATTTTAAATTGGCGCTAAAAAATCAGTGTTGCCAATACACTAGATAAAACATTGAAAGAAAAACACTACATTCGCCCTAAACTCACGGCATTTCCTCCTGATCTTAAACAAAATTGCTAAATTATTCAGGAATCGTGAGATGCGGTCTGGTGTGATTTAGGTTTCAAAAAAACATTTTCTTTATCGTGCCAACGTTTCGATCTTTATTGAGATCATCTTCAGGGCCTGGGATTTACAAACATTGTTTACATTTAACAAATANGCCCTGAAGATGATCTCAATAAAGATCGAAACGTTGGCACGATAAAGAAAATGTTTTTCTGAAACCTACATCACACCAGACCGCATCTCACGATTCCTGAATAATTATCGATTAACGGTCACTAATCACCACACATTTCTACACGAGAAAATTGCTAAAGTTGGCATTGCTTTGAAACAACATTAGGCAAGAAAGGGTTAAATTACAAACTTGATATTAATATTGTTATGTTTGGCAAATATAACAATCTTACAAGACACAATGGTGGGGTGAAAAGAAAAGATTCCAAGATGTAGATTTTAAATTGGCGCTAATAAAACAGTGTTGTCAAGAGAAAACACTGCACCCGCCCGAAACTCTGGGGATTAGCAATACTTTAGCATATTTCCTAAATTTGGTGTTACTGTGAGGCAACTTTGGGCAAGAAAGGGTTAAATGTTTCTCGTTTTTTTTTTACGACGAAGTTAGAACATCTCATGTTATGTTCAACTATTCATCTCTTGCAAAATTCGGTTGCGAATGACATGATTCGAGCAAGGTCGGCTGCTTTGTCTACCAATTCCAGTTCTCTTAATATTATGTTGTTGTTCTTTTTTTTCGATTTAATTTGTTTGATTTTTTATTTAATGTCGACCTTGCTTGCTTGCATTCGTTTTGTAACCTCTGCTGTTTCTTCTGGTGATAAGAAATGCATTACTGGTAAGCTAATATAAATGAAGGAGGTTTTAATTTTTTTGTAAAGTTATTGAAACCTTTGCTTAAAACTAATTAAAATATCATTTTAAGTATATCAAGACCGTATAAATTATGAATAATTAGCCAGGATGAACTGAGGCGTTCCTGTTATGAACACGCATCATATCAACTTTTAGCAGTGCACATGTACAACTTTGCTAAAATTTTCAGTCGGGATCCAACTAAATATCTCAGCAAGAAGGACCGCGACGTTAGAGGGGTTTATCGGGAGTAGTTCGTAGGTGGAGATTCGACTGAATTATCCTGATTCTCTCGGCATTTGTACTTCAAAGGCGAGATCCGACACCCCTCACCGGATAACAATTACAATGATGTTGCAATCGCTGTCGGTGGAATTTAACGAAACGTTCGCCCCGAGTAGTTTCCGACTACCGGCTTTGCCATGCAAAATGAGGCCAACTTGCGACAAATTCAGATGGAATTCGGAGACAGGAGGAACGACGTTAAAGCGGGCTAACCCACTAAATTTGAATAGAAAGGACTATGTTAAACGCAACATATCACTCTCCCAAGACCTATAGCTTTGAAGCTTTGCGAGGCTTTGAGTTCGTCCAAAAGGAGTTTGCGTACGTCGACTTCATCGACCTGGAAGTAATTTTCCCCTTGAGCCGCGGATCATGAGTCTAATGCCCTGTAATGAATGGAATTTATAGAAAAAGCACAACCCCCCTCTTCTATGAACTTAGACTTCACCGTTGTTTAACCTCGTGACTGTTGTCTTCAAAACACACCGCTCATAAAAACGGTTAGCAAAGAAAGAAGCATAAAACCCCCAGGTTAATTAATTTTTTCCAAATTAAAAAAGAATGAGTAAAATAAAACTAAATAAATAAAATACATAAATAATTATTTTGACTGGCCGATTAAAATAAGCGGATTAAGTAACCTGATTACGCTTCAAAGCAAATAGTGAAAAATTGTAGCCATGTCTTAATCTACCTGTACAATTTCAAAGATAAAGTGAAGAAAATTATTATTTGTCTTATTGTTAAAAAAGAAAAACTATAATAAGGACATTTTTTTTCATTTTCACATTCACAAATTAATAATAATGCCAAAATATGTTATATTTTATGTACTAATAATGTTAAAATATGTTTTTATGTACTAGTCCAAACAACATTATTTATCGTCTATAAAATACATATGTGATGTTCATGTTTTCAATAATTCCCTATTACATTCGCGCTAGTAAATACTTCTACTCTCATCAAACCATCAACACAAAACATAGATGACTAAAAACAACAGTATACTTAGAAAGATCTAAATCGGAACCCCCAGCTTTACAGTACAATTCTAACGTTGAGTGGCCAAAGTGCTTACTTGCAGTATCTTTATATTGAAACCAAAGACATCTCAACTCACATAAAAACCGAACGCCTAATAACTTTGTATAAAGAGCCAAGGCTCCCTAGAAGATCTCTTTAAACACCCAAGGCATCTCTACTCCCTTTCTCGAAACACCCAAGGCATCCATAGACGTTTTTTAGAAAACACTCTAGATACCCCTACTTATTTTGTTTAAAGAACGAAGGACACCCAGCAAACTCTCTACAAACGTCCAAGTCATCTCCAATCACTTTCTATAAACTCCAGGCATCCCTAGTTGCTATCTGTAAACCAAGGTCGCTCTATTTTCTCACTTTCAACACCCAAGGCGTATCTATTCTCTTTCTATACACACACATGGCATCTCCACTGACTATCTACAAAGAGCTAAGGCATCCCTTGTAAAGCTCTACTAAGAGCTAATGTATTCCTTTTAACCCCGGGCATCTCTAATCGTTCCCATAAACACCCACCTAAGGCAACTCAACTCACTGTATAATGAGCCAAGACATCCATGGATGATCTCTTTGAAATACAATGCATCTATTCTTTTTGTACTAACACTAAAGTCATCGCTAATCTTTTTATAAACACTCAACGCATCCCTACTTACTTTGTACTAAGAGTCAAGTCATCTTTTTTCACTCAATCAACACCCAAGACCAATGTCGTTCACAATAACAACACCTAAGGCATCCTATCCACTCTCAATAAACAGCCAAAGCAGACCTCTATAAACCCACCTAAGGCATCTCAACTCACGCTTTACAAAGGGTCAAGACATGCATAGAAGAGCTCATTAAACTCCCAAGGCTTCCACACACTTCCTCTTTAAACAGCCAAGGTACTAATTGCATCACTAGTCGGCCTTTACAAACTCCCAAAACATCCCGACCAACTTCGTATGAAGAGCCAAGGCATCCTAGTCACACTCAATTAACGTGTCTCTATACAGAGTCAAGACATACTTAGATGATAATTTTTAAAGTTAAACACCCAAGTCTTCTCAACTCACTTTCTATAAGTAGTCAAGGGATCACTAATTGCACTCTGTAATCACCCACCCAAGGCATCCCGAATAGTATTTCTATAAAAACCCAACTATCTTTTTTTCACTCAATCAACACACTAAGCCGTCCTCAATATCAACTCGTAAGGCATCCCCACTCACTATCTATAAACAACCAAGGCCCCCTTCTAACGATCTTCTCCATTCTCTATCTATAAAGAGCCAACGCATCTCTTTTAACTCTTTAAGCGATAGTGCATACCTAGATGATATCTTTAAACAACCAAGTCATCTCTACTCCCTTTCTATAAAGAGTCAAGGCATCAGTAACTGTTCTCTGTAATTACTCACTTAAGGCAATTCACGATAAACAACCAAATTATCCATAGATGATCTTTTTTTAAATATACAATCTCTATTCTTTTGTATACCCACCCAAGGTATCCCCACTCACTATCTATAACGGGCCAAAGTATCTCATGTAACCCTGTATTAACAGGTAATGCATACTTTTTTACCGAAGGCATCTCAGTTAAACACCCACTACGGCATCTCATACGGTCTATACAGAGCCAAGATATCCCTAGATGATCTCTTTTAATACAGGAAGCATCTTTATTTTCTATAAGGCATCTCAAGTCATCTCTAAAACACTCAACGCATCCCTACTAACTAAAAAGAGCCAAGGCGTACCTAAGACATCTATTTTCGCTCTCTATTAACAGTTATGGCATTCTTACTAGCTCCAAAGCATTGCTATTCACTCTTTACTAACAAACAACATCCCAGTTTTTCTTCTTTTTTTCATACCTGTTTGTAATTATCTAAATTATAAGGAGTTCAAACGGATACAAAATTTTTATATTAACTACTTCATAGCAGGGAGTACAAGTGAGGTCAATTTCAGGTCGTATTCTGTCGTTGATATTTTTTAAATGTTGTATGGTAAAGATTTTGATTTTCTAGCCTACATCACACCAGACCGCATCTCAGGATGTTTAAATAATCAGTAATTTACGGTCACTAAATATTTCACAGCTGTACAAAATATCACCAAAACATGGTAAGTGTATACGCATCGTACTATGCGGTCAAATCATTGGTTAATCTGTTCGTCATACTTTCGCAGCTGTTAAAAAAATTTCGAAAATTGATGTGAAGTTGAGGTTTTTATTTTTATTAAATTCGCCACCTGCTATCTTTTTTTCAATGAGATCACCACTAAACTCTTCAATGTTGGTCACTATAATCCGTGCAATTATAGACAAAATCCGCGTAATTTCGATATCTTGCGTTTTCTATGCCGAGTTGAAAACGTGAAACCTCGACTCCGCTAAGGACGCCGTCCCTCCTCACCCTAATCAACGCTGATTTCCCTCCGTAACAAAACAATGCCGGCGCAATTAGCGGAAGTCTGTCTCGAGCGAGCAAGGGCCAATTTTCCAGGCAGACGTGCCTCACAACTCTATTCTGAATCAACAAGTGCGCGGGACAGGGTTTGCAAACATTCATAAACCGGCACATGACCTTACTTTCCTTCGCATTCCAATGAAGAGTGGGCCAATCTCGCCCGCACTTGTCATTCCAATCCGACCCGTCTATTTCAACCGTCTATAAGCTGTAGTAAGTTTAAGTGTTCCTGAATGGATAAAGAAAGAAAGTAACTTAGGCATTTTTTCTATACTTGGACAATTGACTGTATCAACCTGAGGTAAATTTGGAGGTAAACAGTTAGAAAAGCTTTTCTCAACCAAAACAAAGCTCAGCAGCCTTAATGAACTACATCTATAAACATTATTTTTGATTCAAGAGACAGTTAAGACAACAAAATAACGTGAAAACAGCTGGTAGGTTTGTTACCTAAATTATGGTTTTATATATAAAAACTGAATTAAAAGGTAACAGTAAATAAATATTTTTCAATGAGGCCAAAGCCAGCAATGTAAAGAAAGATCGCTTTTTGTATCCTACTTACCCAGTTTACAACTCCTTGGTTCTATATAGAGAGCTCATAGGACTGCCACCTGATAAGACAATTGTTTTTGAACACAGCAAAGAGGATCTGGGAACCCCTTGCCGATTTTTGAAATTCACAAAGGTTGTTTAATTGTATATCGTGCTGATATCGTTGTGTACCCTGGTGTGTGTTCAGATTGAATGTATTTATTAGCATTAGCACGGCAGCGAGTACCTGATTCTCATGTTTCGATTTTTGGAAGAAACATGGTGTTTTATTGCATATAGTAATGATACATCCCTGGCGTGTGTATGTATTTATTGGCGTGAATGTGTAGTCTGAAAGGGTCGATGGAGGAATATTGAAGATCTAGATCTGTCCCCGGACTGCCAATACCCAAGGTAGGTGATTCTCGAGGCGTGCCGACAATTGATCGTAAATTTCAAAAGATGGAATTGCCTGGGACTGCGAGAAGTCTTAGACTCTACTTTGTACATGAGTGTGCAGATTTGAACTTACGTAAATCCAAATCCAAAAACATTTTCAATTTTATTCAAATTAATTATTACTTGTGACGTACCAACCTACGAGGACTTTTAATTTAAAATTAACTAGAATTTTTATCTACGCCTAATAGATTTCCGGTAGATTGTGATCTAAGGATTATTACACTAACTCCAGGTACATCTGCCGAATCTACTTCAGCGTCATCAGTCATCAGCCGAAATGGCTTGAGAAAGAAAAACTTAACAACTAGATAAAAGCACCAGGTATGACGCATGGTAAGAAATAAATCTCTTAAAAAGGAAGGCGAAGGAAATCCACCCTCCACGGAAATCGCACGCAGGATTTGAGAAAAATATTGACCTCTATACCGGCCCTCTTAACTGCCACCAAAAAGATGGGCAAAGCAGAGGCAGAAACAGTTGGACTAACTCCAAAAAACTTTCAAGCTGATGTCCATGCAGTACAATTGTGTGTACAGGAGTTAATGTAGAAAAATATGAAAGGTGCACAGGCTTACATATTCTCAGACAGTCTGACAGCCATAAAGGCACTAAATGGTTATGACATCAACTTCAAAATTGTCGGGGTGTACTAAATTGTCTAATGACTGGGAAAACAAAGCAAGATTACCATAAACTGGGATCTCGGGAGGCATAGACGGAAATGAACAGGCTGACCGACTAGCTAAAAAGAGTGGCAGTCCCCCGTACCAAAAGCACAACTAGGTGCACTTAAGTGTGTACTAAGTTGGAACCAGAAACGAAAAATGGATTAAGAAAGAAAAAATCAAACCCTGGACGCACAGGGTAAGAGGCAAGCAAAGAGATTTATAAATCGCTTAAAAAGAAGTGCGAAGGAACTCCCCTCTCACTCTCTTTCTTTCACTCTCCCTTTCACTGTCGTTCCCTCCCTCTTTCCCTCTCTCTCTTTCTTTCTTTCACTCTCTCTATATCTCTCTTTCACTCTGTCTCCTTTCTTTCTTTCTCTCTTTCACTCTCTCTCTTTCACTCTCTCTCCTACTCTCTCACTCTCTGTCTGTCTGTCTGTCTGTCTCCCTCTCTCTCTCCCCTCTCTCTCTCTTTCTCTCTCTTTCTTTCTTTCTCTCTTTCACACCCTCTCCCACTCTCTCTCTTTCTCTCTCTTTCTTTCTCTCTTTCTCCCTCTTTCCCTCTCTCTTTCTCTCTCTATCTTTTTCTTTCTTTCTTTCTTTCTTTCTTTCTCTATCTCTCTTTTTCCATCTCTCTTTCACTTTCTCTCTTTCACTCTCTCTCTCCCTCTCTCTCTTTCACTCTCTCGCTCTCTCTCTTTCTCTCTCCCTTTCACTCCCTCTCCCCCTCTCTCTCTTTCTTTCTTTCTCTCTTTCTCTATCTCTCTCTTTCCCTCTCTTACCACTTTCTCTCTTTCACTCTCTCTCCCTCTCTCTTTCCCTCTTTCCCTTTCTCTCTTTCTCTCTTTATTACTGTTGTCACTTTCTTTCTCTCTTTCACTGTCACTCCCTCCCTCTTTCACTCTCCCTCCCTTTCTTTCTTTCTCACTTTCACTCTCTCTCCCTCTCCCCCTCTCTCTTTTTCTTTCTCTTTGTCTCACTCTCTTTCTCATTCTCACTTTCCATTTCTCCCTCTCTTTCTCTCTCTCTCCCTTTCACTCTCTCCCTCCCTCCTTTCTCTCTCACTCTCTCTCTCTTTCTCTCTCTCTCTCTCTCTCTCTCTCTCTCTCTCTCTCTCAGCAGGCAGAATTTGAGACATATTACTGGCCTCTACACTGGCCACTGTACTCTCATCATCTGAAGATGATAAGCAGAGCAGAGACAGAAACATGCCGTCGATGTCAAGAGGAACTAGAGACATCGGGTCATATCCTTTGTGAATGTGAACCATTATCCTGGTTCAGCCACTTCGGTGAAGAAATTAATTCTTACACCGAAAAGGGTACGCGTCGATATACCAAGGAAAGTGCTTAAATTTATAAAGTGTACTTTCCAAGGTGTAGCTAAAATTTATAGGGGTGCCACAATATATCTTCATAGCTCGCAGTGGAGGATAGGATTTTGAAAATTCTTAATCAACCACAAACCTATGGGTAGCACGGTATGTACACCCTGGAAGGATAAGACAGCCGACACGGACTTATTGGTTGAACGACTTAAAAACGATTTGGAAGCTTTAGGCCTGCGAAGATGGAGAAGAGAAGAAACACGAAGAGGTGGCTGAAGCACAAGTCCTTTATGGACTATGACAGTCAAAGATTAACTTTTAAATTTTGATTAATTTAGTACTTATTGTACATTTATTTTATAAACAATTAATTCAATTATTTTGGTGCATTCTCGTCGGAGAAGAAAATAATAATTGTTAAAATAATATTGATAAAAACACCTTGGTATGGGGTATGCGTGAAGATACGTCTCTTTGAAATGGCATTATTAAACAATAAAACGTTTTAATAAACTGAGAGATTTTTTTAATGTTTTCCTGCGATTGAAAAGCGTGATATATGATTGGTTTTACAAGCTATTTAACTTGAAAGTGCCAATTCTGAAGAAATAAAGTCGTTCGAGAACGTAGCGCCGTAAAAACCCAGCAGTAGCACAATTTATAGATCTCGAATAAATTGCAAATTATTATTGACGTTTCCAATACGGCGTACAATTTATATCCCTTATTGAATTGACATCAAGGTCATTATTTATCAATTGTTTTTATAATATGAGAAAATTACCGAATCGAACTCCATTGCTCGTCCTTGAGGCCGGCTTAAATCCTCTATTTTCAAAGCACCCCTTCTTTTTTGTTTCTCTCTCGACTGGGACAAAATAAAAATTCAAAGGCCATTTCGTGACATAACGTCTCGGGCGGTTTGGCATGGATCGACGCAGGATCACGAACCGGCAAAGACTCCGCTTAAAGCTTAATGAACCGCCGGAAAATTGGCTCTATTATTTCTCGAAGTAATAATTTCCATGAATACGGAATGATTTATTAGAAATTTTGAAGATTCTCGACCCGGTTTCATTTTCGTCCGTTTTCGTCTCGATCCTCGACGTTTGTCGTAACAATAAATTGAAGAATACACTGCATCATCTAACATGAGGAAGAATGCGCAGCATCGAGGAAAACGTTATGTCACAAATTGACAATCGACTTTGATTCGCAATGCTAAAAGTGAAAACGTCGGGGAGAGAGAGAAAATGGAGAAATTACGCATGAGATGAACAAACACCAAGCTGAACACATACGTCGTTACATCTAGTCCAAATGATGATTACAGAAGTCAAGGAAAAATCCATTCGCACAATTCCCACATCACAAGCTAAAGAAAGAGCTCCAAGATGAAAATAACAGGGCATTATATAAGAGAACTATACACATTTTTACGATTACTAAATAAAATATGGGCAATGGATGCTTTTATACTGATGTCAGGCTATCGGTCATTCCTGCCCTTAAAGAATACAAGTTTTAAAACCTATATTCACTCTCACATTTTAAATACATCATAAAAATGCATATAGTTCAAGCAAGTTGCAGCACTACAAACAACTCAATCGAATTATAAGTGAGCAATCATTGCAGCATTCAATATTCCGCCTTCTGTCCGCATATACAACACATTTGCGCTAATAAACACCCTCAATCTATGAAACACTTACAAAACATAGATTATCTGCAATAAGTGTATACAAGTCCTGTTAAATACAGACGTTCGGGCCGAAAACCAGCTGATGGGAAAAGCAGTTCCCAGTTGGATGAAAAAGCTCTTTCCAACTCGCTCTTACTAACAAACCAATCCCAACCAATTTATGTATTCTCTGTACATTAAGGTGACACAGGATATCTACTATATCTTTGTATATAGACATATTTCTACTTCCATGTTCGGAGATAAATCATCTCTGCTAGCTCTCATAAAGGAAATGACGGGTACCCACTAGCTCTCTATTAAGAGCCAAGGCATATCGAGTCGCTCCCTGTAATCCTTGGCATCCAAGTAAGACACACCCTAAGGCATCCTAACTCAATTTTTAAACAGACTGGGCGTCTGTACCCAGTCCCTATCTCTTTCTTACTCCCTCCATCTCTCTCAGCCGAGGCATTTCTATACCCTCACTATACACATCCACGGAATCTGTATTAACTTTTTATTAAGCAGCTAAGGCATCCTTAGTCACACTCTACAATGAGCCAAGCCATCCCAAGATGATCTCTAAGAACACCAAAGACATCAATACTAATTTTATAAAATGGCCATGGCATTCTTAGTCACTCTAGTCCACTTAGTATAAAGAGTCATGGCAGCCCAAGACAATCTTTCTAACACCCAAGGTATTCCTACTAACATTTTACAAAGAGCCATGGCATCCCTAGACGATAACTACACACCCAAGGCATTTCTACACACTTTCTCCCATAGCTCTCTATAAAAATTAAAAACATCTCTTCCATGTTTTATAACGGGCAAGGAATCCTTAGTCACCCTTTAAAGAGCGAAGGCATTCCCACTCATTTTCCATAAATACAAAAAGCATTCTTGCTAGTTGTCTATACACACCCACCCAAGGCATCCGTAGTCGATGGCCATAAACACCCAAGGCTGACTGGAAAAAGGAAAGGCATCCTTAGCCGCACTCTATAATAAGCCAAGGCATCAATAGTACGAAGGCATCTTTACAAATTTTGTACAAACGCTCAAGTCATCCCACATGGCTTTATCACACCAAAATCTTTCTAACACTCGAGGTTTCCTACTAACTTCTTACAAAGAGCCAAGGCATCCCTAGACGATCACTACACACCCAAGGCATTTCTACACAATTTCTCCCACAACTCTCTATAAAAATTAAAAACATCTCTTCGATGTTTTATAACGGGCAAGGAATCCTTAGTCACCCTGTAAAGAGCGAAGGCATTCCCACTCACTTTCTATAACTACAAAAGGCATTCTTGGTAGCTGTCTATACACACCTACCCAAGGCATCCCTAGTCGATGGCCATAAACACCCAAGGCTGATTGGAAAAAGCAAAGGCATCCTTAGCCGTATTCTATAATAAGCCAAGGCATCAATAGTACGAAGGCATCTTTACAAATTTTCTACAAACGCTCAAGGCATCCCACATCGCTTTATGACACCAAATTCATCACCACTAACCTTGTAATAAATGGTGTGGCATCACTAGTAATTCTATATTAAGAGGTTCGGCATCCCTAGTCACTCCGTATAAACAACCAATCTTATTTAGTGGCTTTTATAAAGAGCCAAGGCATCTCTACACACTTTCTTTAAACGTAAATTAATTCCCACTAATCATGTAAAAAGAGCCGTCACATCCCTAAATAGTAATAAGCCATTTCTACTCTCTATCTACAAAACTCTAAGGCATCCCCCATCACTCTCTCTAAACACCAAGGCATCCCAACTAACTTTGTAAAAAATAGCTGGCATCGCTAGGAACTCTCTATTAAGAGGAAAGACACCCTACAGCTCTTTAGAAACAGCCAAGGCACCATAGCCACTCTCTATTGCTACAGCATCCTCACAAACTCTGTTGAAATAGCCAACGCCGACCGACTATATAGCCTAGATCTCTAATCCCTCCATCTCCATACAGAGTCATGATATACCTTCTTGCTCTTTATAAAGTACCAAAGTATCCGTACGCGCTCTATTGACGGCTATGGCATACTGTCTAGCTTTCTTGAAGAAACCAAGTCACACCTTCCTTTCTCTCTCTCTCTCTCTCTCTCTCTCTCTCTCTCTCTCTCTCTCACACACACACACACACACACACACACACACAGTAAGAAGTAAAGTAATAAAGTATATCATAACCTTCTAGCTCCCAGAAGGGGCCATTACCTCCTTGTCACTCTCCGTAAACAGCCAAAGCGACAACCTCCACTAAGTTGAACCATCGCCATTAAATGTACTGAACAGAAACGCGGTGATTGAGTAAATATCCTTATTAAGTATTTACAGTACGAAAAATCATTCTCTCATTTGCCACGCCAACGGTTCTGAGTTCGAATCCCGGCATATCCCATGGTATTTTAATTGCGATTAGTTTGAAAAGTGATCTGACCCCTCGTACGCAACACCCAACGTGTTGTGGGAATTAAGCCCTACTTTAAAACAGAAAAAGTTCAAGGTTGGGCTGATGATGAAAAATATTACTACTGGTTTTTGTACTTAATTAAATAAACAACATAGGAAATGAACTGATCAAATGTGGTTTTTATTCACATTTGAAGCATTTCAGCCAAGATTATTCGATTGAAAAAGTTATATGGTATATGATGTTATATTATTGTCATTTGGTACTCTATGGTCGATATTTCACCATTTTGAACATTTTTTTTAAGTAAATGGTGATTGCGGAGTATGGATCGTGTTGGATTAAATAGTGGGTCATGTCCTGACATTCAGAAACCAACTCAGGTTCTGAATGACGAAAAGAAGACGTTGCCTTGAAGTAATACTTCATGCTGATGTCCAGAATCTTCGACAGACTTTCAAAAAACGGTCGATGAAAAATCATAAAATTTCCCTCTGTTACCTCAGCCCGGCTAGTTTTAGTCTCGAGTGAAACCGTCGTAATTTTGATTTCAGAGAATGACATGGTGTAACTCGGCGAAACCCCGCCCGTGTAGGAAGAACTTCGAAATCCTCGAAATTTCGAAGTTAATTTCCCTTTTCTTAACACGTCCCCACACGATTGGGACAGCACACAATGTTGAACAATTCGCAATTTTTTATTGTTAAGAGACCTCTTGTCCTTGTATGTCACCTTTGCTTTCTAGAAGAATCGTGAAATTTTTCTATTAGAAAGTGTTGGAGAATCAGTCCCACTGGGAATTCAAGGACTAGACATAAAACGTTTAAATAAACGGATACCAGACATTAACAACGTTCACAAACACCGTGTTGACACAATGACTCAGAAGAGTGGAAGGATTAGAACAACAGTCAACAACACGATAAGAAAACAATCAAATAAGAAGAAAAGCTGAACTTTTATTAAACAATTTTCTACACATTCTTAATCCCGGTACAAACAAAATTCTACTCTTAAAATTATTAGATACATGTCCGAGAGTTCTTACCAATGTACTCTAGAAGCAAAAAAATAAATATTTTTGTCAGTTTTCACAAGTATTTCAAAGAAATTACATATATATACATCAATAGATTTTTTTATGCGAGTAGATGTATAATTTTTTCCCATTCACGTAAATAACAGAGAATTATAAACATCTAACCTAACCCTACCTAACCTAAACTGTCACTAACCCTAACCAATGTAACATTACTTTTAAATTCACTAATTTCGTGGTCCGCGTGACCAATTAATATATTTCAATTAATTAAGGTTTTTAGTTGAGATAAAAAAGTCAATGGTACGAGCGGGATTCGAACCCATGATCGATGCTAGATACGCCGCTGCTCTACCTCAAAACAAAACTCAAAAGGTAGGGTTGAGATAGGAAGTTGGTGTCCGAGTGGATAGAGGTCACGATAGCTCAAGTGGTAGAGCAGCAGAGTATCTAGCCGAAGATCATGGGTTCGAATCCCGCTCGTGTCGCGAGATTTTTCATCTCAACCAAGATCTTAGATAAAAAGTGTAACTAATTTAATTGATTAATTCGATCAATAATCTACTTAATACATATGTGGATTAATGCTTTAGTTATTTTGGGACAGGTGCTGATTTTTTTTTATATATTAATTTTGGGTGTTTGGTGCATTTTTATTTTTCACTATTCTTGAATGGCAAGAATAACCTGACCTAACCCTACTTAACCTTAAACAAACCGAACCTAACCTAACCTTTCCCAACCCATGCACACTCCCCGTTAAGGGGCATAAATGGTCACGTAAAAAATCTGTGTATCTAGCAAATTGGCTGGAATCTACTGGGATATTCTTTTCTGGCCGTTGTGTTCCTCTTGAAACTTCATAACCTCGATTTTATCCAAATTCAATGTTATTACAGCTGTTGGAAAGCTATGGTGTTCTTTATACTGACTATACCAACAATGTTTGAATTTTATGTAGTTATATAAGATACAAATATGTTGAAATTAGCATAAACCTCAAACATTTATTTTATATCTGTGAATGTAATTGTTTTATGAAGGCTTTATATGGCATTAAGTGCAGAAATTGTAACATTTCATTTGGATAGGCGAGGTTTTTTAAAAATAATCAATATTTTTGGGATTTTCTAAAAAAAGAATCTGAATAGAAATTTTTAATTTTTTTTTCTTTTTTTCCCAAAAATTATGTTTATATCTGTACTCATAAAACGGATGATTATTTGAGAAAAATTATGAGTGCATAATCGTTAAATGCATAAATTATTGGATAAAGTGAATTCTGAAATGGATTTTGACAGGTGTTGCCAAATAAATTCAAACACTGAGGAAATCATAAAAACTGAAAATTTAAAGTTGAACACAGATTTGATTAAAATAATTACAATTTTGTGCTTAGGGATGAGATCAAATAGATTTTATATTTAAAACATAATTACATAAGTTCTGTTATTTTTGCAATAAAAAACATATAAATAATTAATTTAATTTTTGATATTTGCTGTATAAGTAAACGGATGGATTAAAAAATCATATATATACATAGTACAGCATCTGGACAGTATTAAAAAAAATTCTTTCAGAAATAGTTTATTACGCTCGTTAAAAATTTAAGATCAAATTTTTATCAGAGTATTGCCAGTAAAAAGTGATATTAAGCCAATAAAATCAAGTGGGGGAGAGAAATTTCTGGGTGTAATTAAAGGATTTTCTCGGCCTAAATTTCCCTCGGGATGAAAAGTTGTTATAGCCTTTTGTGATTGACCATTCGGAAGAAAAGCTCTTATTTCGTCGGCGTAACAACCGGGTCCAGACACAATAAAAAGATTCCGGATCGAAACATTTTATTGACTAATTAATCCAATTCTTCCGTTATCGACAACGATTAATGGACTGTTTTAATTTGACGAAACGCCGAACTTAGTGAGGTGAATTATGATAAATCTTATATAATATTACATCGCTTTAATGTAATAATACATATTGAATTTAAGGTGGGTTTTAAAGGAAAATTTGAAAACACCGTTAAAAAAATGATAAATGTTAAAATATCGATAAGAATAAAGAACAACTGAGAAAGCTACTAATTTTATCAAGTTCAATAAAGTGTAAAACTTTAAAACAAAACGTTGGAAAAATTCCTTTCGGTTTTATCACTGTCGCTTAATTTCCTAATCGGAAATCACCAAAGCTGTGAAATTCAATTGAAAAAAGCTTAATCCTGCATGGCTGATGAAAAATACTTTTTTGTTTTCACCAAAATCGTTCATCCGAAGAATCGCACGATTTTTCCTCCAATTTCCATAATTTAGATATCAGAAAACTATAGAATTAGTTACAGTTTTATTGATATTCCTTCGACATCATATTTTTAGTGCAGCACAGAAAAACAGTTCTATTAATTTAAAACCATCCTTTGTGTTTTCTATAATATTATAAAGATTAAAGGTAAAACTAAAATATCTGCCATTTCCTACAACCCACGGTCTTCTGCCTCGTCATGGTTTATTATGGAAACATTTTCCCGTTTGATTAATATTGGACCACCTAACCTAAAACACCCTAACCCTACGCTGAACCATATACATTATATACATATATATATATATACACATATTTCAACTTCTATGTACGGAGATAAATCATATCTGCTGGCTCTCAAAAAGGAAATGACGAGTACCCACTAGTTCGCTATAAAGAGCCGAGGCATATCGAGTCGCTCCCTGTATTCCTTGGCATCCAAGTAAGACCCACTCTAAGGCATCCTCAATTTTTAACTCAACTCAATTTTTAAACAGACTAGGCGTCTGTACCCAGTCCCTCTCATTCTCTCTCTCTCTCTCTCTCTTACTTCCTCCATCTCCCTCAGCCGAGGCATTTCTACACCCTCACCACCCTCACTATACCCATCCAAAGAATCTATATTAACTTTTTATTAAGCAGCTAAGGCATTCTTAGTCACACTCTACAATGAGCCACGACATCCCAAGATGATCTCTAAGAACATCAAAGACATCACTACTAATTTTATAAAATGGCCATGGCATCCTTAGTCACACTAGTCCACTTAGTATAAAGAGTCAGGGCAGCCCAAGACAATCTTTCCAACACCCAAGGTATTCCTACTAACATTTTACAGAGCCATGGCATCCCAAGACGATAACTACACACCCAAGGCATTTCTACACACTTTCTCCCACAGCTCTCTATAAAAATTAAAAACATCTCTTCCATGTTTTATAACGGGCAAGGAATCCTTAGTCACCCTTTAAAGAGCGAAGGCATTCCCACTCATTTTCCATAAATACAAAAAGCATTCTTGCTAGTTGTCTATACACACCCACCCACGGCATCCGTAGTCGATGGCCATAAACACCCAAGGCTGACTGGAAAAAGGAAAGGCATCCTTAGCCGCACTCTATAATAAGCCAAGGCATCAATAGTACGAAGGCATCTTTACAAATTTTGTACAAACGCTCAAGTCATCCCACATGGCTTTATCACACCAAAATCTTTCTAACACTCGAGGTATTCCTACTAACTTTTTACAAAGAGCCAAGGCATCCCTAGACGATACTACACACCCAAGGCATTTCTACACACTTTCTCCTACCGTTCTCTATAATAACTAAAAACATCTCTTCGATGTTTTATAATGGGCAAGGAATCCTTAGTCACACTATAAAGAGCGAAGGCATTCCTACTCACTTTCTATAAATACCAAAGACATTCTTGGTACCTGTCTGTACACACTCACCCAAGGCATCCCTTGTCGATGGTCATCAACACCCAAGCCTGATTGTAAAGATCAAAGGCATCTTTAGTCACACTCTATAAAGGCCCAAGGCATCACTACACGATCCCTATACAACTAAGGCATTTCTACATATTTTCTATAAACGCTCAAGGCACATCGCTCTATGATACCTCTAATCTTGCAATAGCTGCTATGGCATCCCTACTCCACTCTCTTTAGTGGCATTTTATAAAGAGCTAAGGCATCTCTACAAACTTTCTATAAACGTAAATTAATCCCCAATAATAATGTAAAAAGAGTCATCGCATGGCTAAACAGTAATAAACACCATCCCAAATACACTAGATGAAACGTTGAAAGAAAAACGCTACACTCGCCTAAACTCTCTGCATTTCCTCCTGATCTTAAACAAAATTGCTAAAGTTGGCGTTGGTTTGAAACAGCATTGGGCAAGAAAGGGTTACAATATAAACTTGATATTGAAACGTTTATATTTGGCTAATATAACAATCTTACAAGACACAATGGTGGGTGAAGAGAAAAGATCCAATATGAAGATTTTAAATTGAAGCTAAAAAATCAGTGTTGCCAATACATTAGATGAAACACTGAAAGAAAAACACTACACTCGCCCTAACCTCACGGCATTTCCTCCTGATCTTAAACAAAATTACTAAATTATTCAGGAATCGTGAGATGCGGTCTTGTGTGATTTAGGTTTCAAAAAAACATTTTCTTTATCGTGCCAACGTTTCGATCTTTATTGAGATCATCTCCAGGGCCTGGGATTTACAAACATTGTTTAAATTTAACAAATACATGTAGGATGTGGAAAAAGTGAATTTGTACAATGCAAAATATATTTTTTATATTCAAAGTATTTCTACTCACTCAAAGTGTTGATTGAATATAAAAAATATATTTTGCATAGTATAAATTCATCTTGTTCCACATCCTACATGTATTTGTTTAATTTAAACAATGTTTGTACATCCCAGGCCCTGAAGATGATCTCAATAAAGATCGAAACGTTGGCAAGATAAAGAAATTTTTTTTCTAAAACCTACATCACACCAGACCATCTCACGATTTCTGAATAATCATCGACAAACGGTCACTAATCACTACACATTAAATATACTTTTTTTCTAAAAATTACAAATCCATTGTTAATATGAACCTAAGGAAATGTTAACCTATGGTGGTTTAAGTGAAAAAACCATTTACAATTAGAAAATCTGCAATGTCGGTATTTTCAACATTTTTATTTAAGCGAGGCTGGCCCTACGAATAGGCCATTAACGTAAAATTCTATTTGACAATAAAAATAAAGCGTAAATTTTGTCTATTAACTGAAAATTAATTTCAGATAAGATTACAGGAATTTCTACGCCAAGATCGAATTTTGTGCGATGGGGCGACCCTAGGCAAAATATTACATTTCTATCGGTAAACGCTCAAAAGCAACGTTGGCTCCAAGCCGATCAAATATTTATCTCAAAAGCTATAAGTTCAAATATAATATATTGATAGTAGTAACCGTCAAAAAGATTTTTTATAAAAATATATATTTTTAAAGTCGATCAGGTTTATCTAAACTGTTTCTATACCTGGAGTTCGTTAAATATTACATATTGTTTGATTTCATAGTTTAACCGTGGGTTCGAATCCTGAACGCGACATTGTCTTTTTTATCTCTTTGTTCAACAATTAGTTATTTAAATTAAAATGTAATTTATATACTGTCCAAATTTACTTTGTAATTAGATTGCTGTCGGCTGTCCGTTTGGCATTAAAATAAATCATGACTTAAAGAGGAAGTTAGTCGCTTTTAAGTCTTACCCCAGGGGATAAGAACTTTCCGAAATGGCGCAGTACAAGTGTGCACGGACTTTCTTCTTTTTATAAGGAACTTGGCCAATCTAATATTTAAACTACTTGAGCCGTTTTAGAAACTACTGAAGACAATCTAAATTTTGAACGAGGGTGTTTATTTAAAGAAAAGCCAGATTTATCGTTTTGCACTGTTTGAAAGGTGATAAGAGGTCTGGTAAACACGAGTAAATAAATAACAGGGAAAAGCTCGAGAGTGTTTCTGAAAGAACAAAGATTGGTTTGAACCGTTAGATAAAGTAAATCAATGATTCATTTTGTTAGCTTTATAGTTAGAGGAGGTGTCGAAATAAAGCGGCCCGATAAATGTGGCAGTGTCAAGAAACTGATTTTCCCTTCAGACACTTGAACCTTGAGGGGGGACAAACCAATTGGTTTTCTCCGGAATCATTCGAGACACGTGATTGAGATTGGCTATAATCTTTCCCAAGTCACGAAATCGGCATCTTAGTACGACTTTCGTGCTTTATTTGCCAACCATGTTCACAACGGTGTTTATTCTGCATTTCAGTCGGGCCATCATCCGGCTATAACTCCTCGACGAGTACCGCTTTCCGGCAGGAAATGTCGCCAAATATTCTTCTATGGTTTTTAGAGCAACGAACTAAGAAGTGAGATATTTTAGTTAAAAATTTTATTATTTTTCTGCACATTTGCCAACGATTTATAAACACTGGCAGGCAAAAAATTTCACCCAATTGATTTTTTTTCATTTTCTCGATAAAAGAAAATTCTGCCCTTAATTTGTCTCATTGTTTTACCAATAAATATTTCTTTATGTTATGCTTTAAATGGGAATATCATTTAGAGGTAAACACACTTAATCTTTAATCCGAAACAAGGATAAATGATTTTTCAACTATTATTCGAAAATCGTGAGATGCGGTCTAGTATGATGTAGGTTTCAGGAAAACATTTTCTTTATCGTGCCAACGTTTCGATCTGTATTGAGATCATCTTCGGGGCCTGGGATTTACAAACATTGTTTACATTTAACAAAGTGCAAAAAATTGTATAAATTCACTTGTTCCACATCCTACATGTATTTGTTATATTTAAACTATGTCTGTAACTCCCAGGCTCTGAAGATGATCTCAATAAAGATCGAAACGTTGGCACGATAAAGAAAATGTTTTTCTGAAACCTACATCACACTAGACCGCATCTCACGATTTTCGAATAATCATCGACTAATGGTCACTAATCACCACACGCTGATTTTTCAATGTTTACTTTATGCGGAATTTAAAATGTTTATTCAGTCTCATTTGAATTCTGAAACAATAAAGTGTTTAGTTTTCATCTTTGTTTTCTTCTTTTCAACTTTTACACTTAAAAATGCCACTTAGTGCTGAGGATGTTGTGCGTGGCACTTATTGATGATGGACGTTCCATCAGGTATGCGGCTACTGCCTTCGGAGTTACTTATGACACTGCGAGATGTTTTCGAGAAACTGGGTCCTACCATACAAGGCCCTATGATAATAGGATGACCGTTTTTAGACTGAGAATTTTGCGAAACCGGCACCTTACTGTTGTTCGAGCGATTCGTCGGCTCAAGGAAGTTCGAGATGTCCAAATCTCTAAATGCACTGCTCGAAGAAGATTAAATCAATATGGACTAATGGCTCTTTGCCCCGTACGAGGACCAGAATCGACCAGAACACACCGAGTTGCTCGGCTCGCGTTTGCTCGAGAACACAGCCATCGGTCTTTAGACGATTGGTCTGTAGTACTTTTTACACATGAGTATAGATTTGCTGTACGATCTCCAAAAGTGAAAGAATGTGTAGAAGGCGAAGTGAAAGGTACGAAGCCTCCAATTTTTCCCAGAGCCAACTTTTTCAACGTCGCTCAGTGATGGTGAGTCGATGGAGAGTCGCTAAGAGTTGGTTTTTCCTACCAGATCCCTTTTGCCGCTTCTGCGAAATAAAAGAAGAAACGGCAAAGAACTACCTCGCAGAATGTGTTAGGTACGCTCGGTCTAGATTTGAAATCTTTGAAGGAGAGGACATCACCAAATCACTCCCCGAGATAAAATGGTCCAAAATCTTGGAGTTTGTGAACAAGTCCAAGAGGTTTATGCAGGACACGTGAGCCGACCAAGTCCCGGACCTTTTAGGGATGGGGTACGAGTCTACCCAGGCATTTAACCCCTCGGGTCGTCGCCCACCCTGCATAATAATATATATATAAGAGTTGGTTTTTGTTCGTGGAGGGTCTGTGGGTGTTGTTGCTGGCCACTCTGGTCATGAAATTTTGGAACATACTCTGGCCTATCCTCAATGAAATCAGCGACAATCCTATTCTAATACCCATCCGTATGTAGCTCACATAGTACAAACAACTTTCAGCAGCATAACATCAACTTTTAGCCTGGCCAGCCCGTTCTCCAGACTTGAACCCCAAACGAACATTTATGGGATAACCTCAAAAGACGAATAAGAGCACGTCCATCACTTCTTGATACCCAGAATCAAGCACGCTTCGTGAAGAATGAGCTAACCTCCAGCAAAGAAATATTTCCAGACTGGTGGAAAGCATGTCGAGGCGTCCTTGAGATGCAATTAAGGCAAGAAATGAAATACGCGATATTGAAATGTTAATTAAAAATCTAAAACAAAATTAAAATAATGTTTATCTGTCCGTCTTTTTTTTTTCATTTTACCTTTTTTTACTTTTTTATACAAAGACTCAATTACTAAACGTTAGAAAACATGAAACTTTGATTAATGTATAAAAATATATACAAATCAAGTTATATTACAAGTGGGTGAAATTTTTTGCATCTCAGTGTATATACCAGATCTGAACAAATTTCAGTGCGACGAAACAATGTCAAAAATGGCTTTTATAATGAAAAGAACGAAATGCGTGCTGGGATTTCATAGCCAAAGTTTATCAAGTTTAAAGCATGTTTGGTAATGAATAAGTTTGGTCGTTTCCGTTCATTTTGAGCCACTGATTTGGTCATTGCTAAATGTCGACATACTGGAAAAACAACAATTTATTTTTTGTTTTATCGCAAGACCAGACCAGACCAGCAAGGATAGTCAGGCCCAAATTAATCTTAAACGACTTAGCTTAAAAAAAAAAATTAATAGCGTTTGAAAAAGAAAGCCCATTTTAGTTCATTTGAAGATTATTTCTGGTACTACATGGAATAAAACATTAATAGCAGAAACCACAATATATTTGTATTATGCGTATTGTTTTTAGGTTCGGTACTTGTTTATAAATAATTTCGAAATGTTCACGTTCATGGATAAAGAGCAATTTATTTTATTCTTATTGGAAAGTCAGAGAAAACCTGAAATAATGAAGTAAAAATTAGAAAATGTAATTATATGGATTGTAGGTCGGTCATTCTCGCTCATTTTTGGCCACTGGTTTGGTCTATCATTGCTAAATGCTAAAATTACTGGATAAATACTTTTTATAAAGAATAGTTTAGCTTTCTTGTAATTTGAGACAGGTTCGAAGGCTAGGATAAGCAGAACCAAACAATTACAAAAAAAATGTACTAATCCAAAATTATCTTTTGTAAGGTATCAGCAAAAGAAAACCCATTTACTCTCATTTAAAAATTACGTACAAGCGTTTTTTCCGAATAAAGATACGTTCTGAAGAAAGTCTTGAAAGTTTTCACATGTTGAGTCTTACTATTAGAACGATAGTTTCCAGGCACTTAAAATAAATCGGAAATGTTAAAAAGCTAGGTCCTTTATGGGATTATTAAACTTTTTTTAATGAATTTTTTTATATCTCTTCATGTGACTTGGTTTGTTAATTCATTTCTAAATGGTTATGTTTCTGGATATAGACGCAGATGTATCGCAAAACCTGACAAAACCATAAAGCAATGATCAGAAAACCAAACTAACTAAAATGAATTTTTAAAATGTAAGAGAAACCAATTTGTGCTCATTTGAAAATTATGTCCAAGCGTTTTTTGGATATGTCATCAAACTGTTATTTCTTTTTTTATTTTTTAGCCATAAAATTAAGCAATGACGATAATAATAACTGTTTATTAAAAAAGCTGATAACAAAATAAAAAACAAAATGAATCAGCGAAAAGATTTTTTGCTTGAATACTATTCCGTCAGCAGAGTTGCGATACATATTTTTTACAATTTATTTATTTTATTTTATTTTTTATTACTATAATAAAAAGAAAAAGAAAGAAAGCACATAGTAAATAAATAAATAAAATGAATTCCTATTAATAATTAACTTTCAATTAATTAAGGTTTTTAGTTGAGATAAAAAGTCAGCGTCACGAGTGGGATTCGAACCCACGACCTTCGACTAGATACGCCGCTGCTCTACCACTTGAGCTATCGTGACTTCGATCCACTCGGACACTAACTTCCCATCTCAACCTCACCTTTTCCGAGTGGATAAAATAAAAGGTCCAAAATTTAAGCTCAGATGTTCACTCCTTGCTTTCATTATTAGTTTAACTTCAGTAAACGATCTAGAGTGTAAATAAGTGACATTATAATTTAGCTTGAGGTACATTCTATGCAAAATCCCTTTTCTGGTTTTTATTTTTGCATTTCTTTGTTCTTCTAATCTTATATTTAAAATTAATTTACTTTAATTTGATTCCTAAGTTTTTCTACATTTTCATTTACATTTATTCTAATATTGTGCAGATTATATAATTTCTTATAATTTGTTTACATATAATTTGTGGGAGTCTCTAATTAAACAATGACGATAATAAAACGATAAAACGATACAGAACGACGGAGAGAACCTCATAATTTTCCCATTCCGAATTTCCTTCTTTTTCCGACATTTCTCACAAAGATATTTACGATTTTGTTCCTGTGAACGTTTATGAACAATATAAAACCGGTAGCCTGTGAACATATCGAGAGGTTAAGGAATGTCTGTTAGGATTTCATAGCCAAGCTTCATAAATTACTCACACCCTGGATGTGTGACCACCTCGTGGTCGGGAGTTGTCACGGAGCAGGACAAGACCTATCCTGTCCCAACACTGGTTCTTTCTTCATAAAATTTGGATATATTTGGTCAATTTGTGGCCATCACAACGTTGAGTGCAATGCTTCCCTACTTGCAAGAAATAAAAAATTTATGCTCCCAACCACAGACAGTAGTCACCACGATACGCCCGGATAAAGGTGAATTAAGGCTAACCTAATCCGTAGTTATGTAGTATGATACCTTTTTTCGTAAATGATCAGCTCTGTTTAATAAATGACTCATATTATGACGTAAAAGGTTGCCAACGATATGTGTTTTTTAAGTAGGAATGAAAGATTGAGTAACAAACAACATTTTATTTCAACTATTTATCATTACAGTTCGTGGTCTGAATGGCCAATTAACATTTTTCAATTAATTAAAAGTTTTATGAAAGGTACTGGTCGAGATAAAAAAGTCAGTGTCAAAAGCGGGATTCGAACACACGTTCTTCGGCTAAATACGCCGCTGCTCTACCACTTGAGCTATCGTGACTTCGATCCACTCGGACACTAACTTCCCATCTCAACCTCACCTCTGGAAATTTTTGAAAACTGGCAAAAAGAAGGGAAAATTCCAGAGGTGAGGTTGAGATGGGAAGTTAGTGTCCGAGCGGATCGAAGTTTCGATAGCTCAAGTGGTAGAGCAGCGGCGTATTTAACCGAAGTTTTTTTTTTTTTGCCTTATGATCTATGCATATTAACCATGGTGACGAATTCTTGTATGTGATTATACAGGTGGGATTTAAAGGTGGAAAAGGAGGCAGCGTGACGAATAGAAAGGGGAAGGGAGTTTCAGAGTTTAGGGACTCTGGTAGGTATGGGTTGTATGTTGCGGAAGGATAAGGTCGATTGGGGATGAGCGGGTCTTACGAGTGAGATGTGAGGAGTTGAATTGGAGGGATTGGATGATGTAAGGAGGACGACGAGTGTGGATGGACTGGAAAAGAAAGCAACCTAGGAAGTACTGTGCACGGAAGGAGCGGTATATCCAGGAAAGTTGGGAATACAACCCCGACACCCGGGATCCACGTGGGGTGCCGTAAACAAATCTTACGCAACAATTCATAATACGCTTCAATCGCGCGTTCTCCCCCTCCGAGAGACCACCGTATGCCAAACAGCTATAATCGAAGAAGGGAAGTATAAGGGAATATACAAGGAGTTTGCGGATGGAGAAAGGTAAGAGAAGCCAGGACCGACGAACCAGGCTGAGGGAGGCGATGGAATGGCGGGGAATTTGGGAATGCCAGGAAAGGTTTTGGTCAAAGACTACTCCTAGGTTTTTAACCGAAGAGCAGAAGGGGATGGGATGGTTATTTAGCATGAGAGGTGGGATGCTGGGGAGGGAATTGAGGAGTTGCCTGGACCCGATAATTATGGCGGTGGATTTGGACGGATTGAGGACTAGGGAATTTTTATGGGCCCATTCGTTGATGGAGTTTAGGTCTTTTTGGATCTTGAGAGTGGCCGAGTGAAGATCGGAAGGGTGGAAGGATATGTATATTTGGGAGTCATCGGCATATAGGTGATAGTTACAGGACTGGATGGAGTCGGGCAGATCATTGATATAAATGGAAAAAAGGATAGGAGAGATGCTAGAGCCTTGGGGCACCCCAGATTTTAGAGGGAGGAAGGAGGAGGTAAGGCCATTGGGAAGGGAGACAGCTTGGTGGCGATTGGTAAGGTAGGAGTGGAACCAACGGATGGTGCTGGCGGAGAAGGAAAAAGATTCGAGTTTAGAGAGGAGAGAAGAGTGAGGGACAGTATCGAAGGCTTTAGAAAAATCAAGAAGGACAAGTATAGTAACTTTCCGTTGGTCCATTGCTAAGTTGAGGTTACTGGTAATTTTTATTAGTGCTGATTGGGTGGAATATCCTTGGCGGAAGCCAGATTGGAGGGGGTTGAGAAGATGGGACTGTTCAAGGTGCTTGGAGACTTGTGCTTGGACTAATCTTTCTAGGGGCTTGGACAGGTTTGAGAGTATGGAAATGGGACGGTAGTCTGTAGGGGAGGATGGGTTGGGGGTTTTATTGACAGGGTGGACAAGGGCAAACACGACACCCGGGATCCCCGTGGGGTGCTGTACACAAATCTTACTCAACAATTCATAATACGCTTCCATAGCGCGTCCCCCTCTCCGAGAGACCACCGTATGCCAAACATCTATAATCGAAGAAGGGAAGTATAAGGGAAGATACAAGGAGTTTGCGGGTGGAGAAAGGTAAGAGAAGCCAGGACCGACGAAACAGGCTGAGGGAGGCAATGGAATGGCGGGAAATTTGGGAAATGTGAGAATGCCAGGAAAGGTTTTGGTCAAAGACTACTCCTAGGTTTTTAACCGAAGAGCAGAAGGGGATGGGATGGTTATTTAGCATGAGAGGTGGGATGCTGTGGAGGGAATTGAGGAGTTGCCTGGACCCGATAATTATGGCGGTGGATTTGGACGGATTGAGGACTAGGGGCTCTTTTTCTTCGATTACTTTAAGTAGTTTGTCATCGATTGATTTTAAAGATCTTAAGGAGATGGTTGGATTTCATAGGTAGTGCCTCCTGAAGAACACTTACAAGACTTTCTTCTTATTTTTTAGAACTTTATTTGGCAGAGTATACATTGATAAAAGAACAAAGTGAACGTTTACAAGGATCGAAAACAAGTTTTCGTTGAATAAAAACTTAATCATGGAGGAAAGTACTTACTCTTCTTTAAAAGTGACACAATAGCCAAAAACGGACATTTCATGTGGGACAGTAGTAGTAAAAAAAAAAACATTTCATTTTAAAACGTTCAAGTTGATTTGGAAAGGAGTCCTCCGCCTTTGGGTTAATTTGTTTCTGGCGTTTATGGCGATGGTGAAATGTTTGTCATTGGACATAAATAAATGGATTTAATAGGTCCAATTCTCTTAGACCCACGCGTTTGGTTTAAATATGAAGAGGAAAACGTTTTTCAAAAGAAACAAGATTGAGGGCGAAATCCATAATGGTTCAACACGTAGGAGGTAAACGAGACTGATCATAGAACATCTGGACGGTGTAAGCCGAATGAGTATTCAAATAGATTACACAATTTATAAAACAAGGATTTTTATTTTGTTCAGTATAAGAGTATGAAAAAAGAACAAAATAGAGAAAACCTAGAGGTTATTGACAAACTGCCACAAGGAGTCTAGAGGATGAGGTCTAAGCAGAAATTATTAAACTTCATAATTTAAAATAAATAAACAAACCGCGCCCAAAGAGAAAAGTGTATGAACATCGAAACGAAGTGAAAATGGGCAGATCGAGGTCAGTCCGCTCTACTGCCCCTTTTACATCGTGAACAAACAACGAATCCAAAAATAAAATGAGCTTTGAGGCATTTAAATAATTGACCGGTTTCGATTCCGTACGAGCAGACTCCCCAGTCTTCATTATGTCCAATTAACAAGTCTAAACTCATCAGACAAAACCGTTTTCATTCCATATTATTTCACCGGTAACCGATTGGAGTTTCAAAGATTGTTAAGATTATTGTTTCTCTCTAAGACAACTTTTATCCCGGACATTGGCCTTTGAGATAAACATCACTTCCCGGCAATAGCCCATTACCATTTCTTCCGGACAATAGCGCACCACCGTCTTGCAGTACTCGGCTGAAAAACGGATCGCTACTCGTTGTTCAAATGTAACCGAGTATTTACGTCAAAACACGTTTATTCATTTTTACCTTTGAGTTTCAAGGTATATTATCCTCTGAAAAAGTTACTCTGTTTCCAGTTACCTTTACACTTTCTAATTATCTCTAAACTAACAGTTTGATATTTTGTCTAAAGTAGTACCGTCCGAGCTATGGAACTCCATAATAGAGAATCTGTGTTTGAAGAAATCCACTTTCAGTTCCCGTAGTTTTTTTTCAAGGTCAACTATAAGTTCTTTGCCTAACTGTAGTGGTGGGTTACTTATTTTATTTAAGTCCATTGTCTAACACCTTCATTTCCTCGTCTCGTAACAGTTTGATGTGAAATTTTATGGTTTCCGCTCATCCTGGTCCACCTAATTTCATTATTTTTAACATAAAGAAAGTAATCAAACTTAAATAAGTTTTCAATAATTTTCATCTATTCGTCAATTTCAGTTTAATTGTGAAACGGAACAGGTGAGGTCCGCGAGGTGATCACACTGCAGTTTGACCCTACTGTGATCCTCGATCTAGCCGTGCTTATTATGCCATCCCTCCATACTTTAAATATCATTATTGCATCAATAACACAAAGACCAATCTCTTGTCTAATGTCGTATCGCGATTGATAGCCCTTAACATTGAGACTAGGCATACCAGGATGATCAGAAACAGCCAAATTATAAAATATGGCACTTGATGATCTACCAATTATTAAACGAGCCGATTGAAAATATAATTGACTGGTTGAGTTGTTGACAATTGAACCATAGCGATTGGTCTGATGGATAACTAATCTAACGCTATTCTTCTTTTGGTGCGTGTAAATCTTTTGATTTGACCACTGCGATAGGGCCTTCTGACACATGATTTTTAAAAAATGCAGCGTCAGTTGATTACTCGAGTCACAGCTGTCAGCTCACAACAGGCACACTAGGCCTACCATTATAATTCACCAGTACTTTTTGGGTGAATCACATATTGGTTATCTTATTGACTTAACGTTAACAATGAAATATTTGATACAATCGATTTTTGTCTTTAGGATGTTGCAACTGTCACATGAATACATCGCGCTGTGAGGTTTCTTCTTGAGGTCTGTGAGGTGATGAACTGTCGCTTGGTTGTTTTTGATCCTGATCTGCCTAGTGTCGTTGGACTTGAGAAATGAAGTAATTGGTTACGGATGGTTAACGATCGTATTTCAAGAACACACAATGCGTCGAAAACACACAGGCTAACCAATAAAAGTGGCGTAGTACTGAAATACTGACAGGGAAGACTTGAAGACAAGGATGATCGGAAGCAACGAAACCTGCTTATCGTACTTAAGTAGTTATGTGTTGTTTTGTAACATATTAGTGGGTATGGTCAACAGTGGGATATTCGAGTCATCTTAGATTTCAGGTCACTAGACAAGAATAGTAGTTAAATAGGCATAAAAACAATCAAGTGTATTCCATAGAAACGTACGCTAAAGATGCAATTCACACGGTATTTCATGTCAGATGGTAAATATTGAAAATTTCTGCTAAATCTTTTTCCTTCGATACGCCCCACTTCAAACTAAAAAGCTCAACGCGTTACTGTCGTGCGGAACTGGCCGTTCTCAATAGCCCTGTGCACTTTAGTCACACTTTCTAATCTCTGCAGTCTGATCTTTTTAAATTGAAGGAAAACGTTGAAAAATAAAGAAGTGCTAGAGAGATTTGTACGTAAAATATCCAATGCAGTCAGTTTTTTATAGAGAGGATCATCAGACCTCATAGGTGCACAACCTAAAGACCTCAACAATTTAGTCTTACAGGTTGGTGTTACAAGTTACTTTTGGCAGTCTATCAACCTATGTAAATCATTTTACACATTAATACCAACAAAAGTGGCTTTCCTTGCATTTTTAATTTGTTTTAAGGGTACTTAAGGGCCCTGTTGCCCGAATCTCCAAAATTACTGCTCTCGAGGTTATTAAATCTAATGGTTCCTGGTTTCGACAAGGAATACTTTAGCTTCTCAATATGGTTGCGATTTTTCTTTTTGTTTAGAAAACCTCTCGAGTTGGCCCAATTATACCATGAAACTTTTGTGCAGACTACGTGATCAACATCGTGTGAGTTGTGAGCATCGAGCTCAGGTCTCCAACAGGTCTCTTTAAGACCCTAGACCACTCTAAGGAAACCTTTAACCTAAATGTTCAAGCTAGTGGGTCTATAAAACTTCCGACTCTTCGATGGCTTCTTAAACTCAGATGCGAGCAAGTGTTCCTCAATTCTGTGCCATGGAAGGAAGACAACGGAAATTTCTTGTGCACGCTCTGTAACCTAAGATTTAGGGAAGATATCTTTCATTTTGCTGCCCAGTGTCCATACTGTCTGAACTCCGTATCCTGTATCTAGGCTATAAATCGCTTTCCAGGCCTCAGCTGCTTGATCTGTTAAATATCGTGGATATGGAGAGGTCGAAATGTCTAGCACACTACGCACGTCATGCCTGGCAATATAGGTACGATTATAATACCGAGTCATAATTGTTTAACTTGTATCTAAAATCAGCTAGTGTTTATAATTTAGTTTTTACTTATAGTTTTCCATTATTACCATTATTATATTGTTTATTTTTATTTTTCGCTCGCCTGGAAAAGAACAGCCAACTTCCGGCAGACGAATAAGCATCCATGCTGTAAAATGCTTTTAATATTGTACATTATGTAATGCTTCTCTTTAATGTAAATAAAGAATGTTATCTATCTATGTATCTATCTATCTATCCAACAAAAGTGAATGTTCAATTAGTCGTATAATTTTTTTTGTTACTTCATTTATTTGTATCTACAACTTACATTTATTATATACAACCAGCAGATTGGATTTCAGATTATGTGTTTGGCATTATGGGCGCTATAGAGAAAGCTACCCATTGGCAGCCACTCTGGATTAATGAAATGATATTATGGTCTCTTATCCATATTCTTTTCAGACGTTTACGTGTTAATTTTGGTGAATGGAGTAATCGTATTTGTGTGTTGGTGTGATTTTGTAATTTACTATGAAAACGTCTGTAATATGTTTTGATGGATGAAAAAACTGTTGGGATTTGAAGATCTCTGTGGAGTGTATTATTGTTTACATAAAAAGGGGCAGAAACAATTAGTCTTAAAATTTTGGATTGGAAACTTTGTAATCTTTGACTATTGGAATATTTCGCCGATCCATATACTTGGCACCCGTACATCCAAATAGGTTTGAGTAGGTATGTGTATGTCGAAAGTTTTGATTTTAATGGTAATTTTGATTGTCGGTTGAGTAGGTAATAAAGAATTTTAAATCGTTTGTTCAGTGTCTGTTTTTTTAATCGTTTGTGTGGATTCCAAGTTAGTCTTCCATCAAATTAAATTCACTAATTTCGTGGTCCGCTTGACCAATTAATAAGGAAGCCCAAAATAATCGGAAAAGACCAAATTAATTAAAATGAACTTGTAGAAGAAAGCTCTTTATGCTCAATTGAGAAATATGTCTAAGCGTTTTTTGTTTTTTATATATTTTTTTTTATTATTTATTTAATTGATCCGTTCTAAAGGACGTATAGTACCTTTTCTTCAGGTTGCACGACCTTTCAAAGCCAACTCAAATGACTTGTATATAATTAATTAAGGTTTTTAGTTGAGATGAAAAAAAGTTAATGGCACGAGAGGGATTCGAACCCACGACCTTCGGCTAGATACGCCGCTGCTCTTGTTGATGTCCGAGTGGATCGAGGTCACGATAGCTCAGGTGGTAGAGAAGCGGCGTATCTAGCCGAAGGTCGTGGGTTCGAATCCCTCTCGTGCCATCAACTTTTTTTCATCTCAACTAAAAACCTTAATTAATTGTAAAGTATTAATTGGTCAAGCGGATCACGAAATTAATGAATTTAATGAATTAAAATGAAGTACACTTCACTAAAGCTCTCTGTCGCCATTTCAATTGTCGAGAATCCAAACCGATTACACGACATTTGAAAAATGGCAAAAGAGGGAAAACTCATAAGGTGGGGTTGAGATGGGGAGTTGATGTCCGAGTGGATCGAGGTCACGATAGCTCAGGTGGTAAAGCAGCGGCGTATCTAGCCGAAGATCGTGGGTTCGAATCCCTCTCGTGCCATTACCTTTTTTTCATCTCAACTAAAAACCTTAATTAATTACTTCTATCAAATGTAAGTCCTAAATAGTTAAACTTTTCGGATTGAGGAACAGGTTCATTGTATAAGTATATGCTACGACAATTCTCACGACGGAGTATAAAGGTGATTGTTACTTTGAGGGATTAAACTTTATTTTCCAAAGATTGCTCCATTTTTCAATTGTTGATATGTGGTTTTGTAACATGGGTGAAGCTTGTGTAGAAGAGAGATGACTGTTAATATGGCGGTGTCATCTGCGTATGTGGCGGTAAGTGTATTCTCATTTGTGGGCATATCAGAAGTAAAAATTGTGAACAACAGCGGAGCGAGTATTGACCCTTGTGGCACACCTGTAAGCACTTCTTCCATCCCAGAAGTCTCCGTATCCTGGTTTACTGCGAAAAAATCTGTCTTTAAGGTATGATTGTATAATCAGATAATAGGCCTGGGGTAAAAATAATTTTAATTTGTATAATAATCCCTCATGCCGTACTTTGTCGAAGGCCTGCGAAACATCTAGAAACACTCCAGTCGCGTACAGTTTCTGCTCGAGACACGAAGTAATGAAATCACTCTCTCTGTGAAGTTGATGAGTGGTTCGTATAATTTAAAACAATTACATAATACCGCAATGTTTCTTGTCATTTGAAGAATAGGAGTGAGAAGTATGTTTTAGTCAAGATAATCAATTTTGAAAGTGCTTGAATAATTTGTTACTTTGTGATTGGCACTGGACGTTATGATTTATGAATAAATGGAAAGTGTGCCGTTGGCAGGTTTTCAATGGGAATTAGCCGTTTGATAAGAGTAAAAAGGAATGCGGGAAACCCTTTGAACAACGCCCATTGTCTTGTCCGTCTTGTCATGGGGTTTTATCCAGTCCCACGGAAATATGAAAGTGAGACGTTGGCCCTTTCTTCCAATGGCGTAATTTCTTCAAGGAAGTGACTTGGGTGGCGTGTTTTCCTCCCCGGGAAAAATAGAAAGCGATTTTCTTATTCTCTTCAATACACAAAAAAGCACTGTTGCCCACATTGAAAAGAACCTGGGAGAAAGGATTAAGTTAAGTTTGGGAGAAAATGCCAGACTAGCGAGTAGAAAGTTCCTCCCGGTTTACACATGGTCAGAAAAACAAACGTCTGGACAAAGTGTGAGAAAAAAAGAAGTAATAATTACATCAGGTTAAGTAAGAACATTCCTAGCTTATTATGAAGTAAAAATAATAGAGTGTAATTATATGCTCCCACTTAGGAAATAATTTAAATTAATTAACACTTTGGCATATGAAAATCACATGGAGTCTAAGACTTGGGTACGGAAATTAGTTAGGTTTCAAAAAACCTTAAAGTTAAAAAACCTTTTCTCAGATTTATCATGTCGGTCGTCTACGATCCTTTTGGATCATAGAGTTGGTCTGTCATCCTTTTAAAAAGATAGTTCCTACTCACAGTAAGTTTTTTGTAACGATCCGGATTTCGAGCCTTTTAGTTCATCATCAGGTTGAAGGACTTCTACAACCACGTCTCTCGACATGAATTGCCAAAGTAACTTAAAACTAATCAACAATAGGATTCAGCCACCCCACTATAAATGAATCATTAGGTTTCCGTTGTTTGCCATACATTGGTGAATTATCGGAAAAAGTTAGTAAAATTTTTAAACAAGAAGGTTTTAGAATAGCTTTTAGAAGTACGGGTTCACTTAAAAACATCCTAAACCTAAAGACAAAGTAGACAACTTGGCAAAAAGCGGGATTTACCAACTCAATTTTAATGATAGTGATATTAAATATATAGGACAAAGCGGTAGAGAAATAAAAACAAGAGTAAAAGAACACTTGCCTAAATCGAGCAAATTTTTGGAATTTAAGGACCATCCAAAAGAAACAAAACATAATTTCAATTCAAATCTAAATACAAGAGTGTTACATGGTTTCAACAAAGGGAAAGAATTAGATTGGTTTGAGAAATTTGAAATTTAAAAAAATGTAAAATTGAACATGGTGATAAATGCATTAATAATATAACAGATTTTGATCTACCTCCCATTTTAAATATGTACATAAATAATATCAAACATCCAAATAATTAAACTAATTATTTTAATTGTTATTATTTTTATAGTAATTTAATAATATTAAGTATTTACTAGTATAATATTTATTTGTGTTATAATTTCTGCGTTTCGCACGTTCAAATTGAGCGCCATTAAAAAAATCAGCTGCTAATTGGAACGTCGCGTTGGCGGAGGTATCAGCGGGTTCACTTTGGCAATTCGTGTCGAGAGACGCGGTTGTAGAAGTCCTTCAACCTGATGATGAGCTAAAAGGCTCGAAATCCGGATTATTACAAAAAACTTACTGTGAGTAGGAACTATCTTTTTAAAAAGGATTGAACACCACACTCACTCCATCATTTATCATTTCTATGTTATCATTTCTATTGGTCTTTCATTTCTAAATGTTGAAATTCCTCAATAAAGGAATTTTTGAAAAGATGAATGTAGTTTTGATATAAGTTAATAACCAATAATAAGTATAATAATAATAACCAATAATAACCAAATAATAAGTTATAACCAATTTGATCAGGTTAAGAAAAATGTACTATCGAAAATTATAGATACCTTCTAGAAAAAAAAGCCCATTTATTTTCATTGGAAACTTATGACCAGAAGATGTTTTTTAAATAAAGATCCGTTTTAAAGTAAGTCTTGGATGTTTTCTTCTGGGGGCACGACAAATTAAAAATTTGTAATTTTACGTTATTTTTTATTATTTAAGTAAACACCATAAAAAATAAACATTGTTTTATGGTTTCTTTACATTAATTCATGTGACTTAGTCACTGGTTTGTTAAGAGACACTAGCTTTGAAGGTATAGCCTTGAATACCATTCAAAAGCAATCGACGCTTCTCAGGATGATCGAAGGAAAAGACCTCGGAGAACTTTTGGCACATCTCGAATCTTACTAGTAAAACAAAAGTTTCCAGACACTTAAAATTAATCGGAATCGTTAAAAAAACTCGGTCCTGTATGGGAGTGAAAAACTTTGTTTTATGCGTTTTTCCATCAATTCATGTGACTTAGTCACTGGTTTGTTAAGAAACAGGAGCTATGAAAACCAACCAAGTGGAATAACTTCAAAATCCATCAGCGATACTTCTTAAGGTAATCAAGGGACCCTAGAGAACTTGAGGCAAATGTTGATATTTTCCTAGCAGATTGATAGTTTTCAGACACTTAAAATTACTCGGAAATGTTAAAAAAACTCTGTTCTGTATGAGAGTGATAAACTTTGTTTTATGGTTTTTTTTTACATTAATTCATGTGACTTGGTCACTGGTTTGTTATGAGACACTAGCTATGGAAACTAACCCAGCAAAATACCTTACAATCCATCTTAATGTAATCGAGGAAAAAGACCCTAGAGGAGGCGCATCTTGATATTTTCAACAGAATGATAGTTTCCAGAAACTTAAAAAAGAGGAAAAAAAGGAAAGGTTAAAGGGCTCGATAGCTCGGCCCTGCATGAAATCAACCGCTGAAACCACAATATATTAAATTTGATATGTGCGTGTTTTCTTTTTGTTGAATAAATTTTCGTGTAGTTTTGTAAGTCGTTCAATATCCTTCGTTTTCCTTCGTAATCAATCGACGATAAGCTTACATTTAAAATCAATTGGAAATCCATTATACTTCGTGGTCCGATTGACCAAATAACTTCTTTCAATTAATTAATCTTTATGTAAGGTATTGGTTGAAATGAAAAAGTCATCGAAAGAGCGGGATTCGTACCCACGACCTTCGACTAAATTCGCCGCTGCTTTACCACTTGAGCTATCGCGACTTCGATCCTATCAGACACCAACTCTCCATCTCGACCGACAACCGTTCGAATTTTTACCTCTTTTTGCCATTTTCAAATGTCGTGTAATCAGGATTCGATTCTCGGCGACAAACGAAATGGCAAAAAGGATGGAAAACTCGAAAGGTGGGTTCAGATGGGAAGTTGGTGTCCGAGCGGACGAAGTGACGATAGCTCAAGTGGTAGAGCAGCCGCGTATTTAGCCGAACGTCGTGAGTTCGAATCCCGCTCGTGGCACTAACTTTTTCGTTTCAAACAATACCTTACATGAAAAGATCAATCAATTGGAAATGTTAAATGCTCGGCTAGTTATGGGGAAAATGTTTACTTTCTTGGATGAAGATACGTTTATTTAATTTTTATCGCAAGACCAGAGAAAACCAGCAGGATAGGAAGCCCAAAATAATCGGAAAAGACCAAACTAATTAAAATGAACTTGTAGAAGAAAGCTCTTTTATGCTCAATTGAGAAATATGTCTAAGCGTTTTTTGTTTTTTATATATTTTTTTAATTATTTATTTAATTGATCCGTTCTAAAGGACGTATAGTACCTTTTCTTCAGGTTGCACGACCTTTCAAAGCCGACTCAAATGACTTGTATACAATTAATTAAGGTTTTAAGTTGAGATAAAAAAGACAATGGCACGAGCGGGATTCGAACCCACGACCTTCGGCTTGATACGCCGCTCCTCTACCACTTGAGCTATCGTGACTTCGATCCACTCGGACACTAACGTCCCATCTCAACCCCACCTTTTGAATTTTCCCTTCTTTTTGCCATTTTTCAAATGTCATGTAATCGGATTGGATTCTCGTCGACAAATGAAATGGCCACGGATGGGGAGTTAGTGCCCGAGGGGATCGAAGTCACGATAGCTCCAGTGGTAGTGTAGCGGCGTATCAAGCCGAAGGTCGTGGGTTCGAATCCCGCTAGTGGCACTGAATTTTTTATCTCAACTTAAAACCTTAATTAATTGAATGTTATTAATTGGTCAAGCGGACCACGAAAAATAGTGAATTTAATTGACTTGTATACCTTCAAAATCGACGTTGGATTTCTTAAGATAATTCCCAAATCCTAGAGAACATTTGGCACATTTTGATATACTAGCGGAACGATAATATTCATGCATTGAAAAATTAATCGGAAACGTTAAAAAGTTTGATAGCTCGGTCCTGTATCGGATTAATAAACTTATTTTATAGTTTTTTTATATCTCTTCTTGTATTTCGTCACTAGTTTTTTAAATCGTTTCCAAATGTTTATGTTCCTGGATAAAATAATTTCTTTTCGTTTTACCGCTAAACCTGACACCACCATGAATCAAATGATCAGAAACGACCAAACAAACTAAAATAAACTTTTAGAAAGTAACTGTAAAAGAAATCCCATTTATTCTCATCTGAAAATTATGTTCAACCGTTTTTTCCCCTCCAAATGTAACTATGTGATCAAACTGTTATATCTTTTTGTATTATTTAATCATAAAAAGAAATAATGAAGGTACTAAAAAGTAAAATAATACAGAACGACGGAGAAACCCTCATAATTTTCCCATTCCAAATTTCCTTTTTTTTCAACATTTTGTACAACGATATTTACAATTTTGATCCTGTGAACGTTTATGCACGATAGAAGACCTTGAGGATGTTGTGTACATATCGGGAGGGTAAGGAATATGCGTTAGGATTTCATAGCCAAGCTTCATAAATTTATCATAACCTGAATGCTGGAACATGAGGTCGGGAGTTTTTATGCAGACAAGACCTGTCCTGTACAACAATGCCGGCAATTTCTTTATCAAAGTTTGATATGTTTGGTCAATTTGTGGCCGTTACGACGTTGATTGCAATGTTTCCCGCCTTGCTAGATAATAAAAAATTTATGCTCCCAACCACATACAATTGAGACCACAATTAGTCCGCATCAAAGTGAATTAAGTTTAACCTGATCCGTAATTATCAAACATGAAAACTTTTTCCTAAATTCTCAGATCTGCTTGATAAATGAATCATATTATAACGTTAAAGCTTGCCAATGATCCGTTTTTTAATTTAAGGAAATAACTTTAAAATTTACTAACAAATACAGTACATATTTTATGTAAACTATTCACCATAGTTGTCTATACATTTTTGTCAACGACGTGTTTACTCCATAAATTTAAGTCGTTTTTTTTAATATCTGAATAGGTTCTTAAGATTTTTTCCTGTATTGTCCAACTGCGAAATAAATTGCAGTTTGTATGGAACAGACCAGATGCATGAAAGGGACTTGATTTAAAAAAAGCCTTTTAACTTGTTATTTCGGTCTGGTTTTGTAGTGTATACTTTTAGAATGTAAGTGTAAAACAAATCCCATTTATGCTCATTTGAAAATTATGTCCAATTATGTTATGATTTTCCAAATATAACTGTGCCATCAAACTATGCTTTTCCTTTTCTATTATTTAACCAAAAATATAAATAATGAATGTAATAAAACTGCGAAATACAAAGCGATTGAGGGATTCTGGCATCCTACCTACTCCTTAAACCCTTAAGATTTTTCCAATTCCGAATGTCCTTCGTTTTTCGACAATTTCTCACGAAGACGGATCCTGTGAACACCTGCGAACGATAGAAATCCAAGGTTGAGAATTTCCATGGATCAAAGAATCCCACTTCACCTTAGCTTTATATAATTGGTGATTGGACTTCCAAAAAAAGTAATATCAATTATACCAAAAGTAGAAACATTCTGGTCATAACCTTCATTACATCATCTCGTACTTTTTCTAGTTCAATTAATATTATATCACCTAACTTGTATATCATTATCAAAAAGTTGAATAATTAATCGCAGCCCGAAACGCCATGTAATAGACAAAATAAATAAAATATTTCAACCACGGATAACTTGGGATTTTTCAACCTTTGGATAAAAATTGCTACGAACCATGGATTTTAAGAAAAAAATGCTATCTTGTATTATGTGTAATTTTGAACAGGACATTGTTAAAAATTGCCAATAGATTATTCGGAGGTCGTGGGATGCGGACTGGTGTGACAGAGGCTTAAGAAAAACATTTTCTTTATCGTGCCAACGTTTCGATCTTTATTGAGATCATCTTCAGGGCTCGAAGTGTTTGTTTTCTGCGTAATTGTGCTCGCGGCACTCTCAACACAACGCAAGAATTGCACAATTACGCAGAAAACAAACAGTTTGAGCCCTGAAGATGATCTCAATAAAGATCGAAACGTTGGCACGATAAAGAAAATGTTTTTCTAAAACCTATGTCACACCAGACCGCATCTCACGATCTCCGAATAATCATCGACTAACGGACGCTAATCACCAGACAAAAATGGCAATAGAATTTAAAATGGTCAATACTGTAAAAAAATTTAATAACTGATTATCATTTATCTTTAAAATTAAATATTCCAGCAATATTAGATTTGTTGGTGGCCGCAACGGTTTAGGCGTTGACACGGCGTTCATCTCTGTAAAGTAAAGGTCCTGGGTTCGAATCCAGCGGCCCTGCATTCGAAACGACATTCTTACAAATGGGTATTTTTTCAAAAACACCGGCACCCTGTGGGTTTATATGACCTCTGTTGTGAACCTACGTAAAAAAAAAAAAAAAAAAAGTTTGCCATTCTTTGAAAGCTTTTTCTTTGACATATTTTTTATGGTGCATTTGGAGTGGCATGAAAACGTTTGTCTGATTTGTAGTCCTGTATGATTTATTTCATGTATATTCAATCGATCCGATCCCCTTGATCTTTTTAAATGGCTTTTAAAAGCCTAACCCTTTTATTAACCCACTATAATAAAAAATTAATTAAAATCAAAATTAAAAATTATATAAACTTCAATTTAAGGACAACATTTTCAAATGCATAATATTGGGCTATTAAAAATTACAATTTCTCACATTTTCCTTCTATTAACCACCTATAATAAGAACATTAATTACAGTCAAAATTAAAAATTATAGAAATTTCAACATATCAAAATTTTCAAATATAAAATAATGGGTTATTAACAATTACAATTTCGCATATTTTCCTTTTATTGACCGCCTATAATAAGAAAATTAATTACAATCAACATTAAAAAATTATAGAAATTGCAACATAAGAGCAAAATTTTTAAAATATAAAATAATGGGTTATTAAAAATTACAATTTCTCACATTTCCCCTTTATTAACCGCCTATAATGAGAAAATTAATTTCAATCAACATTAAAAAATTATATAAACTTCAAAATAAGAACAAAATATTAAAATACAATATAATGGGCTATTAAAATTTCTATTTTTCACATTTTCCTTCTATTAACCGTCTATAACAAGAAAGTTTATTGCAATCAACATTAAACAATTAACTTCAAACTTATTAACTTCAATATAAAAAACATTATTGAGAAATCGTGAGATGCGGTCTGGTGTGATGTAGGTTTCAGAAAAACATTTTCTTTATCGTGCCAACGTTTCGATCTTTATTGAGATCATCTTCAGTTCTCAAAGTGTTTGTTTTCTGTGTAGATGTGTCATTATTGTATGAAGTGTTCAGAGTGCCCCAAATAATCATTAACTAACTAAAAACTAAACACCACACATATAAAATAGCAATAATCAACAATTCCATTTGATTGCTTAAAGATTTAAATATAATTACAGTCAATATTTTAGATTATACATTTAGTACACTAGATTAATAAATTTAATTGTTTGTGTAAGATAAGTTCCTTGGTTTGCTGTTGGTTTATTTTTCGTTTTTTAATGGTCAATAGTGACTAGAAAGAATTGATGCTGACAGGCTCCCCGTCAAAATAAATTAACACTCGACCTGCAATGGTGCAGGCATCCATAAATAAAAGTTAGAATGGAGGGGAGGTTATTTAGTTCTCGGGGCATGGAAATGAACTGATAATGAGCAGACTGCATTCTAGGCAGGGTTGGGGGTAAAGCAGGTGGAAGATTTATTCCCTCTGCTTACACGGCGTTATCACGTACGTTAAAAAATAAAAAAATGAAAAATCAGAACGAACAAGAACAACCGTAAAAACGAAATAATAAATTTTCGGCCTATAGTTCATTTTGTGATTAATATCAAGGATGGAACAAAGACTTTTTGTCCGGTTATACTGGTCCGCTAAATCTTTTTTTTGTGTTTTCTTTTCCGCCAACGTTTTTAGCTCTTTTTGTCAGCCTAATAAGTCAAACGAGACGGATGATTTAGGTTATGTAACTCCTTTGGCTTGTGTCCTTTGAAATGATGGTCAATTTCAATAATAATCCCATGGGTTCGTCTAGCTAGTGGCGTGTCTTTGTGTGTCTCAATTAACGTTTTTTCGAATGTCATGCCTAGTCATTTATTTTTTGCCATTTTGTTATCTCCTGTTGTATTTATTCTATAAACAATGTATAAATCAAGGGGAATTATTAATTATATTAATTAATATTTTTGTTAATGATTATTTGGAGATCGTGAGATGCGGTCTGTTGTGACGTATGTTTTAGAAAAACATTTTCTTTATCGTGCTAATGTTTCGATCTTTATTGAGATCATCTTCACGGCTCAAAGTGTTTTTAAAGTGTGTTGTATTGTGACTGGCACTCTCTACACGACACACAAGACTGACACAATTACACAGAAAACAAACACTTTGAGCCCTGAAGATGATCTCAATAAAGATCGAAACGTTGCACGATAAAGAAAATGTTTTTCTAAAACCTACGTCACACCAGACCGCATCTCACGATCTTCAAACAATCATAAATTAACGGTCACTAAACACCACATATTTTTGTCAACGATTTGAGTGATTTTTAACGAATGGGAAGATTTATTCTATCCAATAGTATAAAGTTTTATATTTTTTAATTTGCAGGGTGTCGACTACTTAAAAAACAGGGATATAAGTTTATGCTTGGTATCCTTTTTAAATGGCGCGGCTGAATTTGACATTTGAAAAATGGCAAAAAGGAGGGGAATATTCAAAAGGTGATGTTGAGATGGGAAGTTGGTGTCCGCGTGGATCGAATTCACGATAGCTCAAGTGGATAGAGCAGCCGAAGGTCGTGGTTCGAATCCCGCTCGTGACACTAGCTTTTTCATTTCAACCAATACCTTACATAAAAATTAATTCACTGAAAGAAGCTGTTTGGTCAAACGGACCACGAACTCTAACGGATTTATAAATACAACACTGCTGCATAAAAAGTAAAAAACGTATAGTGTGGAGTGGACATGACATTCGGTTGGCAGTACTTTGCGCTCATCTTGACACAACTTTGTCTTCGTTACTTCATATTAAATTAGTTTAATTAAGTTTCTCGTTTAAGTTTGGCGTTGACGGAAAATCCCGGGCGAATATATCAAAAGTGTGCGTTTCAAAGGCTTTAACGTCTTCCAGTGTTTTTCAGGAGGGCGGTGTTGACTTCTCGACCTCGTTGTTCCGCCCAGTTGAATTAATGTGGCCCTAATGGAATTTTTGGCCTTGGCCACCGAAAATTCGCACGGACTTTTTTGCGATTTGTGAACTAGCCCGCGTCAAGGCCGGGAACGCAGATCTCTATTTGTGTTGAAGGTTGGTTTTTGGGACGTAGTTTTTTCCCGAGTGGAGGAGGTTGTAATAAAACGTTTAGAGGACGAGCAGTCAGATGGTATGTAAACAATTTATGATTCTCAATTTCCTTCTCATCCGTTTTTTATGCTTCACATCTTGTCTTGTATATTGTAAGCTAAATAAAAATGCTAGTAATATTTCTGTTCTAATATCTTAAACGATATCATAAAGAAACATAAATTATGCAAAATAATCTGTCAAGGTTGAAAAATTCAAGGTGACCGAATTAAATTCAAATAAATCATGCAGGACTAGAAAGCACGCACATATATTTCATGTCACACCAAATGCAACATTAAACATAAAAAATATGTCAAAGAAGAACATTCAAATAAATGCAAAGTTTTAAAATTCTTTAACCCAGACCTTTAATTCCGTCAAATTAATCAATTTTACCGCCAACTCGTTTTTCCATCAAATTAACCTTTCCCTCGTCAAATTAACCCTTTTGCCATCAAATTAACCTTATCCTCCAATCGAATTAACCATTTTTCGTCAAATTAACCCATTTTGATTTGAAATTAACCTTTTGCGCACCACATATACCGATTTTTAACTGCACATAGTACATTTTTTTCATTTCAAATTAAACTTGATATTAACCATTGTTACCTTTAAATTTGTTTTCCTTAAAGAATTTTAAAAAGTTAAGAAATGGTAAGAAACAAACATCGAATAATTCTAGTAAATTTAGTATTTTGAAAAAATTAATTGAAGAAATTAAAATAATTGAGCTTTTTAGAAGATATAAAATAAAATATAAAACAAAGTTTCTGCTTTTAATTAGGAAAATGTGTGAGATTGTAATTTTTAATAGCCCATTATTTTGTTTGAAAATGCTTTTTATGTATGTGGTGATTAGTGACCGTTAATCGATAATTATTCAGAAATCGTGAGGTGCTGTCTGGTGTGATGTACGTGTCAGAAAAATATTTTCTTTATCATCCCAACGTTTCGATCTTTATTGAGATCATCTTCAGGGCCTGGGATTTACAAACATTGTTTACATTTAACAAAATGCAAAAAATTGTATAAATTCACTTGTTCCACGTCCTACATGTATTTGTTATATTTAAACTATGTCTGTAACTCCCAGGCCCTGAAGATGATCTCAATAAAGATCGAAACGTTGGCACGATAAAGAAAATGTTTTTCTGAAACCTACATCACACCAGACCGCATCTCACGATTTCTGAATAATGTTTTTTATATTGAAGTTAATAAGTTTGAAGTTAATTGTTTAATGTTGATTGCAATAAACTTTCTTGTTATAGACGGTTAATAAAAGGAAAATGTGAAAAATAGAAATTTTAATAGCCCATTATATTGTATTTTAATATTTTGTTCTTATTTTGAAGTTTATATAATTTTTTAATGTTGATTGAAATTAATTTTCTTATTATAGGCGGTTAATAAAAGGGAAATGTGAGAAAAATTTTGCTCTTATGTTGAAATTTCTATAATTTTTAATTTTGATTGTAATTAATTTTCTTATTATAGGCGGTTAATAAAAGGGAAATGTGAGAAATTGTAATTTTTAATAACCCATTATTTTATATTTGAAAATTTTGCTCTTATGTTGAAATTTCTATAATTTTTAATTTTGACTGTAATTAATTTTCTTATTATAGGTGATTAGTAAAAGGAAAATGTGAGAAAATGTAATTTTTAATAGCCCAATATTATGCATTTGAAAATTTTGTCCTTAAATTGAAGTTTATATAATTTTTAATTTTGTTTTTATTAATTTTTTATTATAGTGGGTTAATAAAAGGGTTAGTTTTTTAAAAGCCATTAAAAAAGATCAAGGGGATCGTATCGATTGAATTTAAATGAAATAAACCATACAGGACTACAAATCAGGCAAACGTTTTCATGTTACTCCAACTGCACCATAAAAAATATGTCAAAGAAAATGCTTTCAAAGAATGCCAAACTTTTAAAGTTTAATAACCTTACAAAAAACTTTTTTTGGTTAAATTAACTCTTTTTAATTTCATATTAACCTTTTTTTGTACCAAATTATCCCGTTTCAATTGCACATTAGCGGTTTTTTTAAATTATACTTCAGATTAAACCTTTTTAACGCTTTACGTGTTTTGTTTGATTTTTACGTTGAATTATTCCCGTTTTTTGGGTTTTTTATTAGATAAAAGTTGGGTTTTACAACTTTTGTATTGTTGTTCTTTTCATTTTGTCTGTGTTTCGTGTAGATATATTGTCCAAGTTTTCCTATTTGGCTGTCCGCTATGTGAATTGTCCCTCTGTTATGTCTTGTTTCATTTTTCTTTCTTTTTGTGCTTTTTATGTAAGTAAAGTCGAAAAATCAATTTTGACAGGACAAAAATTGAATTAATAGATAAACCCCATTCCCTCTTTTTCACACCGACACCACCATTTTCCCATTTAGCATAAAATTTTAATATTTTGGCTCGATTTAATTAATGAAAGGAGTGTACCGCTAGAATGCTTTATAACGAAGAAGTTGGTATGAAATTTGCCAAGTTCTGCCGTGATTTTTTTTCCAATTTGAGGCTGCAAATTTAATTTATTTTTCCAAATTTTAAATTTAGCAGTTTGGAAAGGCGTTTTACCAAAAATTAAATGGAAACTTCAATAAGGGTGCCTTTTTAAAGGAAATTTAACGCTCTTTTCAATAGTTTTTTTTTCGATTTCCCCAAAAAAATGATTAGTTGATGAGCTACGAGTAGATGTGTGACAAAAACCATAAAATGTAGAATATCAAAATCCCGAAAGGAGGAAACGTATACAAATACTCGATTATTCATTTAATCAGGAAAATATGAGGAATTGTAATTTTTAATAGCCCATTATTTTGTTGTTTTTTGAAATAACAAAAAATTTGTTCTTATATTTTATTTTAATTGTAATTAATTATCTTTGTATAGGAAATTAATAAAAGGGTTAGTTTTTCTTAAAATCCGTTTAAAAAAATTCAAGGTGATCGCATCCATCGAATTCAAATCAAATAAATCAAACAGAACTACAAAGCAGGCACACATTTTATCACTTAACTCCAAATGCAACATTAAGCATAAAAAATATCACAAATGAAAACTTTCAATGAATTGCAAACTTTTAAAGTTCAATAACCCAGACTTTATGGAATGGGTTATAAACCGCGAATAAATTGTAACTTCCTTCCACCGTATTAAACTTTAACAAGTCATTTACAAAACAAGTTCAGGATTATTTAACTTTTAGCAATGACATATATCAAGTCAGGGGAAATAGTAAAAAAGCGGTTAATGAAGAAGTAGGAATGTTTCTGCAGTGGTTGTTGAAATTTTTTGTTTCAATGTTTCTAATTATATTAACATTAAAAATATTTTTTATCCCATCTTTAATTTTTATCCTAACCATGCATAATCATTTTTTTTAAGATGAATAAGCTAATTAAGCAATGTACGGTATAAAAAAATCGTATGTTTTCTTTAACTATCTTATCACATTTTACCACACTGTACACAGTAGTTGTGTAATTATAATTAAAAAATATTGCCTAAAGCGTATATAAATAAGAGGAAGTATAACAAAGGATCGAGCGAGGATGCAGTCAACCTAGCAAGGTCAGCGTTGACTAATTTTTATGGCTGAATTATAATGGACAGCAATTCCAGACAGTTCCAACAAGAGATTATGCGGCATTCTTGCAATAAGAACAGACCATTAAAAGGCGCAGCAGTCTTGGAAATTCAGGAAGAGATTTTTCTGTTGTGACGTTTCTAAAAAATCTGTTATCACAGTAGCAGATCCAGGAGGAAATATTTTTAATGGCGCTTTCTAATATTAAATTTTATTATTATTTGTTCAGGTTATTTATGCTTCATCGATGCAAAGCATAATTGGCTATGAAATACGCCTGCCAAGTGGGTGGGTTGTATAGCTTCCTGTATCCGTTTGGATAGGGCATCATATGGAAAACCACCCGCATAATATCTGAAAATTTCATATGAATCCGAGAAATGATTTTAGTGATACAGCTGTGTAAAGGACTGTACGTTTGCGCATGCACATTGGCATACCCATAATTGATATACACTTCATAGTGGATCATCTAGAAAGCAATCCGCATAAACCCTGAAAACGTTTGCGCTGAAAATTGCATAAAAATTGGTCTCATGATTCGGAGTTTAGCCGGTTACACGGAATTGGCCACAGACAGACCGTCAACCAAATTTTTTCAGAAAGGCCTGAAACGTAAAATGCGAGTGATATTTTGATTTTTGAGGGATAATTTTTTCGACTTTCAACATGAATGCAGCAACGTTAAACGAAAGATATCGTGGAGTTTACTGAGAAGAATCTGCTCACGCATATCACACGGTTAAAGCACCTAATGCCAGCCATGCTCCCGGAGGACACATCCCAGGAGAAACCAGCCAATCCTGGTACTCAATGTGATGGTCTCAAAGAGTCATGGTCCTCTTTTAGACGAGGCAACTAGTTGAACGGACGGGTGTCAAGGAGTGTAACGTGGTAGCAAAATATGTGGGAATCGCCCCAATCCTTTCACACCTAGTCAACTCGTCCGCCCAGGCGGGTGGCCAGCAGGCACATGTGCCACTCACGTTCCCATCCCCACTGGTTGACTCAACTCAAAAGACACTGCTCGGCATTAGTGCTTCACACCAGTCGCCTAGTTGAGTCAACTGAGTTCACCGTGGAAAGCGTTGCAATTGCAAGTTTCAATGTTGAGCAGTTCATTGAAGATATTCGTATTAGTCCCGTGATATGGGACATGAGGTATGAGGAGTAGAGCGACCAAATTAAAAGAAGCGAAGCTTGGTGGGAAGTAGCACAACAGTATTTGAGAGAAAGCGCCCGTTTCCCAATTTTGTAACAACGGATAAACCCACCATTTCTTTACTTGGTTTCCTCCTTTTTTGTTTATCTTTTTGCAGAAGAGCAAGCACAAGCAGTGCTCCTGCTTCCTCGGGTTCTAACATGTACTGACCTCCCGTTGGTAAGAGAGGTTGATTCCACAAGTTGCCTGGTGTGAAACCGAGTCTTCACACGGTAGTAAAATAGCTAAGAGTCAACCTCGCAACTTAGTTGAATCAACCAAGCCGCCTCGTCTGAAAGCGGCCTTAGGGTGGATCGAGAGGTTAGTGCGAAACTTATGAAACCGGGAGCGGATCAGTTCATTGAGGTTGTTGTCCATAGTGAGGTTAGTGATGTATTAAAGAGCTTTGACAATTTTACTGAAGACTTTTTAATTGGAAGGATAAAAAGGGCTGGAGGTTGAATGGCTTGGCAGAACCCCACAGTTTCCGCATGTCCCAAGTGATCGCAAAAAAATTTTATGTAAGATTAGTTTAGTCGACTCGAATTTCGGACTAGAAGTCTTCCAAGTTGTCCACGTCTTGTTTTGTCTTTTAAGTCTTGTGTAGGGATTCCACGTGCTGTCTAGAATTAGCCCTAAGTATTTGACTTGAACGGAAATTGCTACCTCTTTGTTTTTGATCTACAGTAAAGGGCAAGACTTTTTTTGTCATGTGAACTGTGAACATACACTAAGTACATTTTCCTTCACTCTGTTTTGCCCTCCACTTTTAGCACCATTTTTCGATAAGCTCAATGTGTTCTTGAAAGTTGGAGGGGTAGGTTGTATAGGAAAAGTAATAATCTAATTGGTTATTTTTTTAATTAATTTGCAAAATGTTAAGTAGAACAGATGTTTTTATGTCTTAATTTATCTGTATCTTCAACCGTTTAAATTACTTTTTCGTGTTTATGGTTTGGGTCGTTACCATGATTGTACCATTGAATCTTTGAAATGGCTGAAGTAGAAATTATAGCCGTTTAGAAAGGAAATTTCCACGAAGAATCGAGACGGAGGTGAATCAGAGAACAGATATTCACGACTAAATTATCAAAAACTACTAAAACGAGATGATTAACCGTCATAAAAACCTGATTTTAGGCTGCGGGCTTTCTTTATTTGAAGCGGATCGATTTGTAGGGATGTTTCGGATAAATTTATGTTGGCATTTAAATACAAAGGTTAGCCGTTTTCTCGAGTTGTTCACCTCCCCGACTTTAATTTGCCTATTAATACAAACGAGCAAAAATGAGCATAGTGCCATTTTCAAGGGAAAACAACTTTAATAGTAATTCGTATTTTTAGCCGAAACGCTTGAGCTAGGGGGAAAAAAGGCTGAGGTCGAAATAGGAAGAGGAAAGATCCAAATTAAACATTCTCACAAGCACGACACGAAATGCCTTCGGCCTCCAATTATTTTAAAAACATTCAATTTGCCGACAGTGATCTCGGAGGGCTTATAAACAACTGTGAGACGGAAGTTACGATGCAGGACTTTAAAGTGATCAATGTCAGCCGTACTTAGGTCGTGATCCGTGAATGCTTTACGGGGATTGTAACATGAATATTAAAAGCATGACTTTTAGGTTGGCGTATTTACTTTGCTAACATATGACCTTAGCAAACTTACCTGCATTTTGATGTGACCTAACGACTTATTTCGTTTGATTTGAAGCATGCGCAAAATAAATTGATTCGTTTATGATTTCAAATTTAAACGAACCTCAGTACTTTTAACGTTTTTTAGTTGAGATAAAAAAGTCAATGTCACGAGCGGGATTCGAACCCACGATCTTCGGCTTGATACGCCGCTGCTCTACCACTTGAGCTATCGTGACCTCGATCCACTCGGACACCAGCTTCCCATCTCAACCCCACCTTTTGAATTTTCCCTCCTTTTTGTCATTTTTCAAATGTCGTGTAATCGGGTTGGAATCTCGACGACAAATGAAATGGCCACGGAGAGCTTTAGTGAAGTATACTTCATTTTTAATCATTAAATGTACTAATTTCGTGGTCCGCTTGACCAATTAATATATTACAATTAATTAAGGAGTCGGTCGAGGTCACGATAGCTCAAGTGGTAGAGCAGCGGCGTTTCAAGCCGAAGATCGTGGGTTCGAATCGAGCTCGTGCCATTGACTTTTTTTCATCTCCACTAAAAACCTTAATTAATTGTAATATATTAATTGGTCAAGCGGACCACGGAATTAGTGAATTTAAGTACTTTTAACGTTTTAAGGGGTTAATTTTGTCCAAAATTTGCCTTGGCGGCTTGGCTGAACTTGGCTGAAACCCACAACTCAAGTCCAAATCGGTCTAATTAATGTCTTTTATTGTTTTGTTGTGTGTACTCATTGTGGATTTGGGTCCAATTAGGCGTCTGAGTTTTTCAGTTCTTCTCTTTTTTGTTTTATGTAAGTTTGCTGTCCAAATACAACCCAAGTCAGCGGATTTGGTTGGAGCTTGGCTTTCTTGCTCGTTCAACCTGATCGACCGAGTGCACCACTTCTGAAGCTGAGATGGGAGTGGGTACATATGAGTGCCTCATAGGTCGGCATGCAGTTATGTCAGCAGTGCAGATGATGTAGATGATTGGACCGTCAACTTCAATTGGCGTAATGGGTGAAAAATCGGTGCCCATTCTCACTTTAAACCATCGATCCGGGAGGAAGGACTTTAGGTTGAAATAGTAGATGTGAGGGAAGGTAGTAACTTGTAAAGTTGTGGTGCCACATTCGGTCGATTGATGAACTCCAGAAGCATGGTTAGGCAATATTGTTTGTTTTCAAGAGCCGAGGATATCGTCGGGTGGTATCTGACTGTTTTCAGTATTGAACTCCTGTGTATAAAGAGCAAAGTCGGTTTGTGTGTAGGGACTAGTACACATTGCGAAGATATCCGCATAATCTTTTCCTCGGATAGTTAAATTTTTGTACCTTTCAATATTTCTCTTTTAACGTGATTAAAGAAAGAATTCCACGCATCCTCTAAATCGTCATGGCTCAGTTTCCTAACAGCAGCAACTGTCTTGAACTATAATCCTTATCTACTTCTGAGTGTGAACATCACGTCCCTGCTTTTAGCTTAATGCGCCACCAAGAGGACAAGTCGGTAAACAGGTCTTGGGTTGCTTTTTGCGGTGTTATCCGCACAATTCATGTGTTTGTTCTAGAGGATTGGCCCTAGGATACTTCCTTGGGGAACGCCGATTTTGATGGGCTTGATGCCTTTACATTCAGGGCCGATTCTCACCTTGAACCAGCGATCAGAGAAGGACTTCAGGATGAAATAGTATGTGTGAGGAAGTAGAAAAAGTAGGCGATAGCCATTTCATTTGATCGATTGAGCTGGATTTCGCTGAACATCTGTAGCACCGTTTTGGTTGCAGCAAAAGTGCCTTTCACGGCTTCAGGGCTTATTCTGATTTTGAGATCGAACAGCGTGAACATGTCGACTGAAGGTATCAAAGTCGAATCTGGCCGCACGATTCTATAATTGTTCGTGAAAAGCTCAATTTTGACCAAAGACAAGAATAGCGTGTAACAATAGATATTTTGGTGCGCGCGTTCCCAAAGTCCTCCCTACCACCGAATATGGTTCCAAGGGCGTTCGGGATTTAGTCTTTCGGCGATTACGATTTCTACGAATTGCACATTCACGGGTTGAAAATTTGTCGAATTCGCGGAACGGCGTTTGCCTCGCATACTTGGCTATTTTTAAGCCCGGCCGAGAAGCAATCACGAAGTTCGAACACACCGTCATCGATTCCGAACGCCGCGCCGTGTACATCATTCATGAAAAGCTATTAGAATCTTGAAAACAGCAATAATGTTAATTCGATGAATCATATTTGTTAAAAAACGGTCCGAGCATACTGAATCGGATCTGGATTAAAACACCTATCTAAACTTTATGTTAAAATTTAAAAAATGAAAATTCAGAGTAAATTTGGACAAATTGACATAAGGAAAAACAATTTCGGTCGACCAAAAATTCAAGCGCGAAAGTAAAAGAAAAAAGAGCTTCACGACTAAGGTCACCTTTTATCGCTGTGACCTTCGCTCCACTCTGACTTTCACTCAGGTTCGTATTTTCGGCGTAATTAATGATTCAGCATACCTCACGGTTTAGCACGTTGCGTCCTTGTCTCTAAGGTAGGATTTTTGACGTATAATTTTTTTTTATCATTTGCGCAAAATTTGTATCTGCACCTAGACATGCAAAAAATTATACATTGTGATGTTTATCAGAATTAATAGTCATCAAAAGCATATAAATATATGCATACATATACACATATACATATATAACATCAAAAATTCAAATGGCGTGAAAGCTGGAAAAGGTAAATCGTCCAAGCCGACCTATCCTTGTTGTCATTAAGTAGGTCCCTTGTCCACTGTCGTTTTAAACGACAAGATTACCCTGGGAGGGGGGGGATTTTGTTTGGAGCATTTTTGTTAGACAAGTAGGTTATTGTGTACACTTTGTATAATGGGGAAGATGAGTTCTTTGACGAAAGAAATTTGGAGGTCGGTGTGTAGGGTAAGGATGAAGCATTGGTGGGGGAAAAAACATTCCTTACAATGAACATCAGCCGACACCTTGTCTGGTAGTAGCATTGGCGATGAAAAGAAAGTTTTATTCCTTGTTTAAAGATATTTTTAGTTGTCATACCCTTTGGCAACACGCCATCAGAGAGTTCTGTCCCGGTAATGATCTACCCACTCGCAGATTGTACGTACAGTTAACGACATTATTCGAACATATACGGAAAGTAAGCGACATAACGACGTCCGAAACACGGATTCCAAACGGCATATTTGGACGTCAGATCGTCGGCGAAAGCGACTCCGACCTATGCACGTGCTACAAACCAAAAATGCCCATTTAAAATAACAAACCCATAAAAAAACCCGTTTCCCTCTAAATTCCGAGAATTATGACACTACATACGGTCATGAAAATATTGCTTATCGGGTAAGAGATCATGAAGAATTAATAAACCAACAACAGTATCTTACCAAAATAGAAGTTCTAACGTCCATATATTCAGCAGTGTTGGTTTTTTACTAGACCTTTTGTTGTTTGATCTGCCAAGGACTGTAACCCTTAAGTTTTTTACAGACGATCTCAAATTTCCTTGAAAACCGACTCAGTCCTAACATTGCCAAGGATTATAACCTTTTACAGTCCTTCGCAATGTTAGGAGTGGGTCGGTTTTCAAGGAAACTTGAGATCCCTTGTAAAAAAACTTAAATATGTAAATCCGTAGACATATTTAAGATATTTTTGCCCTGATGATGACCTTAAAATAGGTTGAAAGGTAGCAGTAACAACTCAATTGCTTTTTCCTTCAACCATACTATTGTTGAACTACGATCTAGTGTTGGTTCACGGCTACAAAAAGGAACTTCGACTGAGTCACCTGAATCACCCTCCTCGGGTTTTGGCAGTCCTCGGTCTTATCTAAACCGCCTCCGAAGTTAGGCTCCTGGGGCTGCCAACAGCCAGGCCATTATGGCCCCAAATGCATCATTTTTAAAATCTAACCATTAAATACATTCTTTCCTATTTACCGACCATTTAATCAATTAGATTGGTGGAGAACTCGATCTAATCTAAGAGAGGGTCTATTAGTTTTATGACATTAGCTATCTTAACCTCTAAGAAAGAGATGTGACGCATTATAAACCAACTAGTTTTGATGAAGCTTTGAAGCAGTTAAAATAAGATAAAATTTGCTGGGTACAGATGAAATCCCGAACCATTAATAAAACAGCTTATCGGATGCCCTCTCACACCTCACTTTCACACTAATAAATACATTCCCTCTCAATATCCACACAGAAACACAAGAAGATATATTTATATAAAGTGTGAAAATGAAATAGCTATGTTTCCTCTAAAATCGAATCGTGAGCCGATCAAGTCCCAGACATTTTAGGGATGGGGTACGAGTCTACCCAGGCATTTAAGGGTCTTGGTCCCCCACCCTGCATAATATAATTAATCTAAAATCGGAATAGGAGACCCAAAAATTGAATCATTCTAAATTCTAATAAGAGGTGACATACACGTTATGGAGTCAAGGAATGGCACCCTCCAATTAAAATGTGTCTCAGCACATCGAGCAACCTTTCTTTACATGCTGGATATTTATACGGGCTTTGGCCAAAAGTGGACCGTGTCTCAACCTCGCAAGGTCTATTTTTAATCTTCCAGGGTTCAGACCTTCCACGGGAGGACTTATCGACAGAGTTCTTCATACATGAGAGCTCCTCAGCCGATCGGCCCCAGCGCACATATTACCTTCAATTGCGCAATCAACATATATGTATTTGATACATATAATATATGCACAGACCCAGTACTGAAATTGGGGAGGTCGAAATGCGACAGACCAAAAAGAATGAAACTAGGCTGAATAAACGAACAAATTATAGGCTCATCATCTCTCAGACTAAATTAGACTTCAGAGAAAATCCTCCTGGACGGTATTTTCCAGTGCAGTTTTATTGCAAACAATTTGAAGGTAAAACATCAAATAAAAAACATTTAAAAATATTTCCCTTTTTCTAATCATAATCATTGTAGTATCGACCTCAACGAGGAAAATAAAATTTGAAACATTCCAATTCATTGCTGATTTCCAAGATGCGGATGGTGCAACGGCTAATAACAGTTAATAAATTGTACGAAATTTTCCACCTAAACCTTGTCGAACTCCCGAGCGGATGTGGGAGGCGAGGATTATGAATCGGGGTTTAGGATGCCGAGACGTCAAATCCCACCCCTTGCTTTTCTCCTATCGTTCTTTTAAGTAAAGACAATTCAGACCGACCCGGAAGTTGTGAGTCCATTCTTCCTCTATAATAGCGAGGTGTAAAATAGGTTGTGGCCCTTTGGGGCTTTATATCAACCCGTGGAAACACCTGGAACAAAAAAGGAGGAATTTACAATCGGGGATTTTTTGGGATATATGTCATCCCAGGGTGAAAAGTATTCCAACCGGCTTGCCATTTCTTTCCCCCAATATAAAACAAAAAAGTTTTTTCGTCGTTATCTTAGTTTTTCTTCAATACAATAAAGGCGTATAATTTGGTGGTGTTGGTTCTTATTCGAGTGGGTTTAACACGTCTTAAACTAATCTACCACCTGCGAGAACAGACCCAATAAAATAATTATTGATCTGTCTATAGTAAAATAAACTAAAAATTAACCTAATTCGCCGAAATCTGACATAGCAACCAATCAATAATGTTGTCGATCCATCATCAGGATCTGTATTTTATACTGTCATGAACGTTTCCTGCCTTCTTTATGCTCAAATCGTACACAAATAGTCCACACAGTACTAGTAACAAAATATTAGGCCACTGTTCATTCTGTTAGAAAACAGTTAACCTCATGTAAGATCCTTATAAGTTATGCTGCTTTATCTGCAAAATAATGCCTCCTTTGCTAACATAACTGTAATATTTTTTTAAAACAGTAAAGTTATTTTTTAAAAAGTACGTCTTTTGACCAAGTAGTGCAGGTCCAGCTCGATTCAAATGCGACATCGAAATGGACTTTGTTACAAACATGATTTTGAAATTTAATCATTTTGAAGATTAAAACATACAAGACGTCAACGTACCAGTGTCCTTAAAACCTGGTATTGCTTAAAACTCCTCAAAAATAAATGAATAAAACATTTTTTTTAGGTAAGTTTTAATTTAAAACGTTGCATACATTTTTTTCAATAACTTTAATAACAAATACTGTATTTATTCCAATTTTGGAAAGTATAACTTATGTTAAAACTAAAACCTGTTTGTTGAACATCAGAAAACACTAGTATATGTATCGTCCTTACTCATAAGGTTTTAACCTTGAAGGTTTGTTACAAAACCAACTTTGATGATCTATAACGACTAAATAAAATTCATAATCCCCATCGCAACGTGATCATGAAAAAAACGGTTAATCGACCTCAAAACTAATTTTGATGTCCCTCAAATGTTTCGAAAGAAGCTAGTCTGGTATCCAAAAAATAATAGTGGCGTATGTCCATTTCCCTAACTGGGTTTCGCCATTTGTCAGAAAATCGAATCTGCGGATTAAAATTAAGCTTACCATTTCCGGAAAAAAAAGCATTTTAAACTTTTTTTCAGATAAATTTAATTTTAAAAAAGTGTAATTTTATAAAGCAAAAAATAAATAACAACAGATTTCTCGCGATTACGGATGTCATTAATGACTGGTTGATGTGCCAGATTTCGTTTAATGAAATTTTGTTGATTCTGGGTTATTCCAATAAGATGAAAAAGCTATTTTTGCAAGTAAAGCCCGTATTAAAAAAATTCTTTTAATTACTTTTTGGTTGTGTAATTTTTTAGAAAACCAGGTCGAACGCTACTGAGTGACACCTAGTAAAAGATTTTAATAGTTATAATACCGGCTACATTTTACAACTTTATCATGACTTCTTTTGGGCAAGTCCCAAATTTCAAGTCGTCTCCCTTGAGTAATCTTCATTTTGATCTTCACCACTTCAGTATTAAGTTAAAAAATTCACTAATTTTCGTGGTCCGCTTGACCAATTAATATCTTTCAACTAAAAACCTTAATTAATTGAAAGATGTTAACTGGGCAAGCGGACCACGAAAATTAGTGAATTTAATAAGTTAAAATAAAGTATATTTCACTAAAAGCTCTCCGTGGCCATTTCATTTGTCGCCGAGAATCAAATAGATTATACAGCATTTGAAAAATGTCAAAAACGAGGGAAAATTCAAAAAGTGGGGTTGAGATGGGAAGTTAGTGTCCGAATCGAAGTCACTCAAGTGGTAGAGCAGTGGCATATCTAGCCGAAGATCGTGGGTTCGAATCCCGCTCGTGGCAACTGACTTTTTTATCTCAACTAAAAACCTTAATTAATTAAGTTAAACTAGGTATGTATGTATTTTTAGATATATTTACAGAAAGTTTTTTTTTTAAATCTTATGTTGTTACTGATTGTTTCTCTAACCTTTTGTAGATTTCTTAAAATTTGGCTTACTGGACGTTTTTTAAATTTTATTTATTATTTAAGTAAATTTAAGAACAAAACCTATATGCATTTGAAAAGGCAAGAAACGTAAAAATATCAACATTATTGACTGGTTGATTTCATCGAATGATATGATTTTGAAATGAAATGTTTTTGTTGCTTTTGGTTTATTCCTATGGGATGAAACTTTTTTTTAAAGTTAGGTATTATTAAAAAAAACTGTTAACATTATTTTTTGATTTCGGTTTGAGGCAAGCTGGAACACTAGCACGTTTACACCTTGTATCTTAATAGTTGTAATAAGAGCAACATTTCACAACTTTCTCCTGGCCGCTTTTGACAAGTCCCAAATTTCAATTTGTCTCCCCTGAATAATCTTCAATTTGGACTTACGCCACTTGTGAACTAAGTAGGACACTATGTATGTGTTTGTAGGTATGTACAGAAAAGCTGTGTATGTTTTTTTTAAACAATGTATCGATTGTTTCTTTAAATTTGGGACGTATTGATATTTGTAAAATTAAGTATGCTGTGTTTTTTTTTTAATATTATGTTGTGCTTTATACTTTGTAGAGTAAACATCGTCCTGATTGATCCTTTACCCTTAGAGATTTTCGTAAAATTTTGCTTACTGGACGTTTGCTTTATTTCATTGATTTATTATTTGAATAAATCTAAGAAAAAAAACCTATATTGATTTTAAAAGGCAAGAAACTTAAAACCATCAACATTATAGACTAGTAGATTTCATGGAATGATATTTTGTTCCTTTTGGTTTATTCCTCTGGGATGAAACGTTTTTTAAAATTTAGGTATTATAAAAAACTGTTACTAATGTTATTTTTTGGTTGTGCGATTTTTTAGAAAAACCAGGTGGGGCACTAGAAAGTCATTACCTTGTACATTACTTTTCTATCCCTGAAAATGAATAAAATTCATAGTGTCGTCAGTATATTTTATATTTTTTTAAATAACTTGTAACTTTAATTAAAAAAACTGAAATTATTCCAATTTTGGAAAGTATAACTTATGCTAAACCAGAGGACACTAGTATGTTGACACATAGTATATGTATTGTCCTTACTCATAAGTTTTTAACCTTGAAGGCTTGTTACAAAACCAATTTTGATGTCCCACAGACGGTTTGAAGTAAGCTGTACTTTGCGTTACTTCGTCAGAAGACGTGTAATTTTTTTGTTTTATTTTACAACTACATACGAAAAATATGTTAATGCACAATAAAATGACATGGGGCATGGACGTTAACCATCAGGGGACATGATACTTTTCTCGGTTTTGCTTTAAAACTTTGTTTCCAATTTAAATAATGATCAGCCTACAAAATTATAATTATATCCCTGAAAAAATCCCTGATTTATTTTTAGGCCGAAGATCAATAGAATAGAATATTAATTGAAAGAAAAATTACCTAGGACGGTATTGCGTCGGTTAGCAACGCTGATTGTGTTAATTTATTTTAAAAAACACAAATTTTCAAATATATTAACAGTGTCTGAAGGGTGGTGAAGAGGGCGAAGTGCGCAGCCGTGGAAGAAGTCCGCCAGACTTACCAGTCGTCACAAAGCCGCCTCCGGGCCGTCGTGAGTCTCGTGTTCGGGTGACACTGGAAACACAGACACTAAATACACTTCACACGCGGAGAGACACCTTTCATTATAAAAAGCCAACGGAGGACTGACGGCTCTCTTCCCGCCTAGCGCGCATTCCCTCGACTCTTCCACCGCGGGAGGAGCCACACGGCAACCCCTTCTCTCTCCTCTTCTTCGCAATCTCTTCTCTTCGCCGGGTCGGACGGGAAAAAGCGGATTTTTTGTCCATTTGGGGAACTTGCGCGATTTTCGGCGAGTTTTTACCATCTTCACTGGTTATGTGGTGCAACACGCAGACACTCACAGAACTTCGGCAAGCTTAATAAATATACAATGCAGAACTTCTACTTCTAAGCCGAGCTCTAATAACAGCAATAAGAAATACTTATCAAATTTTAAACATGACCTTTCTACCTACTTCATCCAATGCCTTCAATATATCCGTACATTGGTGGCAGTACCAATGTGCCAGTGAGTGCAATGTCCCAACTGCAGATTTTAATTCTATATAAAAACAGAAAGTGCCCCAAAACCAAAATGTTAATGGGAACTAGAATACTTAAAAGTCCTACCAGGGAATAGAACTTAACTTTCACAGTTGTTGGTTATTTTGAAAATGGACGCCTCGGCGGCATACAGCTTAAAATTCGATTCGATCTTTGTTGTTGGTAGCAAAATTGCAATGTTTTTGAAATTTTCTCTGATAGCGAAATATGGCCGAATGGTTTACAACATACAGCGAATGAAAAAAAAAACTTACTTGGAATCCGAAAACATGACTATGTTGTCTGTAACCGTTATATTTCTTGGTCCGATTGACCAAATAACTTCTTTAAATTAATTAATCTTTATGTAAGGTATTGGTTGAAATGAAAAAGCTAGTGTCACGAGCGGGATTCGAACCCACGACCTGCCGCGGCTCTACCACTTGAGCTATTGTGACTTCGATCCACTCGGACACCAACATCCCACTTCAACCTACCTCTCGAATTTTCCCTCCTTTTTGCCATTTTTCAAGAGTTGGTGTCGGAGTGGATCGAAGTCACGATAGCTTAATTGGTTGGGCAGCGGCGTATTTAGCCGAAGGTCGTGGGTTCGAATCCCGTTCGTGACACTAACTTTTTCATTTCAACCAATACCTTACACAAAGATTAATTAATTGTCTGTAACCTTAGATATAAAATGCTGAAGAGATACTTGAAAAAAGGTCTAAACTGATATTACTTAACAAAAAACTATTAAAAACTATCTAATCACCCCAATTTGTACCTACAGACTTGAACTGAACAGAGCAGTCAAGCGCTTCAATCTTAACAAAATCTAAAATCCTTTGGGCAATAGTTGAAATAGTTGATGCTCTATTCTACACCACCAATCGTACTATCTACTCCGGTCTCAACATACACTACATCCCAAACCTGGTCCATTCCTGCTACAATAAATTTCATTCCAAACTATCCTCTTATGTCCTGTTAATTCGCAAGCCTATCTTTCATTCCAACCCACATTGAAGACTGTAGTGCAGGTAGACTCGCCACCATCTTATTGTGCAACTAGGCAACTCTAGGGACTGCTGTTGACTTCACGCCATAGTGGGCAATTAAGGCCACTTTCACTAGATGTTGGGCGTTCAAATCAATCACGCCAGACATGTAAATGTGCATACAATATTGGGTATTAAGGTTGAAAGAAACCATGCATTCCGTGGTAGTTTAGGGATGGATGTTTCGGGCTATAAAGCCCCCCTACTCACGCCCTCCAAGTCCTTGCTTCCGCTGCACCAATAGACATTGTCCTCCACAGTAAAATTGCAATCCGGCAGCTAAGAGATGGAAAGGAGCCAACAATGGTAAATTTGTATGCGTCAGATAGGGAAAGGCTACGAACTGCACCTAGAAAGCAGATCCGGGAGATCCTTACAGTTTGGATAGACAACTTGTGGCAGGAAAGATGGGACAGAAGCACCAAGGGAAAGCTAACCCACGAGTTTCTACCCAGTATTGAGGACCGAGCAAAAGCAAAGTGGTTTCAACAAGATTACTGGATCACACAAATAATGACAGGTCACGGAAATTTCAACGCTTACTTGCGCCGATTCCGTAGAGCTAACAGTCCACTGTGTCCCGACTGCGGAGTTGATGACAGTGTCCAACACAGACTGTTCAACTGCCCCCTCCTTGAGAGTGTGAGGGAACCACTAAAGCTCCTCTTCCGCCACACTTGGCCACCGACCCTCAACGAACTGATTAAAGAAAAGAGGACGTTTGAGGTCCTCAAGCCTGTTAGCCGAGCTATAGTGGACAAAGTACCTGATTAGTTTTTTCTTTTTTCTTCTTTTTCTTCCTATGATGTTACTTGTTAATCTTAACGTTTCCCTGAATTTTTAATTCCGGGCTGGTTACTCCTTGTACCCATAATTGTTATTTATTTATTCAAATATTGTATTTATTAGAAAGTGTGTTCAAAAGGATTAACCAGCAAGGGGGAGACCTATTAAATTAGATAAATTAATAATAAAAAAAATTCCCTTCTTCCTTGGGTCTTCCCTTTCAGGGCAAGGTCGAAGGAAGAGTTAAGCACAATAAGATCCCCTAAACTTGCATCCCATTTGAATTAGTTTAGTGGCCGTGGTCCGCCGGTATGGGGTCTCCCTTAGGTACGGCGGGGGGGGGATGGGGGAAAAAAAGGCTATAAAGCCCTTCTTCAGCATTCCAAGCATAGAATTTTGAGATATGACGACCGCCAACCAATACTTTTTTTTATCTCTTTACGCAAATATGTAATGATGCCTCTGGTTCTTCAAGAGAGTGTAAGCAAGTTTCCGTCGCCCATCTTCTTCGGGTGATAGTTAAGAGGGCAGTGGCCGATATAGAGCCACGTGGCCCTGAGAAAGGTATGGATGGAGGCGATAGTCAAAATCAGTGGACTGATGTTAATGTTGTAGCGAGAGCCGGTAGTGAGCGAAGGGCCTGTGAGTACCCTTGTTGCTGTAGCTAGTGCTGACAGCTTGCTACATTGGGAGTTGAGGCCCTGCTTAAATACAGAGCTACTGCAATCCCGTTAGTTACGACTTGGAACCTGAGACGATTGTTGAAGCTGCGGTGTCACCTAGTGGACCTAGTAGTCAACTTGGCATCCACAAGTAATCACCAAAAACGTATGCTTAATGTGTGCTCTTCATGAGTTTTTTATTGTTAAATGTAATACGTTTGTGTACTAACATGTTTTCGTGTATATTAATTTTTTCGTCCTTTCCCTGTAGTAGTTTCATGTTTGTCTGCATGGTACCATAGTTCGTGGTTTGACGATTGATTTTGACATTGTCTTTGTTTTGATTTTAGCATGTTGTCAAATGGGATGGTTTTGTGTTTTGTCTTAGTAGTTTTCTCAGTCGTATTCGTGGTCTTCAGTGGTTTTTAAATTCCCAATTTATTCAATTGTTTTGCCAGCTTGTACGTTTCTTTCTCTACGCATGAGTATGTGATTTATGGGAATTTTTGTGCGTACGTTTTGTTTATTTTGTTGATCGAGGTTAGGTTATTGTCGTTATTGTGCACTATTTTCAATTCGTTTTTGTATTTCTCTTTAGCCAGTAGAACTGTTTTTATCCTGTCTGTCATGTTTATGCGTTTGTGTTGTGGATGTGGTTTGGATCGGTCCCTATGGTTTTCTGTATATGTCGAATTGGATTTTTTTTTTTTTTTGTCAATTTTAGTATTTTTGTTAGGCCCTGGAAATTTATTATGTTATTGCGTTCTACCGTGAACAGTATGTAAGAAGAGTGGGGTTGTCGGAATTATTTTTATGCTGTTGTAGTTGTGGACATATACTATAGTACAATTAATTAAGGTTTTTAGTTGAGATGAAAAAAAGTTAATGGCACGAGCGGGATTCGAACCCACGACCTTCGGCTAGATACGCCGCTGCTCTACCACCTGAGCTATCGTGACCTCGATCCACTCGGACATCAACTCCCCACTTCAACCCCACCTTATGAGTTTTCCCTCCTTTTGCCACTTTTTTCATCTCAACTAAAAACCTTAATTAATTGTAATATATTAATTGGTCAAGCGGACCACGGAATTAGTGAATATACTATAGTGTAGAACATCCTATCTGTATATAATTTCGGGGAAGTATTTCTTCAAAAATGTCGTACCAACACTTCTGCGAGTATGTCTGAAATTACCCATTCCTTATCCATCTTTTGATATGCGTATTTATCTGTTGTTTTCTCCTTTTTGTCGTCGTCGTCTGTATTATTTGCTGTTATGCCAAACGATATTATAGTGGTAGTTGTAATTTGAATGTCTTTAATTTGTTAATCAGGCCTATTGAATTTTTTAGAGAGGGTGTGTTGCCTTTCAGGTTTGGTTTGGAAGGTTGGGGCTGATGTGTAGTTTATGATCTGTAGGTATGTATTTTGGGAAGTGATGTGAATTTTTGTTTTTGTAGGTTTATGTTAGTGCATTCTTGTTAGTGTAGCCTCTCTTGGGTTTATGGCCACGTGTTAATGGTGGCTGAGGTTTTTTTTTTGGACTTTGTTTGTAGGGGTTTTCGTTAGTCTTATTAAAGTGTAAGTTTTTACAGGGATTTCAGCGGCCGAAACGATTTCGGCGTTGACACGGCGCTCATCACTGTAAGGTAAAGGTCCAGGGTTCCAATCCAGCGGCCCTGCATTCGAACCCGACATACAAATGGGCTTTTTTTCAAAAACACCGGCACCCTGAGGGTTCAAATAATCTCGTAGTTGAAATACCCTCGTAAACAAATTGGGAGTAAATCAGATGTCAACATTGTAACCCTCAGCCAACTTAGAGAGCGCATATAATCGCTTTCGGTGCTTCAAAGTTCAATATCACCGATTCTTCCACTTCGTTGAGATAACTCCATAGGTTTTTTGACAAACAGTCAGTTTGGTCAATGTCGTCTGGTTTTGTTATAATTTGCGGTGACGTTAATTTTGTCTAATGATTAAGTTTTGTTTTCTAGTTTGTGCTTCAGTTTTTTGATGTTTTTCGACGTTGCTTGAGTCGTGTTTTTCTTTGTTCGCTGTTTTGATATTGCATGTGAGTTGCGGCTTGCACTAGCCATCCCTAAACATTTTCTTATGTAACAAGCACCATTATTTCAACTGAGAACGCAAAAAGAACTTTCTGCTGAATACTCCTCAGATTGCATGTTGAGAAATTATTCGAGTTTATGCGTGACCGTCTTTGAAAATAATTACTGACAGAGAAAGGGTGTGGCAAAACACAGAGTACTAATAGATGAATAACGTTACAAGCAAATAACCCTCCTTTTTACAGGGGGGGGGGATAAATAAGAAAAAAGAATAATAAAGAACACTCATTTTTTAATATTTAGTTCTAAAAGTGGTTAGGGATGGTTGTTGCCTTGTTGTTGCTATATAAACTGGGCGTGAATAAAGGTAATTTTCTGATAAATAAATCCAGTGTTGAAACTTAATTTAATTGCCAGATCTACATTGAAAATGTTTAATATTATTAACTTACGTGAATGGGGGAAAATCTCTTTTTGTAATGTACACTGATGTACCAACAACTCAAAAAGGTCAGAAAAACATACCGAACAATTATTTTGCAAGTGATTATTAAATTTGAACAAAAGATACAAATAGACGCCAAAAGTAGAGAGTCATATAACCAACACATCAAGGTGGTGAATATTGTGAAACCTGTTTGGAATGCTAAACAGAATACATAACGAAAGGAAAAATCAGATACACTTAAGAAGAATTGAGATGCCATACTGCTGTCAAAAAACAATCCTGCAGAAAGAGATAGAATACCATCAAGGTCTATCTTAAAATAGGAGGTTAGGTAAAAAGTAATAGAAAATGAAAACTCTGATTGCACTCTGGCATGATATGTAATCTCCTTTAATAAATCATTGTATGTTAGAAAGAAGAATGAACCTTAATCTCAGAATAACCACAAGTTTCTTGATAGGGCACTGCAGACTCCATGGAAATCAGAAAAGACTTTTTTGTTTAATAATTTAATGTTAATGAGGAAGTTTCAGCCCATCATGATCAAGGTACGTGAGAGGTTCTCTGAACAAGAAAGTTTAGGGAGGACTTTGGCAGTGGAGCTTAAAAGGATCAAGAGCTTGGTGTCGAAGTTTCCGAAGCGGTATCGGATCTCTTCGTTGACAAAAGGAAGTTGAGGTCATTGTGGATAGTGAGGTTGGGGAAGAAGTAAGGTGCTTTGACAATTTGTCTGAGAACCTGTGGCTGGAAGGATCGGATGTGCTGGATGTATAGATGGTTCGGCTGGCAGAACCCAACAGTTCCATGTCCAAAGTGGTCGCATTTCCTAAGAATTAGTAATTGCCCAAATTGGTGGATTTTCCAGGTCAGGCTGCTGTCTAAGTATAATCTTAAGTATATAAGTTGAGTCGGAGTCTTATTCAGCCCTTCCACCACTTTTTGATAAGCTTAAGGTGTTCTTGAATGTTAGAAGTTTCAATTGAAGCAATTTGAATTAGAATGATGGTGGTATCAATGGCCTAGGTGATCATGATGATGGTATTGGGATGTAGAAGAAAGTCAGATTTATAATGGTATAAAGGATGGAACCTAATATGTCCCCTTGCACCATGCCGGCTTATTGGTCTGATATTTATGTACTGGTGTACCTCACTATGTATCAGCAGTCTGTTAAATAAGATTCAAGAATAAAGTTATAAGAAGGTACAGTAATTAATGGTTTAAACTTATCGATGATGCTTGCATGCCAGAACCTATCCCAAGAGGAACATATAGGTATAGAACTGGGGAGGTATACAATTTTTACTTTTCTTTTTTATTTTATTTATTCGTTTGTTTGTTTTCAAGAACCAAGAAGATAAAATGAAATATTTTTTAGATGTTTGCTACTGGGATGGATGACGTTTCTGTTCTGTAGTATCACAGTAAGAGACTATGTGAAGCCTAAGACCAAACAATTGGTCAGCTCGGAAATATTCAATTCCATCAATTAATGATTTTTGAACTAAATGCAAGCATGAAAAATGAAAAATCTTCTCAGATATCCCACGACTGCATTATTCATATTTACCAGATGAACCGCTTTCAGGTTACTTGGCACCACCAGTGCGGAATGGGATAGGGCGATCGTCTCCTTTTCTTCCCTCTTCTTTCTTCTTCCTGTCTCTTTTTTTTCTTTCTGCTTTTCTTTCATAATGTGGTTTCATCATTTGATTATAAATAATTAATATTTAAAAATATATTACTGTCATTATTGTTTTGTATATTTTATTATATGCTTTATTATTATTTATTTATGGTTTCTCAATTCCAAATATATACAATAAAAGTATTAAGGTAAGTACTGTACATAAATTTAGTAAATAGTTTTAATAATAATGAAACAAAAAAAAATTAGAATGAATAGAAACATGAATACTATATAATTATCAATTATTAATTATAATCAAATTCAATATTAATTATATTAATGATACAATATTTAATTTTCTTATAATAAAATTTGTTTAAACTGACATTAAATATAAATTTTCGAACGAGTTTAATTTGTTGTTCTTAGTATAAAACTGAATTTGGCATAACTAGTTCTATGGCAATCTATGGGCAATGTTATTTGACTTCTGGAATGATTAGCTGGAACATGAAAGTTAATTTGGTTAAGCAGTAATGGGAAACCAGTTAAGGATTTAGACAATAACATACAATCAAAGAAATTCCTTCTGTAAAGAAGTCATCAATTTCTGACATTAATGATGAGTGTGGTGTATCTTTGTTTTCTCCAATTGTTCTGTAATGTATCCAGCGTAAAAATCTTTTTTGAACCACTTCTATGCGACTGATATTTCGGTGGATTGAAAATGGTGAACAGTAATTTAATATTGGTCATAAAATTGTAAGCGTATCTGGGATCATGGAAATGTTTAGTATGATGTGTAATAAATCCTGAAGTTCTATTTGCTTTAGCAATAGCTTTATTAATGTGTGTGAAAGTTTATATCTGTCAATAATCATGCCAAGATCTTTTAAAATTTCACGTCTAATTAGAAGCGAGTCTGATATAGCGGAGTTAAATTTGATAAGATATTTTGTTTTATGGAAAGTCATCTTTATGAAAATTAATTTATTTCTAATATAAGTACGTCTAATGGGGCATAATGCCCTATATGTACCTTTAATATAAATAAAATAATTACAGATGTGAGTTTTTATTCCTGCTTTAAACTTTCTTACTTCGCTCGCTAAGGGCGCTCGGTGCGTTTTCCAACTACTAGTCATAGTCTGTGAAAAAGGGCTGTAACCATTAAGCAACCATACAACGTAGCGGACGGCCCGAAGCCTAAGACGTTCCAAAACCTGATCGCGTCCTTTTCTGTCTACTTTATTACTTATTAAACCGTTAAAAATGCGCGATGACGATTTTGATGCTGACGAGTAAGTAATTTGTTCGATTGTTAATAAGCCTGAGATATTAAATCGTTAATTTTATTTTTAATCAGCGTTGGCGAAGACTTCGAAGAAGTCGACGACGAGGCGGATCTCGAAGACATCGACCAGCAGGAGGCAAGTATTTTCATTTACTGTGGATCGAAAAAGTCTTGGCACATTTAACATTTCTTTTCGGTTTCAATTTAAAAAAAAAAATCACTCACACAGACAAAAATGTATTGGCACAGCGACCGTTAATAGATAATTATTCAGAAATCGTGAGATGCGGTCTGGTGTGATGTAGGTTTCAGAAAAACATTTTCTTATCGTGCCAACGTTTCGATCTTTATTGAGATCATCTTCAGGTCTCAAGTGTTTGTCTTGTCGTGGGCACTCTCAACATGACACGCAAGAATGGCACAATTACACAGAAGACAAACACTTTGGGCCCTGAAGATGATCTCAATAAAGATCGAAACGTTGGCACGATAAAGAAAATGTTTTTCTGAAACCTACATCACACCAGACTGCATCTCACGATTTCTGAATAATTAATTTATGTATACGGATTTTATGAACTTGGTACTACTAATTTATTTAGTTAATTATAACTACAAGAGAAGTAGTAAAAAAAGCACGCAAGAACAAAAAAAAAAGCAATTGAGTATTTAAAGAGTAATAACAACAACACATGAGGGGGCGTCGGTGGCCACAACGGTTTAGGCATTGACATGACACTCATCACTGTAAGGTAAGGTCCCGGGTTCGAATCCAGCGGTCCTGTATTCGAACCAAAGCCCAACATACTTACAATTTTTTTTTTTTTTTTTTTTTTTCAAAAACACCGGCACCCCGAGGGTTGATATAATCTCTGCTGTTGCGAACCCTCGGAAAAAAAGAAAAAACATGGCTTAAGGATTACTGGCATGTATATGTTTTAATCCTTTAACTTTAACTGAAGGATTAAGGAATCGTTAAATGCATCTATTTCGTTGTGATAATGATTGGGCAGTCTCATTATCCTCAGTAGAGGTGAGTTTAGTCCATATTCTGTTTGGCAATGTGGGACAAAGAACAATTTATGGCTCCGTTGTGGTTGTACACAGTGATAAATATAACTTTTGGATATCAAAGGCCCCGTTTCACATTTTTGAGCCCCAAATTGGATCAACAGAGCTATGTGACCCTAGACTTCTAAATTTCCAAGTAATTCAGATCGGCAAGTCCAAATCCGATGGCCATTATCCTGGTTGCTTTCCTTTGTACTTTTTCTCACCAGCATGGAAAGGGGACCACACGACACTTGCATATTTTGGCTACGCACAAGTGATTGATATAATATTTTGACTGTCAGGACATTTTTAAAATTTCCAGAAAATCTAGTAATTAAACCAAGATTGCATAGAGCCTTACCTTGAATTTGTTGATGTGGTTACTGAAATCGCCCTTTTTGTTGAAAATGACACCAAGTGTCAACCTCTTCCATTCTCTACCCTTCAACAAAATAACCAAAGATATTTGTAGTAAATTTAATTACCTGGCATTTTTTACTATTCGAAGGAAGACGATTCAGCTCACACCAATTAATTAAGCAGTCCCCTTAAATTAACAATTAAGTTAAATAACTATTAATTAATCCAAATCTACCACCAATAAAGAAAATTTGCAGTCCTTGAATATTCTACATCTTCATCGAAATAAATAAGAAATAATATGGGCCCGGGTAACAACCCTTGGTATACCAGAAAACGTTGAAATCTTTTCTGATGCTGATTTATTGATGTGAACAGAGAAAGAGCGACCAGTTTTAAATTAAATTTCAAAAACGACCAATTTTAAAATAAATATTATGTATGGAAAATATATTAAGCCTATTAAGATTTGCGGAAAAGTGTGGTGTGCCAATACTTTTTTGATCCACAGTATGTTCGATCGTTAATATCGAGAGATTCTTGTGCTAAAGTTTAACATTTTTTCAGGACGAAGGGGAAAACATCGAACTTCTCAACGTGGGCGACGCCCGAGGAGGAGGAGTCCAAAAGGCGAACAGGATAACGACGAAATACATGACCAAGTATGTCCAATTTGGTTAAGTTTAATGGTTAAGGTGCATAGGAAGTAGTTTGTTGTATTTCACAGTGTTGACATGTCCTACCCAGCAACTTTGTATAAACTGTGTTGTTTATATGGCCAGCCTATAAGTTGAACATTTGTCAACTTTAATGAATTAAGAGAAAAAAAAAACTAAGTTAGATTAAAGAAAGAATATACATAAAATGATGTAAAGATGCGATGTAGCATTACAGGTTCCCAAAGCTTTGTTAAGGGTTCATGTGTATATCCTTCAGTTCTTCGTGTTATCTGCACAGGTGGTTTTTTTTTTTTTTTCCTCAGGAGATAAAGTCAGCAGTCCTACTATTGTCCTAGGTTGTTCTTCTATTAGTTTCTTCGATGGTCCTTTAGTGAACTTTTTTGCTTGCCTCTGACCTGGAATACAACCCCTTTGAACCAAGAGTTTATTCTTAGCCCATTGTTTGATGGCCTACATCGGCAGTGTGGTATGCCACTGAAGGGTTCAGGGTCAAATAGTTCATTGAAATTTCCTTGGCCAGTTTATCAGCCAGCATGCATTAGTTAGCCACAATGGGAATTCCAGCCAGGAGAAGTAAGCCAAATGACATTTGAGAGGGGTGTTATTCCAGATATATGTCATAGAGTCATCTATCAGTCATTAAATCATGAGTAGTTTTTCTACTGCTCCAATGCTGATACAATACTGATTTTTTTTTTTAAACTATGACCGAACAATGTTAACTATTCATTAAATTGTGAGGATGTATGTACAACTTTAATCTGTTGCGATTTCACTAGTATTATGATGGCTATGAACAAAGCAAAGATTCTAGCTATCTTGGAACATTCTGAACCACATGGAGCTGTTAACAAGAGGTGAAAGAAAAATAATAATATTGTTACCTAATAATAGAAAAAATATAAATACATACGGAAATCTTTTGTACTTAAGTGTTGAAGTCATAAAACCAAGTATTTTTTATAGGCATAGAGATAAAACAATCTATTCCTCTTTATAGACATGCGATTATTGATTGTGAAAAAAATAATTTAAAAAAGATAATTTGATTTTATGACTCTTGATCGAAATATTTGGCTTTGGCTAGGTACGAGAGAGCAAGAGTACTTGGCACTAGAGCTCTTCAGATAGCAATGTGTGCACCGATTATGGTGGAACTCGGAGGTGACACAGACCCTTTGGAGATCGCCAAGAAGGAGCTGAAGCAAAGGAAAATTCCAATCATCATCCGCAGGTCAGTTAATACGATTGAACAGTGTGAATTCTAAAATTTCACCAACATGAAATATTAGAACTCCCTTTAAAAAAAAAAAATATTTAATTAGCTTGATAAGTAAATGCTTAAAAATATGTCTATCAGTTTAATAATTTAATTTAAGTAATTGGATCAAAATTAAAGAAAAAATGTGTGTAGGTTTTTTAATTAATTAATTTATTTTTTATATTTTTATAAGAGGATTTTTTTTTACAAAATTGCAATATAAAATCATCTAGAAAACAGAAAAACCCATCAAAATCAGGTGTAATGCTAGAATTTCAAAAATTAAGACAGGTGAATTGTAACGTTAATAAAAATGTATTCCTAAAATATTAAAATTTCCATTGGTGAACATGTTTTATCCAACATTAGTAAGTATGGTCACATACGGGGAGGATGGCATGGATGCATGTTTTTCACTTTTATGTCGTTTTTGTATTTAAAAGTTTCCGACTGTTTTCTAGGTATTTGCCAGACAACAGCTATGAGGACTGGGGCATTGACGAACTGATTGTTACTGACAGATAAACATCCAAATTTACAACTGAATCTTCTTTTAACAATTATTTTATACTTCTAGATTCCTGTAAATAAGTATTTATAAATAAATCCCTTATCGATAACTAAATTTGTATCTAAACCAACAGACCTGAAAAAGAAAAAACAAATCCTTGGGAAAAATTTGTTTATAGGCTTTAAAGAAACATATTTTTAACAACAATAAGCTGCTTTTATGACACAATTCCAGTGAGTACATAATATGATTAATAAAAAATCCCATATGAAACATTTTATTTGAGTTGAGATTGTTCAATTTCAAAAATATAGATGGGAAACTTTTTGGAAAAACCGGTTACCGACAAACGAAATTTTCATGGTGAGGGTAACAGTTTGCGTTACGGAGTCGGGAGTATGCAAGGCTGGAGGACTGAAATGGAGGACGCTCATTTCAGCAAGATCGGACTCGGAGAGGGCTATGAAAACTGGTCTTTCTTCGGCATATTCGATGGGCACGGTGGCAGCACCGTTTCACACTATTGTGCAGAAAATCTTCTTAAATGCATCATGGCTACATCCGAGTTCAGTGAAGGTGCTATAAGGGAAGCGATTATAGCCGGATTTCAGAATCTGGACTCTGATCTGTTGAAAAAGCCGGAGTTTTCAAGCGGCGAAGACAAAGCCGGGTCGACAGCCATCTGTGCTTTGATAAACTCTACTAACATTTATATTGCCAATCTCGGAGACTCTAGAGGTATCCTCAGTAAAACTTCGGCTCAGTGCTTTTCGACGGTAGACCACAAACCGATAAACCCTCCTGAAAGGGAAAGGATTTTAAGTGCAGGCGGTACGGTGGTTCTACAGAGGCTTAACGGGAGTCTGGCTGTGTCCCGTGCCGTAGGTGACTACCAGTACAAAGGCGATTCAAAGCGTCCGCCCGCCAGACAACTTGTTTCCATTGAGCCGGACGTCTACGTCTTAGAACGAGACGAGGAAAATGACGAGTTTCTTGTCTTAGCCTGCGACGGGATCTGGGACGTTATGTTAAACGAAGACGTATGCGATTACGTAAGATATTTACTGTCGATAACAAGCGATTTGGAGTATGTCGTAAATCACTTGATAGACACCTGCCTCTTCAAGAAAAGCTTCGACAACATGAGCGTTATCCTCATCACATTGGCCAAAGCGCCGAAACCGTCTCTTTCCATTATCAAACGCGACGAGTCCGTAAATCGAAAAGTAGGGAACTTAGTCCGCGGCATCATTGGAAATCATTGTGATGTGGATTTCAAGGTTATTCTAAACGTTCTCGAAGAAGAAGATATCCAAGATCTACCACCTGGAGCAGGTCTCAGTGCAAAGATGTCATTGGTTCAGCAAATATACCAAGAACTGTGCCCTCATGAGGCGGACAAAGTAAGTGCAAGTAAATATTAAAAATGGAGGTGCAAAACCAATACCACGCACAAATTAAAATATTACAACAACTTTTTCTCCTTTTTTTAAGGGGCTACAAATGTCAAAACAGAGTGTATTTCTTTAATACTTGCATTCTAATTATTTTCATTATTACCCAATAAATCTGAAATTCTACAATTAAAAACATAATCATCTGTTATACTCTTATTTGAATCTAAGAGTTTTAAATGTATTTGTATTTAAAAACTAAGCTTTTTTTGTGATTTTTATTAAAAGTAAAATTTCAAGCTTCAAAACTCATATGGAACAAATCAGTTGTATTTACCGGAGTGATATTTCTATTTTTAAAATAATTTCAATGAAAGCAAAAATTCCAATGGACATGCTTATGATTTTTATGCTTTCAAAATAAAAATTCTTAGCTAAATAGAATTTAACAAGAAAATAAAAGCTAAATTAAACTACTGGGCTTTGAACATCCAAGGAGAAATTGCATTGTTTTAATATATATATAAAAAAGCTTAAACAAAAATGACACTTCTGGTTTTTCTATCTGAATAACCTCATGAGGTATTTAATCGTCCTAGGTTTATGCCCAGATGTGCCCCTTGTCATTCCATTTCAAAAATGTATAGTCTTTTCCACGTGCACTGAAAATAGCCAAGTTTTGATCTGTGTAAGCCGTGTTCGAGTAATTAGACCGTTTTCAAGTTGAAAATAGAATTTTTACATTTACAGGTGGAACAGCATTTGGCATTCAGTTAAATTTAATGGAACGACGTCGTGTGTCTAATGTCTACCCGTGTAATAGCAAATCACTGTAAGTACGGATAAAAAAGAAAATGATAAACAAACTGAACAAAATGTCTCCTGAAAAAACAAATAAATGAATACTACACATATTTGGCTCATACTTTTTTCTTTTTTTTTTTAATTATAGTTTTTGTCGATTTGATATGTTATGAATAATTAAATTGTATATTCAGCATGAAGCAGCATTACAAATAAGACTTCTTTATACAATTTAGACTTACTTTTTGGTGGTTTTTGTATATATCAAATAAATTTGTTGTTAAATTTTGTAACATATTTTTTTTGGATATCTTCTAAAATTTTGCCAATTGTTTTTTTAGGTATTTACCAGATGATAGTTATGAAGACTGGGGAGTAAATGAGCTTATTTCGTCTGATCGTTGATGTATGGTGTTATTTTTTGTACCAGATTATCCATTCAATGTAATAAAAATAAAACTAATTTCTTTCAAAAATAATAATTCCATTATTTTTAATATCTAGATTATTAAAAACATAAGAAATTTATTTGAGAGCAATACATAACAAATAAATAAAATGACATGGCTAATTTAAATATTTTCAGGATTCTTTTCCTAACTTCTTGTATAAAATATTTCCAATGGAGGTAGTTTCTGCAGTGTTTCTAATTACGATTAATTAAGGTTTTTAGTTGTGATAAAAAAGTCAATGGCACGAACAGGATTCGAACCCACGATCTTCGGCTAGATACGCCGCTGCTCTACCACTTGAGCTATCGTGACCTCGATCCAATCGGACACCAACTTCCCATCTCAACCCCACATTTTGAATTTTCCCTACTTTTTGCCATTTTTCAAATTAATTAAAAGATGTTAAATGGCCAAGCGGACCATGAAAACTAGGGAATTTAATAAGTTTAAATGAAGTATACTTCACTAAAGCTCTCCGTGGCCATTTAATTTGTCGCCGAAAATCCAATCTGATAACACGAATGGCAAAAAGGATGGAAAATTTAAAAAAAAATGGGTTGAGATGGGAAGTTGGTGTCCGATTGGATCGAGGTCACGATAGCTCAAGTGGTAGAGCGCGGCGTATCTAGCCGAAGATCGTGGGTTCCAATCCCGCTCGTGCCATTGACTTTTTATCTCAACTAAAAACCTTAATTAATCGTAATATATTAATTGGTCAAGCGGACCACGAAATTGGTGAATTTAGTGTTTCTAATGTTACTGACGGGATTGTTTTTATATACTTTTGTCAGTCTTTGTATGTTGTCTAGGGAAAGGGATAAAAGAGATGGCTACAAGGCCTTCTGCACCACGATCTGAGTAGATCTATTGTGCTACCCTGTTTTTATAGCTCACCGGCCAATTTCAGGTTGTTAATCAACCCCCTACCATTGCCAGCTGTTACCATTGCACTACTCGCTTCGGGTAAGTGTGCTTCTGGCTTTAGTACTGCATGACTGTCAGAGAAGATGGCTAACTTCCGGGAATGTATTTCTAGCTTTTTTATTTCCTTGGTGCAGTGTTAAATCGCTATGATTTCAGACTGAAAAGCTGTAGTATATTTATCTAGGTTACTGTCAGTTTGGTCTTTGGATTCATCCCGAAGACTCCAGCTCCCATGCCCTTATTGGTTTTGGAGCAGTCAGTGTACCAGTAAGAGATTGCCTTGATCTACGTTCCTTTGGCCCATTCTTCCTGTTTTGGTATCAGTAGCTTGTACTTTTTAGTAAAATTGTATTTTGGAGTAGTGGCATTAATTGGCTGCCCAATATGGCATCTGCCTGGATCTCCTCCCGAAGTTTCCATTATTTATTTACACAACCTATCCTGACAGATGGTCGTTCATTTTTGAGCCTATCGGCTGCTCCTGTGGCTTCTCCTTGGATTAAACTATGAAGTGGAGTAAGCATTAACAACACCTCCAGTGCCGCAGTTGGCATTCCAGTAACACTGACCCAAGCTTGTCTTTGGGTGCCACATAACCTGATTGTTTTGGCCTGTAGTCTTGGTCCACCACACAACGTCCCGTATGTCACATCGGTCTTAATACGCAGGTGTGTAGCCATAGGGTCATTTTGGGGTTTAATCTCCAGTTTTTGTATGCCGCTTAACCTTTAGTTGAGCTTTGGTCCACCCAATTAGTGAGTTGCAGGATACTTTGGGTCTTATTACTGCCAAATATAGCTGTAAGCCGGCCCCCATCTTAGCATTAAGTTAAATTGTAAAATAAGAACAGAATAGGTAAACAAGGAAAAGGGACAAAGATTGTCCTTTGAAGGGGCACCTAGGTAGACAGCTAGGTAAGAAAGGGGGACATCGTAAATTGGGAATACGTCAACGCTGTGCTAGACCGCCATCTTTGTCGGCCCCGCCGTGGCGTGAGAACTCCCCTGACTTTTAAGTTTCTTTCCACCCCTACTCCGGGAGAGACCCGGTATAAAAGGGATGACTGGAAAATAAAAAGTCAGTCAACAGGCAACAGTCAAGATACAAGACTCACCCCAGGCAGTCAAACCCAAGGACTGGGAAAGAAGCAGCCACACTCCGTCTGGGATTCAACAAGAGGACTTAGCCAACCAGAGCCAGCGAGGACCAGCCGTTGCAACCAATCGAGCCAAGTCAGAGGTCGCGAGACGAGATGCTGTGGACACTGATCGTGGCGAGCATCGTTTGGGGTAAGTCCCTTTGTTGATAGTCTCANAAGGAGGGAAAATTCAAAAGGTGCGGTTGAGATGGGAAGTTGGTGTCCGAGTGGATCGAGGTCACGATAGCTCAAGTGGTAGAGCAGCGGCGTATCAAGCCGAAGATTGTGGGTTTGAATCCCGCTCGTGCCATTGACTTTTTTATCTCAACCAAAAACCTTAATTAATTGTAATATATTAATTGGTCAAGCGGACCAAGAAATTAGTGAATTTAATGATTAAAAATGAAGTATACTTCACTAAAGCTCTCCGTGGCCATTTCATTTGTTGTCGAGAATCCAACCCGATTACACGTCATTTGAAAAATGGCTAAAAGGAGAGAAAATTCAGAAGGTGGGGTTGAGATAGGAAGTTGAGTTCCGAAGATTGTGGGTTCGAATCCCGCTTGTGCCATTGCCTTTTTTTCATCTCAACTAAAAACCTTAATTAATTGTAATGTATTAATTGGTCAAGCGGACCGCGAAATTAGTGAATTTAATTATCAGTAGGTTTTTTAACTGCAGCATTTCACTATAGAAGCATAGGCCTTGAATTTATGTTTCTTTTCTTGGTAAATGAAATTAGTTTAGTCTTTGAGGTTTGCTAAGTCCCTGTTGTGAGCACCAATGCTCCTTTAATAGTGAGGCGAATTTTTCCCTAGTATAACAATGAATACTAACTGTGCTCTACAGTAATGATGGTTGGTGGTTTGCAAGACAGTTATCTCATGCTTAAATGGCATAGGGTAATTCCACTGGCGGCTTTTTTTGGCTTATTTCAAATGTTTCAGTATCGTGATGGCGTAATGCCGAAATGCAAATCCCGTGCCAGTTCAGCATGTATATTCTACAATGATACATAATAAAATTGTGGATGTTTCCACTTTGTCAGGTGCATTTTGTGATGTCTAGTCGACCAAAATAATCTGCAACGACCAAATTACAACTTTTTGAATTTTAAAACAACTGTTAATAACACTTAAGCGAGTGCTCATGCAAAAGCATAAAGCGAGTTAGGTGAAAATTTATGAAAAATTCATTTTAGACATTCTAACTTTTTTTTCGTGTTAAATTAGCCAATTAATTAATCTATGTGGTGTAGGTGCATGAAATATTATACTATCATTGCAATAATATTATTTTGTATAATTGTTATTTTGCTATAGAAATAATACATGAATTTTATAATCGTTTTCATTTATGACTTAATTAATGACTTTATTAAGGTACACAGACCCTGATAATTAAAAAAAAAATATATGGCACTTAAACAAATCAAATTTCAAATTTTACATGTAACTATATACTAACAAAGTATAACGGATGTCACTTTAATTTATACTCACCCTATTTGTAAGGCCACAGTTTTATTTTATACATAAATACACTTTTCTTATAATTCAGTCAACTATTAACAAAGTTTTAATTAAGTTTTTACAATATGTCATGTATTTAAAATCAAGTGATATCCAAGTGTTATTAGTTTTTTATATATAAAAATAAATAATTTTGCTTTTCCAACCACTTATCTAGCATAAACCATGCTATGCCGTGTAATTAATTCAGATGGATAATATTAATTAGCAAGCATTATTTTCAAGAACTAAAAAAAAATCTACTGGTTTAATGTATTTTACAATTCATTGTATTTGTTATTTCAAAGATATGCAGTGGTAAAAAAAAGAAGCAAATTATGTAAAGTTTACATTTGACATTGCTACACTCCCTGCAGAGGATGTGATAAGACTAATTTTAGTATTTCAGACTTGCGACTATAACATTAATAATTTAAAAAGCTCTAGGTGTACACAGAATGGGCCGATTTAATGACACAAAATCGTTTAAATAAAATTGTGATCACTTATATTTCCTACCAAAAAGCTAAGATGTACAATCGACATTATAAATTACATAATGCAAAGCAGTGTTTTAAAGGCTACTTTTGATAAAATTGACAATGGTTTTTTTTGTCAGAATCGTATCATGTTATAAATAAGCGAAATGATTAACGCTTTACAAACTGAACAAAGGCTTCTATGTATTTTAAGGTTTACATGTTTATAAAATACAAGTGATTAACAGTTGAGTTACCGAAATCTGTACAGATTAAACATTTCTTGACAGATTAACTAATGCAAAAAAAAATTAGAGGAGTTACAAGTTTGACTTTCACATATAGAAGGAAGGCGAAAAATAAATAGAAAGAGAGCAGAAAATTAAAACATTCAAGCGATCGACTATGATAAAAACAGGATTCTAATCACAGAAGATTACAACAAAATCAAAAATAATGTTGCTCTTTTTTTAATTTTGGATACAATTGTTACATTTTAAAAAAAAATTGCAGTTGGCTTGGCAACTACAGTTTTAAAATAATTTTCTGTTAAGCTTTACATTAGTTTCTCTTTTGCACATTCGGTGCATACGATGTCGTCAGCGTCGGTGATGAAACCCTTGCCTACAAGCGACGACTTGCAAGAAGCGCAGACGAAACAGTCATTGTGCCAATGTCGATCTTCAAAAGAGATGAATCTTGTTCCTCCAATGCCTACGGAAAACAGAGCATTATCATTTCAATGAATTAAAAAAAAAAAAAAAAATAATAATAATAAAGTCGTTTTGGACAATTTTGGTCTGCTTGGTGAATGTGTTCTTGCTTCTCGTCTTCATCAATTTTGGTAGAAACCCACCATTTTATATAAACGAGGAAAAGCCAAAGCCTGAGGGACAGTGAAAACATTTGGAAATGGCCAAACTAGGCCCATCACCGCAAATTTAGGTTGAATGTCAGCAAAAAAAATTGCCAGCTAATTTTGGAGTTGGTGAAACCACAATTACTGACCATTAATACAGTTTCAATTTGTTTTAAATTTAAAAACATCTTTCAAGCTATGAACTTTCCTCCCTTCTGACTAAAATGTCTAATTTATTTTTTATATAAATATATAAAATGAAACAAAATATGTGTTTAATAATTTTTTTTTTTTTTTAAGCACCATTGGTTTAAGAGAAATTCAGCTGAGACATCTAAACAGGACACCCTGTGTCTATATTTGTCAGCAGATGTCTTATCAACTCCTGGGGTGATGGTGGACAAAAGCCCATTTGTTGGTTTCAAATTCTGGGCTCCTGGGTTTGAACCTGGGACTTTTACCTTACAGATATGAACACCACTGCAATAACCCCTGTGGCCACCGACACCTCCCCAAAATACTTGATATTATTGATTCTCTATTACTAAAATTGTAAATAGTAATCTTCGATGAGTAAATTTATGATGATTCATTCCTAGGTTGCACGGCCCTTGGGAATTTTATCACAATCTAAACCGAATCAGTACTTGATTAAGAATAAACAATTCACCTGTAATCGGTTTACAACAAGAAGTGCATCTCTTTGCAAAAAGTTCTCCGAAGCAATCGGCACAGTACGGTTTTTCATCTCTGGAAGTGAACCGCTGTCCAGAAAGACACGTGTTGCAGTGTGTGCATGTGAAACATTCCCTGTGCCATGGTTCTTTCCTATATGTCACACCACCACTTGTAATAATCTGAAATACAAGAATAAATCAAAGATTTTTAGAAGAGTAGAATATTTTATAAAAGAGTTATAAAATCTTTTTTTTTTTATTAGTATCTACAATTTTTGTGAAATATAAATATAACTTTACTACAGTAAAAAATGTTATAAATTTTTTTTCTTACCTTATTGCATTTAACACATCGTGTAGCGAATTTTTCTTCATAGCACGTAGCACAGTAGATTTCCTGCTCCCTCGGTATGAAACTCTTCGTGCCGATGGCCGTTTTGCAGACACAGCAGCAGAAACACTGTTCGTGCCACTGTCTTGTCTTGTATTCCATCTTTTTTGTTCCTGAAAAAGAACCAGGAGAGAATTAACGATTATCGGCAAAGACGCAAAACGGGCGGGGGGAAGGAAGAAACAGTTTATTTAAGGACGTCGTCCAAAACTTGCCCATTGTTTCATTTAAGCACGGCGTAGGAAGGCCGTCGTTAACCCGGTTGCGAAGGTTCATTACCTACATTAATACGAGATAAACATTACCCTCAATTGCTCTCACTTACGGGAGGAAAATTAAAAATTAACCCTTTCGTCTTCCTTGACACCTTTTATATTGAGACATCTCATTCGACGCCATTCGTTTTGACATTTCATTATCATACTTTACATTCTTTCATTTACATTATAAATCATCAAATTTAAGTAACTCAACCGGTATAGAGCACTTTTTGGGTTTGTCTTGGGTGACGATGAGTGTGGTCTTAGCACAATGCCGAAACGCGTTTGAGTAAGTCAGTAAACCCGCGAGTCAAGACGGACCCAATAAATGATCCTAGTCGGTTGAGCATGATGCACCGACTCGCAGATCAACACCCATCATCAACTAAAACTCAATTAAGTTAAAATTAAACGACTAAAAGATGACGCTAGGGGGCTTCGGTGCTTCGTGAAATCATCGTGATCGTGAGGGTTTCGAATTGCCTTGGAATTGAACCTTTCTGAACTCTACATTGGCCATTGTTGCAAACACCCAAGATGAAAAATACAAAAATCCAGGATCAATTTATTATAATCATATTGATCTGTCTAACTATTCAGAAATATAATAGCTGATCTTTGAGATACAGGGGAATCAGGGTGATTGGAGATTTTTCAATTTTTTTCATCACAATTCGTTGAAATGTACGATCAATTGATCAATTGCAGTATGGATACGGCATAACATGGCTGCTTTTTGTCCTCAACTCTTGAGAGTCCTCCGTGCAGCAATGACGGATCATTATTTTGGTCGTTTCCTACCATTTTGGTCTGTCAGCTCGTTTCGGCTTCTCGCTGCCAGATTTAGCCACTTTAGATCTAATAACAGGCCAAAACAGTGAGGTTAGGCCAACCCAAAAACGGAACCGATTTAACTAGGTTCGCCTCGCAATACTGATAAAAGAATTATACCGTTGGACCAAATCGGCTTTTATTTATTTAGCCATGTCTGCATATACAGAAAAACTACTGTAACAAACCAATTTGATTGTATATATTCAGCTTTTGTTGGATGGTTTAGGGGTGCCCCACAGTTCTCGTCCGTACTTCCAGTTTGGTTTTAGTATTGTTTTGTAGATTGTCATTTTGTTTTGTGTTGAAACCTTAGATTTCGCGTGATAGTAGTCAGTAGAGTAATTAAGTTTAATTGCTGTCGTTTTAGTGAGTGTGTTGTTTCTAGGTTAGTCCAGGTGGACCCCAAAGTACGGGACGTAGTCTGTTCTTAGGATGGGAGTATTAATGAGCAAAATGAGGGGTTTTGCTTCGAAAGATGAATGATATAGGGGTGCTTTTGCTGTCATAAAACTTTATATAGCGGTGTTTACTCCATTCTACTACTTTCAGGATATGAGCTTGGAGCTCCTCAATAAATTATGGGATCGGGATAGAGGTTAGCACAGCTGTATCGTTTTGGCAAAGGATTGGCCCTAGCACACTTCCCTGTATGACTCCCAAAGCACTAATAGAGGGTAATCATTATAGCCTGATTCTTGCTCAACTCGGTAGAGATCAAGTATCATACTTGATCAAACGCTTCAAGAAAGACCATTATGAATTTTTACGCTGAAGGGAGATAAGTGGTCCTTCGCGAAACACCTGCTGGGTTGAGGTATGTTGAGGATGAAAGCCAAACTGGTGATCTAGGAGATGGTTGAAGGAAGGTAGGAGTTCGTGTAGGGATCTCAAATATTTCTGAGATGATGATGATGAATATGGATACTAGGAAGTCAGGGTGTTTTGTTCCCCAAGGGCTGCAGACTTATTGCACTTTCCTAGCTCCTTAGTTCAGCGCAATCCACCCGATCCTGTTACTAAGGAGTACTAAATCATTAATTTTCTTTTCTCTGGATTTTATTTGTATCCCATGTTATGTTTCCATTGAGGGGTTGTTTTGCATTCAAAGATGATACGAATGGGTGTTTCCCCTTCCTCATTGTATAACCCTCAAATGAGGTCATAGTTGAATACACCTAGGTTGTGTTGATGGTCGCAGATTCCAGTGACCAGTATATAGTCCTATCACTCCTCTTTAACTGGTGAGGATGATGTGGATATGCGTTGCTAATTTCTTTATCTCCATATTGCTGAGAGGGGTATTAGGTAGGGGAAGAAAAAACTTCACTTCGTCGTATCCATCATCGTCATCATCATTGAGTGAGGTATGTAATTCGGGGGGGTCTTTCAACGAAAGATTGGTACATAAGTGCGTGTGTGTGGTGATTAGTGACCGTTAATCGATATTTATTTAGAAATCGTGACATGCGGTCTGGTGTGATGTAGGTTTCAGAACAACATTTTCTTTATCGTGCCAACGTTTCGATCTTTATTGAGATCATCTTCAGGTCCTGGGATTTACAAACATTGTTTACATATAACAATTACATTTTGGATATGGAAAAGTGAATTTATACAATGCAAAATATATTTTTTTTTATATATTCAATCAAAGTATTTTTACTCACTCAAATTGTTTGTCTTCTGTGTAATTGTGCCATTCTTGCTTGTCGTGTCGAGAGTGCCAGTGAGATTTTGCTGTTTTGTGTTTATATACGTTGGATTTTGAAGGGGTGGGGAAGGATGTCGGTATAGAAAAGACATTTTTGTATAAGGCGTCGGCTTCTTTGAGGTGAAAAGAGCCGACGAAGAGAAAAAATGTGTTGGTAATGGTTCGGCCAGATTATCCTTTCAGGATTATATAGAAAGGGATAAATAGGAAAAGAAAAGCTAAATTGTTGGGAAATTAGACTACGTGAAAAATATTTGATGTGTGGAATGTAATGTGATGATATAGGTATGTTATCTGTATTGAAGCTACGACTGAGTTTACGTGTATCTGTTCTGTAATTGATGCTGTGTTTATCTCTGTTGATATAAACCATTTCTAAGAAATTACGTTTATGTTTGTTTTGTTCTGAGCGTAATACTTTTGGATTTTTGAAGTCGAAATTGTGTTGGTTTTCAAGATGGTGGGTAGCGAGTGCTGTAGGATTTTGCTTAGATTTTGTGCAAAAATAGCAAAATCTCACTGGCACTCTCGACACAACACGCAAGAATGGCACAATTACACAGAAGATAAACACTTTGAGTGAGTAGAAATACTTTGATTGAATATAAAAAAATATTTTGCATTGTATAAATTCACTTTTTTCCTCATTCTACATGTATTTGTTAAATTTAAACAATGTTTGTAAATCCCAGGCCCTGAAGATGATCTCAATAAAGATCGAAACGTTGGCAGGATAAAGAAAATGTTTTTCTGAAACCTACATCACACCAGACTGCATCTAACGATTTCTAAGTAAATATTGGTACATAAGTAACAACCACGTGGTGCTTTAGAAGTGTCCTGTCAATTATTTATTTCTGCTTGGTGTGTAGCTATGAGGCTATCATCTACAAAATAACACTAGGGCCATCAGAAGAAAACTGTCTTTATTGGTCTTATGGGTCAATTAAAAATAAAATAAAAGTATTAGCTATTAATATAATAGTAGCTTTGCAGGTTTGATTGTAAAACAACATGGTATAAATGAAAAATACATTTTCTGTATTTCATGCGTCACAACTTGCAATGCGCTGAGTTAGGACATTACTGAATTAGAGGGCGCATTTTCTTAAAAAATTGGAATTTTATATTTGGATGACGAGTAGAGAAAGAGAATGGATTTCGGTCGAATGCAAATGACGAATGTAGAGGTCATCAGGTGGCGAGCCGATTTTTCGACCATATAGGGTATGACGGAGCCAGGCCATATATACACAAGTAAGGACCAGTCGTTTGTGCACTGTCCTCGTCTCGTTCCAGCTCACCCGCGGAATAATAATAAACCATTCGAGATCTCGAAAAAGAAAAAGATATAAAAGAAATCCTCAGACGTCACAACGATTACATCGGAATAACAGTTGAAAGACTCGTGTGAAAAGCGGCTTTCGGTCGATTTTTCCGTTTACCATGCGTTGTTTAATTAGCTAAACACAATGCAAGGACATTTGTTTATTTAATCCCTCTCGGGGGTGTAGCCTTCCACAATGCCGACGCATTTTCGAGAATTGGGTCGTGACTCGAATCGGCCCACATAAGGGATTTTTCATCAATAAACCGGATTTAATGAAATTTATTAAAATAAAAATTCGTCGTCGTGAATAAACTATTAACAAAAATTGATGCTCGAGCTAAAATGTTAAAATTATTCAAAAAGCAGCTCCTTAGTTTTCAGGACCAATTTATGTGAAAATTAATGCCTTAAAGGCTAGTTTCATTTTTTTTTTTTTTCACTTGGGTTGCAAGAAACTATTTAGAAAAATATAGTTCCTTGTGAGATTTTTAGTCTGTGATGAGGCGTTTATTCGTTTGATTTGTGAGATTTCCTCATGAGTCTGTGTGATGCACCTTGTCTGGTCGTTTTCGATCATTTTTGTCTGCCATGTGGCCTGACAGACCAAAACAGCGAGCATAGGTAGACCAAATTTATCGATAGCGACTATAAATACCAGTTAACACAATTTATCGAAATAAAAATGCAATTTTCTTATATTAAATTTTGATATCAATTGATTCATGAGCAGGAACAGATATTAAAGTTACGCAGATAGCAGCTCCTTAGTTTTCATGAACAATTTATGAGAGAATAATGCCTTAAAGGGTAGTTTCATTTTTTTTTTTTTCACTTGAGTTGCTATTGTAGAAACAATTTAGGCAAATATAGTTCCTTGTGAGATTTTTAGTCTGCGATGGGGCGTTTATTCGTTTGATTTGTGAGATTTCCTCATGAGTTTGTGTGATGAACCTTGTCTGGTCGTTTTCGATCATTTTGGTCTGCCATGTGGCCTGTCAGACCAAAACAGCGGAGAGGTAGATCAAATTTATCGATAGCGACTATAAATACCAGTTAACACAATTGAAATAAAAATGCAATTTTCTTAAATTAAATTTTGATATCAATTGATTCATGAGCACGAACAGATGCTAAATTCATGCAGAAAGCAGTTCCTTAGTTTTCATGACCCATGATTTATGTGAAAATTAATGCCTTGAAGGCTAGTTTCATTATAATTTTATTTTCTAACTTAAGTTACTAGAAACTATTCAGAACAATGTAGTTTCTTGTGAGATTTTTAGTCTGCGATGAGGCGTTTTTCGTTTGAATTGTGAGATTTCCTCATGAGTTTGTGTGATGAACCTTGTCTGGTCGTTTTCGATCATTTTGGTCTGTCATGTGGTCAGGACAAAATAGCGAGCAAAGGCAGACCAAATTTATCGGAAGCGACCATAATTACCAGTTAACACAATTTATTGAAATAAAAACGCAATTATCTTAAATTAAATGTTGAAATTAATTTATGCATGAGCAGGAACAGATATTAAAGTTACGCAGATAGAGCTCTTTAGTTTTCATGACCAATTTATATGAGAATAATGCCTTAAAGGGTAGTTTCATTTTTTTTTTCACTTGGGTTGCCAGAAACTATTTAGGCAAATATAGTTCCTTGTGAGATTTTTAGTTTGCGAGGTGGCGTTTATTGTTTGTGTTGTGAGATGTCCTCATGGGGAAGAGTGATGAACCTGTAGTCTGATCGTTTCCGACCATTTTGGTCTTTCAGACAGAATGACAGACCAAAAGAGCGAGCATGGGCAGTCCAAAATTTTAAGAAACGACCAAACTACAGATTCCGTTAGTGTAGGTCTTCCAAGTCTTCGTTATATCCATGCGTTTGGGCACTTTTCAAAAGACGATCAATGAGATAAAAGCTCGGAAATTACCAAAGTACAAATATATTTTCAGATAAATAAGAAAATGTAAAATGTCAATTGTCTACAAAACCAACTATATTTCATCAGATCCTGATTGACTTTTTTTACAATACCCAGCTGAAAATCAATTAACAAAACTTGACTTCGAAACCGTACTGCACATCCTTAGTCCTTAGACAAGTTCAATTTTCAGCGCGTGTATTTTCGAAAATCCATTGACAAGTACAAAGCACTAAGGTCACCGGCCTAAGGTTAGCCGGCTTGAAAGTAGTGTGGGCAAGTGGGGAGCTCGCGACTCAATCCTGCGGTTTGCCGCCTACCATATTTTGCCACCGAAGAAATCCTTATGAAAGTCCGAGATTTTGTTATTATCCATGATTGAAAGAACAAACACGGTTCAAAAGGAATGCTAACCTTTGTTGCAAAAAAAAAAAAAAAAAAAAAAAAAAAAAACGAACACGTCGATCAGTCATCACTGAGTCACTAGACAAAAGTTACGTTTGATATCTCGAAGGACGAAATTGTAATAATAAAGGTTGCAGTTTAAAAATTTATTTAGTATTTTGGTTTTAATTCATGAAGGAATATTTGCCACTGTGTGCAGGAAAATATAACGGCTAAATAAGATTTTTCAGATCAATTGATTGACAGATGGCCCAATGAATTAGGCCCATAAGTATCAATGTTTGATAAAGGATCAGATTGTAAATAAATTATTATTTTTATTGCTTAATCTTAACTAAGAAAGAAGCATTTGAGAAATTTTTCATTTAATTGTGTTAAAAGTGGCTAAATATACAAAACTGGGCAAAGCATCAGATAAACTTTCAGCCCAAACATTTGAAGATTTTTTTTAATGAAAGATTTTGAAACATGCAATATGGCCCTGGGTTTGATTAACTGTTATTCATGTAGAACTAAATTGGTTTTGCGACAGCCTTATGCGCTCGTCAGGAACAAAGGAGCATTTGGAATTAAGGACCTGGCCATTCCTTCACGGACGACTGACTACTTACTCATCAGATTTTTTTCTCTCCAATCATCTGCCAGTAAAGCCGCTAATGCGACATTGACAACGGACAATACACAACCTGAGGAACCTTGACAAAAAAAAGAAAAAACTAAATTTCCCATTGTTTACAAATATAACGGATGAAGATGGATATGATATAGGAATCAGGGATGACCGAGCACTGAGTCAGATCCAGATTTAGCAGTCGTCACATGTGGGAGCTGCGTTCTATTTGTTCAAGCCCGAAACGCAATTTTTTAATTGTTCTCGATATTTCGTAAATGGAATACAACTTTCAAGTTTATCAATTAAGGTTGACGCCTATTGGTCAAAATTAACTTTTAAAGCTGAAATAGTTTATTTTATCTTTACATTTATTGATTTTATAATCCAAAAAAAAAGACCGATAATCAAACGTCACCTCTTACTAGTGCCTATAAAATCAGTCAGTAATGGGCAATCAAAGCAAAGCCGATAAGTTATTATTATCTAGCTAACATATACATCCCTGATGAAGCAGAAATTGACGAAAAACGAGAACCAATTACATACCTATTATGATCCTATCATCAAAATCCCTGCAGTGACGTCAAAGAAGTAAAAAAAACGATCAAAACTGAAATCAACTCCCAAAACGGGCCTACGATCTAATTTTTTTTTTTTACGAGGGTTCGCAACAGCAGAGGTCATATAAACCCTCAGGGTGCCGGTGTTTTTGAAAAAAGCCCATTTGTAAGTATGTCGGGTTCGAATGCAGCGCCGCTGGATTCGAATCCGGGACCTTCACCTTACAGTGATCAGCGTCGTGTCAACGCCTAAACCGTTGCGGCCACCGACGCCCACTTATACGAACTAATTACTGGTCGGATTGTCAAGGAGTTGCCAAAAAAAAGCAGTGGTCGAGATGAAGAAGATTGTCAAATGCACCTTCAGGCATAAATATGTGCGATAAACTTGAAAGGATGTTGAGGTCATCATGATCGCTAAACAAGTTAACCGCATCATAAATTCAGATCGTACAAGCCAATAATAAAATATATCTACTGGCGGTGTTTTCTAAATTATTTGAAAAATTACTGCTTAAAAGGGTAATTATTGACAATTAATTAAGGTTTTTAGTTGAGATAAAAAATTCAATGGCACGAGCGGGATTCGAACCCACGATCTTCGGCTTGATACGCCGCTGCTCTACCACTTGAGCTATCGTGACCTCGATCCACTCGAACACCAACTCCCCATCTCAACCCCACCTTTTGAATTTTCCCTCCTTTTTGACATTTTTCAAATGTCGTGTAATCGGATTGGATTCTCGACGATAAATGAAATGGCCACGGAGAACTTTAGTGTAATTGTAAATCATTAAATTCACTAATTTCGTGGTCCGCTTGACCAGTTAATATATTACAATTAATTACGAGGTCACGATAGCTCAAGTGGTAGAGCAGCACGTATCTAACCGAAGATCGTGGGTTCGAATCCCACTCGTGCCATTGACTTTTTTCTCTTAACTAAAAACCTTAATTAATTGTAATGTATTAATTGGTCAAGTGGACCACGAAATTAGTGAAGTTAATTATTGAGTAGAAAAAAAATAATACATATCTATCAGTTTAGCTTTGGACGACAGCACACTACGATTGACCAGATCGACTGAATAACCTTAAACAGGTCTCATGTATAAAATAAAAAACTCCATTCCAGCCAAATACTCAAAAATGATTGCAGCCTGCCTTGCTGACATGTACTTCCAGCAATCAGCGGGCTATTCAGAATTCAGACAGATCCATACAACAGGAGTGTCGCAGGGCAGCGTATTAGGTCCTGTCCTGTTCTTCACTAGCGACATACCAGTGATAACACGGCAACGTTCGCTGATGGTACTGCAAATATGTTGGTGGAGAAATCAAAGCTCAATCGACTCATATATTGAACTCCAATTTCCGAATTTATAAATGGACGAAAAATGAAAATAAAGCTGAATAAAGAAAAATCGGTATATGTGGTATACGATCTGGAAAATTACCAAAATACCAGCCTACCTTAACGGTATTGTAATTCCATACACCAACGAGGTAAAGTACCTTGATATGGCATTAGATGTACGCTTGTAATGGAAACGCACGTAAAAAAAATTGAAGAACTCAGCCTCAAATTCGGGAAAAGTTACTGATTAATTGGCAGAAGTTTTTCTTTGGCCCTTGAAAGTAAGCTTTTACTTTATCGACATTGTATTGTAAGGAGGAAACCAGCAAGGGGAGACCCATTAGCTTAGCATAAATTAAACTCAAGGAAAATAAATCCCCATACCCTCCTCGAGCATCAGGTTCATAACGCAAGGCCCGAAGAAGATCAAACATTCCCACTGTTCCTGCTTCACAACCAGTTGTCATTTTGGCAGGTATGTAGGGTCTACATAAAGTATGGCGGGAAAAAAGTCCTCAAGCGTGGATGTAAGGCATCCACCTCTTGGGCCAGCAAGACCAACTGCCAAATCTTGAAGATTTCGTAATGGAGTAATGAGAAGCATAGCCAATGGACATGATACATCCGGGGTGAAGACCTTCACACTGACTTTAACATAAAAACAGTAGTAAGCTATCTATCTGTAAAGCCGCTTTAGCCCACCATCAAAGGTTTAGAGGACACTTCAACGTACAAGCAGTCTGTCTGATGGCCGTCGAATGCCGTCAGACGACTCAAACGCGTCGACTCGATTCATAGCTGCTGTTGTGTGAGAAAGTGCGAAAAACAAAATATTATGTCTACGCCTGTGCAAGTTTAAAAAAAATTAGCTATTTCTAGCTAGATTGTGAACTCTTCACCTCTGAAGATTGAAAAAAATTAGAGCAATTAACCATACACACACTATTTATTGCTTTAAAAAAAGGTCACTAAGTAATGAAAAAATACGATTCTTGTATAGTTGAATAAGGAAGTCTTACTTGCGCAAACATTATATCGCAAGCCACCGTTGTAGGTTTCTTAAGTAACCTCATTATTTTTATTATTAGTGATATAATAAATTAGACCGATCTTTTATGGTTTTCTTCTTTGAACAGCTGAAAGTGTTATTCAACCAAACTATATAACAGGGTGTATGAGAGCTAACGATGATTTATTTGCCTTCACTTTCCATTTTAAACATTATTTACAGAAAGTAATATATAGATTTAGCTATTTATTTACCAAAAGAGCCAACAATTAATGAAAAATAAGGGTTTACGTTTAGTGTTTACGATTAGTTTTTGTCACCATTGAATTTAAGTTTCTCAATACTGCTTACTTTCCTATTCATCCCACCATATGCAGTTAATGCCCTAATTTTGTGTTCTAACCGTATTCCTATCCAAGGAGATCTTGATCTGGTCAAAAAGCGGAGGACAAGAAAGAATTGGGAAAAATATAGGCAGTGTACATTTACATTGAAAAACAATCCTCCCCTCTATATCAAATTACAAGGACCTACCGACATCCATATAAGTCAAATATCTAGGACTGTACCTAGACAGCTAACTGACTGGAATCTTCCAGACTTAAGTGACAACAGCTTAACACAGGACTTGGACAGCTACGATGGCTAAGAAACTGCGACTAATTTGAAAATGAAAATATTTTTTAAATTATACAGTGATGTAGCTGTTTTCCACGACACTCATTGCGATTTTGGATGTTAAACCTTCGTTCATAACAAGATTTCCTTTAAATTTTATATTTATTTTCTTATATCTGAAGATTTACATATTTATTTCATGGCTATCTACACTACCTTCACGGGTCCTATTCAAGCAACTTCCAACATCCAAGTACACCTTGAGCTTATCGAAGGAAGGTGCTAAAAGTAGAGGATAAGACTGAATAAGGAAAAACTGTGGGTTCATTACTTTGAAAAAATAATCTTGCCATCCACTGTACATCAACAAATAAGAACTATCGTCACTCAAGTCAGATAATTCGGGCTATGAAACAGCATGGGCAAAAACTAAAAGAAGGACAAAAACGAAGACTTTTAGGACGCAAATCTTTGACCGTCAAAATTCAACTAACTTTATGCAAGACATTTCTGCGACCATTTTGGCTATACGGAATTGTGGAGTTCTGTCAAGCTATCCAATATCGAACGCATCGAATCCTTTAAATCAAGAGTCCTTAGAGAAAGTCCCATGACAACCGGGAAATTTGAATTGATCTGCTCGTGCTGTTTTAAGCTCCGCAAGTTTTCGATCCATCCTAACCCTACTGCCCAGGTTCTCTACCCGCTTTATCATCCTAAGAACACGCCACTTCGCCTTAAACGACGATTTCCTCCTCGCTTTATTGAGTTTCTTACTGAAGATGGTACAAAGGTAAAACGAGTTTAAGTAACATCAAAAAACTCGCGATTTAGCATTTCACTGACTAGCAGAGCAACGACCGCCATCAATCCGCATACTGTCACCGTTGGCTGATTTTATATAAAATGTTTCCTCCGGGTTCAGTGCTGACCGAGAGAAAAAAATAATGTTTCTGAAAGCAAAAGCTACACAAACTAAGCTAATCTTACCCCGCAGTCAATCGTTATGGGCTAACATTAATTTTTTATTAGTGACAAGCAAAATCAAAATTGTTTCCTGAATATATTTTGCCTATATTTATACAATCACTTTCCCCCCAAATTATGTTTGTTAGAAATAACAACTAATTAGTGAAAAATACATTCTTTTAGAGGGAAATCGAACGATAAGTTGTTAGATTCATTGTATCTTAAGTTTATGTAGGAAAAAGCTGACCGGGCTTTCCAAATACCAACAATCAACTGTTTTAGTAAATTATAGGAAGTCTCGATTTTTTATCGTAAAAGTTGTTCAGGCAATTTTAGCTTTATAGGTTTATTTTATGAAACTTACCAACTAGTTATTGTTTTTATTTCAAACATTGAATTTATTTTGGGACTACTCTTTAGCGACAACCTTCCCTGAGCCAGGAAGAATGTCTTCTTTCTTCGGATAAGGTTGTCGCTGAGGAGGGGCCATTGTAGCCCCAAAATATATATAATATTTGAAATAAAAAATTCTATAATAGGGTTCTACAAAAAAAACCTGATATAGAACTCTTTTAGGTTACATACTTCGAAAACTAAGTATTTTATTACTACTGATGAAGAGTCTTCATGGATGGCTGAACGAACAAAAGTTAAATCTAAATCCTTTTTAAAAAGATAGTTCGAACTCACAGTAAGTTGTTTTCAACGATCCGGATTTCGAGCTTTTAGCTCATCATCAGGTTGTACAACTCCTTCAAACTGATGATGAGCTAAAAGCTCGAAATCCTGATCGTTGAAAAACAACTTACTGTGAGTAGGAACCATCTTTTTGAAAAGGATTGAACACCGCACTCACTCCAACATTCATAATTTGTAATAAAGTTAAATCTAAGTTGAAAAAAAAATAACGGCACAAAAAATACGTTTTTTCTTTAGTTTAAAGGACTTGTAAGTTCATAATAACAGAATCTTAAGAGAATGTAAGCAAAAGCTAACCTGTCCTAACCTTATACAAATCGATGTTAGATTTCTTCGTTAAGCTGAATTATCATTAGCAATACAAGTAAATTTATCGTTTTTTGTTTTACTTTCTTCTTGAGCAGATGAATGCGTTATTGAAATAAACCCAACTCAACAAATAAACTCAACAGATAGAAATGGTCAGTGATGTTTTGTAATAATAATATAACAACGTGGAAAATTTAGGGGCAGACAAACTGCTGAGGTCATCGCCGAATCTCTGCATTTTTTAACTTTTTTTTTGTTATCTTTCAAGCGAATTTTTGAGCAATCAGCCATTAAAGCGTCTCAATCTGTTACTGACTATCTGCTTCTATATGAAAACTAAGTCGATTTTCTAAAATGATAGCCTCTCATTTGTACTACAGGTTGTCAACTTGACTACTTGACATACAATAATCACTACCGTATATAAAAACAGATCACAAACACTCCCCCAGAGTACTCTCGATATTCCTCGGGTCGGGGTTACACACCATTCTCGCTAATAATTTTACTTTTAATCTCCATAGGTCACATACAAACCCCAGAGTACTTGATGGGTTAATCGGCCCCTTCCTTCACGCTAACAAATTACATTAATTCCTATAAATTAACATAAACACACCGGTGCAAACATAAAAGTATGGTTACATTCACTCCCCCGAGTACTCGATAAACACTTCAAAATTCAAATAAATTAACATAAAGTCAACCTATTTATGACTAATTTTTATAGTTTAATTGAAATATTAATTCTTGGAGTCATTGAATCTTAAGTTTTTAAGTAGAAATGCTACCCTTTTTCAGTGCCCTTATAACACATTTGGCCATTTTAGGTTATATTTGGTACCAAACAAGACATGTTTAGGCAACATGAAATTCAAAGCTGCTGTAAACTAAATAAAAAATTAATTATAGAAAAAATATACTTGTTTTATGGATGTCTCCTTAACAGCAGAGAAAATTTTCTCCTATAGAATCATTAATCATGTCACCAGCGTAACAGTATTGACAATTTCAAGGATTGGCCACTAATGAGCTAATTTTAGAAAGTTTTGATTACAAACCTGCATCTGTTAATATTACGATAAAAGATACTGACACAAACATGTTTCGTTTCTTTGCAGATCGTGGAGATCAAGGGAGAAATCTAAGCTAATTAGTACTACACGTGGACATTTTATTTTCCCCCCTTTAAGTTTCAAAGTAAACTATAAACTACACAAGACCACCGGTTCAGTTTAGTCTGTAGTTTCTCAAAATAGTCTGATCTTGGGAAAATTACAACAGTGCGGCTTTTACGGGGGGGGGGTCGTGTGGTGATGTCGAGAGTTGTTCGGTTGACACGACGATCAACACTGTCCAATTATGGCTAAGATTTTTCTGTTGACTATATATGTGAATGTTTTTTTTTATTTGACGAGAAGCCCTTGATTTTACGACCACGATGTATGCGAAATCATGTTCAGTTTTCACTTTTTAAGCATCGAACAAGAATAAAAATTTCAAATTTTCATATTGTATATGTAAATTTGGTAGTTGTCGGCCTTCTAGAAACATTTTTGAATAATAAAGAATTATTTTCATCTGACGAGGTCTGTCTGAGCTTTAAAACTCGGTTATGGTATCGACATACGGTCTGCTGTTCATAGTTAGGTTTTTTTTATGATTTTTAACACTACTGTCTACACAGTATAGTAACGCTCGTCGACATCAAAATGCTACAAAAATAAAGGTCAGTTCACCGTTAATCAAGAAATCGTGGCTTTATTACACTGAGCCCAACCTTTCTGTAAATGTTATTACTCCGGTCTTCTTTGATTTAACGGTTTAATTTAAGTATATGTATGATTCTATCAAAATCTGGCTATTGAGACCTGTCGATAATTCTTAAAATTATTTTATAACTTTAATAAAATGTGATATATTTTGTCATTATCTCAATTGTATTTTAAAAAGACATTGGTTTGTTACATAAAAAAAAAAAATCCGTTGTACTTAGAGAGGGAGGTAGTTTTGATGTTTGAGTTTTTTTCTTGAGATTTGTGATGAACCTGGATTTCGGATGTTTTCGATAATTTATGGTCGGACCAGATAAAACTAAACCACCACTTATCAACATAAGACAATCCAGCGAGACTAAATGTACCAAAAATGATCGGAACCAGCTTCATATTTCAATGTCGACACAATGTATGGCCTATTCTTATCCGCCGAGGAATCAGGTATAACAAATTGTTCTTTCGATTTCCTTGCGTTGGTGACAATTGGAAGTTATGTGTATATAATGTGGGTTGTTTATGAGCCGAGATCATCACCGGCCTTCTGCGTTCTTGTCCTTCTTTTTCTACTCTTTCAGGCGTATTTTGTTTTAATCTGTCATTTGAGCGCCTCGATCTGGTTACTGCCTTTATATGTACGTCGATATCCTAAAATGGTAGCCACTTTGTAACTCAGGTTGTCAACTACAGAATAGGCACAAAATGTACAACCCATATATCAACATAACCGATACAAACATAGAAGCCTGGACACATTCACTCCCCCAGATTAGCCGGTATTCATCGGGGCGGGGTCGAACCCTCTCCATTCTCGCTAATAACTTACTTTTACTCCCCAAACGTCACACGCTCACCCCGGAGTAATAGTCCTCGGGGCGTGATTAAAATTCAGGATAATAAATATACATTTCAACCAAAATTTATCATCTTGGACTTAATTATCCACATATATCACGGAATATGAAATAATCAGTAGTGGCTGAAATATTTATTTCAACGAATGGACTTGGTTCTGAAAAACAGCACCACGATAAATTTTGAAAATTGTATTATTTTCTTCTAGGCTTTACGAAAGACTCAATTCTTGATGAATGTGGCATTAAGAAGATCAAAGTTTTATTATTTAAATGTATATATTTATTTATAGCAGTAATTAACCCTGTAAAGTAGGATGGACTTTATCGTCCTACAATGCTCTTATGGCGCTAAGATAAAAAAAATATAACGTGTAAATTTCAACCAAACTTGATTATCTTGGACTTGTTTGTCTTTTTATATCATAGAAGATTAAACACCCTATTGTAGTTGAAATTTGTGTTTGAACGAAAAGGTTGTTCGTGTAAAAATGTTTATTAATTTATTTGGGGCAGTTAGTAACCCTGTAAAGTTCGGGGACTTAATCTTCAAATAATGCTCTTTTGGCGCTGATGTTAAACACGTTAGTATAATATAAATTTCTACCAAATTTGATTAATTTATTTTACCACAGATAAAAAAAGGTGTAGTTGTTAAAATTTGTACTTCAAAGAAATTGACGTTGTGTCCTGTAAAACTGCACCACGATAAATTTTGTAAATTTATTTATTTCTTCTAGGCTTTAATAAAAAAAAGACCTAATTCTTTATGAATGTGACAGTTGACAATATTAAATTAAAATTTTCTAATTTAAATAATTCATTTGGGACAGTTATTAACTCTGCAACGGCTCTAAAGATTTAAAAAAATCTGCAAGAGAATAAATATATATTTCAATCAAATACGATTATCTTTTGATAATATCTCTGAATATGAGAAAGAGAAATATCTGTAGTAGAAGGTATATTTTTATATTTTTAAAGAACAGACTGTTCGTGTAAAACTTTGGGACTATTATATATGAAAATTTATTAATTCCTTCTCATTACAAGATAAAGACTTAATAGTTTGTGATTAAGATTGACTAGGTGGATAGACTAAGAAGGTAAAAACAGCTTTTAATTCTACGCTTCTAGGAGAAACTAAATTTCTCTTTCTCACGATAGTGTAATTGTTTTCCTTCGTTCTTTAAACCCATTTGATTCTTCATCTGACCGATTTTTTAAATGAAAACCGACTGCGCTCTTTAAACTTTTGGATAATGTTTTTTTCTTTAGAGAGTGTGGAGCAGGAAAGGCAAAATTTTCAAGTATGTGCCTATGAGGCCACTTCTAGGCCTTATCTTCGATCGAAAACGAAGGATTGTTTTGTTAGTGGACAGTTGTTTTGAAGAAATCACCTGGCACTGCTTTTTTCGGATCGCCTAATTTGCACTCCTTTCCCAGGCAGCAGACGAAGACGGGCTGGTTGGAGGAGAGTTTGACGGCGAGGTGAGGAGGTAGGAACGTGCTGAGGATGGCCACATCCTCGTTCCTTTCCCTCGCTTTTTGCACCTTCTCGTCTTCTTTGATCCGGAGTGAAGACTCCAATTTGGTCCTGAGCACTTCTGCCGCCATCTCTCGACTGACACGGTTTCGACGCCGCGTTCACCTTCCCGAGCCCCACTTAAAAGGCAGGCGCGCGCAACTTTTGACGAAATCCTTCGCTATTCAGCTCCTCCTTGATCACGATGATTAAGCGCATCCATCCATTTCAAACAACACACTTGAATACCTTTAGCAATTAGACAAATTAGTCGGAAGCAAACTATGATGTCATCGCAAGTCATCCGGCCTGCGGTGATTTGCGGTTGGAGGTTTGCGCCAAAATCTGTTGCCTCGGGCCCGCCTGTTCTCGCTACAGCCTCAATTAATAATTCAGTGAGAATCTATTTGCCTCATTGTCCCGATTCAACTTTCATTATTTTACATTTGCTTCTTCATAACTGCTGCCCGCTGTGGTCGAGCACGTTTCGTTTTTAACTAATTCGCATCCTTCTCTGCTGAGGTGATTTTGGGGTCATCCGTTTTTAAGATAAGGCAGTCTTGATGATTGGTATAACTGGTATCACTTGAATTATGATAATTGAAATTCCGAGGAGGGCGATTTGCATACATCCGATTATCTCTATAGTAGTCCATAGGAGGGTTCAAGTTTTACTAATCTTTATATCTTATCTAAAGTTTATCTATACTATACTAATATCGCACATTGCGAGGAAATTCTGTTCCTATAGATTATCCACTACGTCCTACAGTTCTTTTAAATTTGCCTATATTTTCATTTTTCAGAAATAGGTGCACAAATTATTGAGTAAAAATCTTCTTATAAAATGTGAATATAGAACAAGATTAAGATGTGAACACAGTGATAAAATATGAATACGGAACAAGATGTTGTTAACAATATATAATAGATTATGTCTCCAGTAGTCAATCGTTCTTTGTTGTTTGTATGATGACGAGCAATGTCTGATCATTAGCTCGTTCCATTGTTTAAAACAAGGTTCTTCACTTTTGCCTCGATCATTAGCCTTCGTATGCTCCGAATTTTCACTTAAAACATTCAATTGGGGAATTGAGCCAATTTTTTTAAACCGAGTAATTGTACTGGGCAAATTTGTCCTATGTTTAGCGAAGACAAATTTTTTGAGGGCTGTGAGATATTACTAAGCTTTCCTTTGGGTAATTCTTGTTTAATTTGCAATTACATCTTGAGTGCTTAAGCGAAAGGAGAAAGGTCATTAGTGCGAATAGTTTTTATTACATATTTTTTAGGTTCACTATTAGCATTACACAATCTATCTCACGGTCTTTCTCATTCTCTCTCTCTCTCTCTCTCTCTCTCTCTCTCTCTCTTCCACACTCATATTCTTTAACTACTACAATCCCTCTTTACTTCCAGCATCTTCAATATGGATCAATTCTGGATGGCCGCTGTAGCCGAGTGGTTAAGGCGTCAGATTCTCGGCTAGTAGATCCCGCGGTCGTGGGTTCGATCCCCACCGTCGCCTCTGTACTTTTTCTGACGCCTAAGGGGACCGGTGGCCGCAATTAAAAGAAACTGACACGGCACTCATGAATGGAAGGAGCGGGATCAGATCTCAGCGACTCTGAATTTGGTCCCAACCCTCTTCAAAAATGAGTTTCTTCGATGGAAGAACACCGGCACACCGGGGGCTCAAATTCACACTTGTGTTGCAAGCCCCCAAGAATGGAGCCAGGGATAAAGAACAATCCGGTGCTCAGGAGGTAACTCCTCCAGTTCCTGGTTTCCATTGAGGAAAAAAAAGACCAATTCTCATTCTCTCTCGTATTTTCTTGTATTCTATACCTCACTCACTTATTATTTATCTCTCGTTCTCATTTCTTTTAAACGTACCCTTTTCCAGAGGGACTTTGAAGTAGGTCTGATGGACTAACGTTGATTATATATGGGAGGGATGAAAGCTCTGGTCCTTTTTTTAAATATTTGGTCAAACGTAACTTGAAATTTTCTCTTTTCACTGGGATGGTGGTCGTATAAGCGGGCGATGGTGGCAGTATTTTTTGCGGATTTAAAACCCCAGCCAGTAATATTCAGGAGGTTGGATTGTGTTTAATAAGAACTTGAAAAGGAACAAGTTTTGTAGTTTTGCCTTGAAATAATTTAGTTAATTTTGACCTTATAAAACATCATTGTTGCTGACAAGTAGAAGATTTCTGCCGAAAATTGGCTGACGTCATGTGTTTAATCTCCCAAATTACGTTCTTCTTTTAGTATTTCTATACCTTCAACTGAGACATCATTGTAAAATTTAAAAAAAACTGCAACTACAATGCTTACATGATTAGTCATTTTTTAAAAATTATTTCATTATCAACGGATTACAAACAGAATATTGTATCATTGGGCCCAGGATGATCTCAGAATTTAATAACTTTTTTCTCGTTTCAATCGTCGGAAACCACCTTTGACGTGACGGGTAATTTTCACATTTTAAACCTGACGGCCGTTTGTATTGAAATCTAGCATTGAAAGACGCGGTTTTTCTCTAAAACGGGAGACAAGGACAAGGCCGGGGATCCTTCCTCGGGGTCCTTTGCTTAGCCGACATATAACTCAGTCCTTGCCGTCGGCTCCGGAAACCGATTAACGCCTCGTACCAGTTATTTTATGTCGCCCACGCTTGTTTATTGTCCGGTTAGTCACATCGTAACTTCTCCGGGACGTTTAAAAAAGGAAAACTATTACCGGCTCAAAGAAGATGTTTTGTGTTTATGTTTGTTTTCACACCCCGACTAACTCACCAAACTGTCTTTGATTGTTTACGTAGAAATAAAATTTGTTGGGCTGACTGTAGAGGGAGGAATAGGTAGATAGATATATAGATATACAAACAAAAAGATATAAAGATAGATAGAGAGGGAGAGATAGAGAGAGAGAGAAAGAGAGAGAGAGAGAGAGAAAGAGAGAGAGAGAGAGAGAGNGAGAAAGTGAGAGAGAGAGACAGACAGACAGAGCAGAGGGAGGGAGAGAGGGAGAGAGAGACAGACAGACAGACAGAGCGGAGGGAGGGAGAGGGAGAGGGAGAGGGAGAGAGAGAGACAGACAGACAGACAGAGCGGAGGGAGGGAGGGAGAGGGATAGAGAGAGCGTGAGAGAAAAAGAGAGAACGAAGTATAAGGTGATAAAAAAGAAGGGAGGAGAGAGACATATAGTGAGACAGAGAGAGAGACAGACAGACAGTGAGAGGGGAGGGAGAGGGAGAGAGTGTGAGAGAGAGAGAGAGAGAGAGAGAGAGCGAAAGAACGAGGGGTAAGATGATAAAAAAGAAAGGGAAGCAGGTTTGATGTCGATGGATGTCTGGAGAGACGAATTTGTACATTTATCCATCTTTCTTTTCTCATTTTTCTTTGTCTCTTTCGCTCTCTCTTTCTCCCCCTTTCTCCTTCACTCTCACTATCACCTTCTTAATTTCCATCTACACTATTCTTTCTTTCAATTTATTTATGTCTCTTCCTCTGTCTATATATTTATCTATCCATATCTCACTCTGTATTCTAATGAATTTTCATCTTTTCCTAACTCTGATTTTCCAGTGTCTCTCCCATTATTATCTTCCATCAATCATTTACCACTATCTATCTATCTATCGACATTCATATTTTCTCTCTCCTTTGCCATTGCATTCTCACACACTCTACTTTACAATCAATAGTAATCTCTCTCTCTCTTTCTTTCTTTCTTCTTCTTTCACATTCTTACTTTTTTCTAATCTTTTATTCCTAGAACACTGTCAAACGCTCTACTTACCACAATCTCTCTTTTTTTCATTTCCATCTAATTCCTTCACACCAAATGATGTCTCTGCCTATGTCTATCTATTTATCTATCCATTGATCATGTACTTGTATCTATCTATCTGTATCGATCGTTCTTTCTATCAACTGTCATTCATTCTCTCCTCTTTTATTGAGTTCTAACTGACTCTACCTCTCTTTCTGTAATTTCTCTCTCTCACCCTCTCTCTCTCCTCCCCCTCACCCCTCCCTCTGGTCCTTCTTCCTCAATAATATCAAACCTCCAGCTCTATTCATCTACAATATAAATTTTCACTCATCTTCTAATGTATCTCTTTTCTCCATCACACATTCCAGTAGGTATATCAATCCTTTTCTCAATCTACTCTCTCTTTTTCTGTTTTATCATCATTGACCTTTTTAACTCTTTCCCGCTTGTGAAACACATTTTCAAGTTTTACGAGCAAAGGAAACCAATCAAAAAAACACAATACTCAAATAAAATCATAAAATAATCATAAAAACTCGACCTTCATTTCAATTAGGATCAGCGGATGTAGCGGACAATTAGCAGCTGTGCCAATTCGAATGCTAAACATTCCCCGATGTCAAATCCTGAATTTTCATCGGCGAACGATTCGAAAATCTATTGTGAAACTTTGAGAGAGTTATGCAAATAACATGTAGGACCACCTGTAGGAGTTTGTCGTCCCACGTGCTCGTTAATCAGACGCTATTATTCACTCATTTGCCCTCACAGGCCTACGAAACCTTCGGGTGTGATATATTTTCATATTTGATGAAATAAGATCGACTGTCATGTTGAAAGAAAGGTGATTTTTCACAGGATATCAGGCTCAATTCTAAAAAGGTAAAAGGAAAATAGAAACCAACTAAAGAGGCATTGAGGCATGGTTCTCTCCTACTCAAGATTTTCCCGAACAATCAATATTTACAAAAAGTAAAGTAAAAATATTTGGAATAGTAGTCCTAGTATTAAATATATATATATATATATATATATATAGTTTTACATAAACTAAATAATATAAATTAACAAAAAAGAAAATCGTTAGTAGACATGTTTTACAAACTAAGGGGTTTTCATTAGAACGAAGTCAGCATTTGATCGGGTCAACTGATAAGTATCAACTTTCAAACGTACAAAATGCATAGAATATAAGATATATATTTTATTTTTTGATGTAAATCAATAAAAAAATTATTAACACTTATTAGAGCAGATGATATACATAAACAGACATGGTTAATTTGGTCTTTTATAAAAACTGAGATGATAATAATTGCCTAAACGTAAGAGAGAAAGATATTTCATTGGGGAGTAAGTATATTGTATTGAAAAGGAGTTTAAATATTAACAGTAGAAAATTATTTAATAATAAGCTTCTAAATTATAAAAGAATTAGAAATTCATTGTTCTAATAAAAATACAATGCTAGGCATACAAGTACATGTACTATTTCAAGTTTAGTTAGAATGAAATTAAATATAGCTTAAATATTTTATAGATATGGAGTTCTAACAGTTGGAAACGTTGTGTCCACATTTTTCAAAAGATGGGGATTGTGGGTAAAAAAGATAAATTAGTGAGAGAGAAAGAGAGGGAGTATAGGAATGATTAAAATATGAATAAATGGAGAAAGAAAACCCATAAGAGTAAAAAAACGTAAAAAAGATAAATTATATGTGAGAGTGGGAGGATAAAGGAAAAAAAGAAGTAAAGAAAGAGAGATATTTACGTAGATAGACAGCTATAGATACTGACAGAGAAGGAGAGAGAGGGAAAAGAGAGGAAGGGAGAGAGAGTGAAAGTGAGACAGAGGGTGAGAGAGAGAGGAGAGAGAATAGGGAGGTACAGTTAAAACGCTATGGAATGGGAGAGAGTGAATGAGGGTGTTGATAGATAGAAAGATAGATAAGGATATAGCATCTCTCTCTCTCTCTCTCTCTCTCTCTCTCTCTCTCTCTCTCTCGCTCTCTTTCTCTCTCTCTCAATGTAATAAAATCATGTAAATCTAAATATATTAATGAGAAATATCTAAAAGTTTTTCTCTTATTAGATTATGTTCATTTATAATCTGTACAACATCAATAATGTTTAAAAATGTATGTAAACTGTCTCCTCTCTCTCTCTCTCTCTCTCTCTCTCTCTCTCTCTCTCTCTCTCTCTCATTAATTTCATCAACTCTATTCACTATTTCCTAAATCTATAAACCTTTGCAATAATTTACCTAATGTAATAAAATCATGTAAATCTAAACATATTTATAAGACATATCGAAAAGCTTTTCTCTCATTAGATTATGCTCAATCATACTCTGTACAACATGAATATTATTTAAATAGTTACCACTGAACAATATATTTGTATATATTTGTACTATACGTGTTTTGCATTTTGAGTTAAACTTGATTTGTATGTACGAACAGACATTATTAGAAATAAGGACTGATTATATGATCCCGGAAACAAGCTTCACAACTTTCTATAAAGTCTCAACGGACTATAAAGGAGAGGAAGAACACAGGAGAGGTATACAGATGGTTTCAAAACAAACGAAGGAACCGGATCAGGCGTTTATGTAAAAGCCCAAAACATGAGCAATCAAACTCATTAGGGATGTAACTTCGGTCTTTCAAGCAGAAATACACGCCATACACGCCCTGGAAAATCTTAAAAGAGGTTACACTGACAAAAAAATCCTCATAAGATCAAATAGCCAAGCAGCCATTAAAGCATTAGCATGTAAAAGAATCACATCAAAATTAGTCAGTGAATGCATCCAAAATCTCCAAAACCTGGGGAAACACAACAATGATATCTTGGGTGCAGGGCACAGGGGAATTTTGGGTAACGAGAAAACAGACAGACTGGCCAGAAGATCTGCAAGAACATACATAGGCCCCGAACCTATACTTGGTATAACAAAAACAAATATAGAATCCTCCATCGCAGAATGGATCCAAACAAAACAAAAGGAGAAGTGGATAAACTCTAGCGGTGCTAGACATAGTAAACTTATGATGAAACAACCCTCACTGAGACTGGTAAAATCATTGCTGCAAGTGGACATGGCCAAACTCAGAGGAGTGGTAGGACTACTATCCGGTCACTGGCATCTGCGAAAACATTTACACAACATGCTTATATACAACGATGATCCCAGTTGCAGATTATGTAATGAGGATGAGGAAACAGCCACTCATATCATCTTCTAATGCGAAGCAACAGCTCAGTGGAGATTTAGCCTAACGTACGGAAAAAACTTAGGGAATCAAACTGTAGCAGCGACAGTCAATGACCTGATACTTCTAAGAAGAAGGATTGAGTCTATTGCACTGAACTAAGGAACTAGGAAGTACATAAGCCAGAAGGCTGCAGTACCTCGGGAGTGCAAACCCCGCTTCCTAGTATCCTTTTTCACCATACCATACCATGTATGTACGAATGCTCGTTAAATGTAAGAAAGGTTCATGAAACCTCATTTTGCCTTTTGTAAATAAAATGTTTAATTTTCTCTCTCTCTATCTATCTCTCCCACCCTCTTCACACTCCATCTCCATCTTTTTGCACTTATTCAATCACCCTATTTCTTTCTCTTTTCTACACTTTTTTCATCTCATCTTTCTCATCACTCTATCATACCTTCTCATGTAGTGCATACTCACTAGCATCTCAATCAGTCATTCTCATACAGTATCTCTTATGGGTTTTCTTTCTCCATTTATACATATTTTAATCAATCCTATACTCCCTCTCTTTCTCTCTCACACCATTTCAATACTGCTGAGTAGAACAAAATTAAAAAAATATCACGTGGTGCTACCAGAAATATTAATCATTAACCGAAACATAAAGATAAAAAAAATAAATTTCCCAATAATAAGTGTGAATGTAAAAATGTTTTCCAACCAAAGTGTTGATTCATTTACAGATCTTGCTGATCACAACGGGGCCACTAGTGATTATACTAATTTATAATATTATTATAAAATCAACGCGGTAATTTAATTAGCTTAGATTTTGTACTTAATTTAGAAGGTAAATTGAAGTTCAACTAAGTTACAAGCAAAGAATGATTATTCAATTTTCCTTTGGATAATACGGTCGTACAAAGTTCATTTGGAGTAAGCCAAAACAGGGAAAACAAGAATCGACTATTAAATTAGAAACGAGAGTCTCAAATCAGCATGGTTGTATTCATCTCATCTCATTATTTGTCATCTTGTGTTCATTTCCCCTTATCTTTTGTAAACAGTGTGACGCCTTAGATTCGCCCTCGGGTCTTCGAACTCGGGAATAAAACATAAGCAATATGTATCGTCGAGGAGGAAAAAATGAAATTGATATGCAATAACTTTTAATTGAATGGATGATTTCTGAAATTTCTTTACTTTAACGAACCCATAACAAATTCTAATATCCAGGTAACAGTATTTTTCTTCGATCTATCCTACTATGTCAAAGGTGGAACTTTAGTTTCAAAGAGATAGACGTATAATATAACCATAACCTTCATGGTTATATTATACGTAGATGTAGATGATGATATACCGTAGGTTGTATATTTTGCTTTAGGTGAACAGCACGAAAAGCAGCAAGCATACTGCACCCTTTAAGAGCTATTGTATCCTCGTTCTGAACTTACAGCACACCGGTGAGTCCTAGTTCATCAATTAATTTTATTACAAGGCAAGGTTTCAATGGTTGAATTTCTTCTATCGTTATGTTGTACATGTGTAGTGTTATACCATATTTTTCAGATGATTTATTCTGCCTCTGCTAAAAATCCTGTTAGGATTCGAGGTTTTTCCTGCCTCCTTTGATGTGTTGTTGTGTCTTATCTTCAAAAATTTGCTAGAAGGTTCTTGGATTTTTTATATCCAAGGAGTGAATTCTAGTATTTCTTCATTTTCATTTTGCCCTTTTTTTCTAAGGTACCCACTGATGATGTGAGTCCCTATGCCACAGAAGGGCTCAGGACCTGTCAGCAGTATGGCCTACATGTCCTGGGACCCGGCAGAGTATAACTTTATTGTGGCATGCTAATCTATTTAGTTTAGTTTTACGATTCAGCACTATCTTTAAGCGAATGATGTTTAAACTGAGTATTTTCATTGCTGCTTGGCTTTATTATAGTTACAAAGAGGAAGAAATTCCCACAAACAAAAAATTAATTACTGTCTTGTCAGGAAACAACATTGAAAAAAATACAAAATAATGAAAATGCGGATATCCTAAGTAAACCTAGGAATGAAATAAATAATAAAATCAATTTTAATGAACACATAAAAGTAGTCAATTTTGATATTTCGTCAATCATCTGAACTTTCAGCAACAATCGGAAATAGATAAATTAATATACAAATATAAATCACTTTTTGCTAAGGTTAAATATGATATAGTCATAGTGAAGGGTTATGAAACACATATTGATCTATTGATAGACAAATATTATAGTAAAAGAACATACAGGTGTACTACTGAAGATAAAAAGAAATAGAACAACAGGTATCAATTTTTTTTAAATTCTTATTTTTGTAACATTTGGTCAATTTGAACTAAGTATATTTCTCAATTCCATGGATTGCAACATGGTGTCTTTTCCGATGGGTTCTGAATATTTGGTTCCAAGATGGATACTCGTGCCCACGTATCTTCCTGACTTCTACATCCGACAGGGTACCAGCAGATGTTGCCGCTTTCAAGGGTTTTTCCCTCTTTCTCGTTATTTTTTGGTACTTAAATTCGTTTGGAAATTTTGCTTGAACTCCAAAATCCTGTTCGTGTCTCGGGGCCATGAATTTGTCCCTTCGTTGGGCTGTTACTACCTTTCCGTTTTAGTTTAAGCCCTGTTGGAGGTGTCAGTATGAACCTTCACGTTAGACAGCCACTATTTAATTTGGTTGAATGCTTTCATAAAAACTTGACAAGTACTAACATTTTGACAATAGGCAAAGAAGAGGGACGTTTAACTTTCAAAAGACAACGCCCAGCTGTTCGTTTACTTATCCTTAACCATTTTTGTTTCCAAATATAAAAACTATTCTTACCTGCACGGAATATCTGTCCGCATCCGTCGCACCTCGAAGCGAATTGGGCGTCGTAACAGTTGCCGCAGTAGATTTTGTCCGCTTTGCTACCGAACTGCTTGTCGACAAGTGATACGCGACACTTGTTGCAGAAGAAGCACGCCTCGTGCCAGTGCTTGTCTTTGTAGGACAAATCCTAAGGAGAAAATAAGATAGAAGTTAATTATAGTTAACAAAATTATATATAAAGATTATTAAAAAACTATCAATCACAAAAAAAGCATCGATGTTGTCATGAAAAATAGCTTTAAAGAGAGTATATTTAATATAAAATTCAAAAGATAAAAATAGAAGAAAAGAAAAATATATATGTGAAAAGGCACCTAATTCAATACTGCACTAAAAGATTACTGTGAGATTGCCTATAAACATTATTGATTTTAGTACTTTTTCACATTTATCTTCAAACTTTATTTCATTATAATATAAGCCAAGTTTTAAATATAATTAATTTAATATTAAAAATAATGTTGTTGCTGTTATCAAAAATCTAGGGTGGCATTCATCGGTTGATATATGCATATTATGTGTAAATATTTTTTTAAAATTTTTTTGTTACATTTGTAGTTACCATTTAAGTCACAATACTGCCCAATCCTTACTTCCTAGTCTCATCTTATCCTTTCCTATCATAATGGAGACAACAGAGTCTAAATTTCCATGTGGCCTGCATGAAGGGAAAGGTTATTCGATTTTTCCCACATAATTGAAGCGACTCTTGGCTCCTTATAAGGAGCGTTTAGGAATGTCACCCGATATGAGAAAGAGAAAGCAAGGCGGCCCTTATTCCGATTTTTGGAGGAAACAGGGTTGTTTTATAGTACAAAGTATTTTAGAGATATCTCATCTTTTCTTTTTTTAGTGTATTGAGAGTTAATGTATTTATTAGCGTGATTGTGTAGTGTAATAAAACCGATATCGGAATATTGAGTACCCCACAGACCTTAAATTAGATTAGTGTATAATATGGGTGATGGAGGAATATCGAGTACTCACCACCATGATTCAGTGGCATGACAAAATTATATATTTAAGAGTGTGTACGTGGATTTGGATCTGGAGACGAGCGTTGGGGCTATAATGACTTGGCAGTTGATAGCCCATGCAGCCCAACATCGAAGGCTGGACGGGCAGAGGTCTGATCCGGGACTGTCAATCCGGGGTTGGTTGTCGAAGTATGGTAATTTACTATAAATTAGAAAAGAATTGCCGGACTGCGAGAAGTGTTAGGCTCAACTCTGTACGAGTGAATGTATGTATATGCATGTGAAGATTTGAGCTTATATAAATCATCACTGATCTGTGACTCAATTTATTGTTAATAAAATTAGCTCCAATTAAAAATTAGAAGAACAAGGCTATTGTTTATCTAGTTTTGTTAAACTGGTCGACACTGTTATATTATATTATTACTGGGGTATATTGCAATAGTGAAAAAAAATTTCAGTGAAGAACTTCGTGAACAAGTCAGATCAACCTCGCGCTTTTTATTCTATAAGGAACTTTACCAAGATATTTTATTGCAAAATGCACTATCCTATCGGAGATTCGGCTTCTGCATCTAAATTTTTCTAAATTGAATGTGACACAGGTTATTGACTTACTGCTTAATGATTACAAAAATTTAATCAAATATGCGCGCCACGCCTGGCACTATCGCCAAGAGTTAATATTAGAATTTAATTTTCGAATATTTTAAAGCCTTGTCATTCTAAATCGCTGGCCCAAATAATTTATACATCTATATTATTGTAAATTAAACGAAGAACAAAAATTATTGTTTATAATGTATGCTAGTAATTAATATAATTATTAAAAATTAAATTATCAATTGTAATATTTATTTATGGATCAATTTTTTTTTAAATTTTTTCTTTTGTACATTTTTCTCTGTGTCGACCAAAAATTTAAGTCAAATGAAAATCGACCTCCGGCAGACGGACCCTCCATGCCGTAATTTTACTTGAAATTATATACTATGTAATGTTTATAACTTTTCTTTTTTGCAATAAAGTATTATTATTATTTATTATATTATTGTAATAGTTATGTCCAAATAAAATCGCGTTTAAAAGTTGCCAAAATCGAATGGCGGGTTAAATTTCCTCGTTGTGTTTTTATGCTTTTATTCTCTCGGCATTAGAATATATATTTTAAGTTGTTTACTTATTTTTTTCCATGAACTTAAGTTGATTTTCACAATTGGTGACAACCCAATTTTCACTTGAACTGCAGAATTTGATAAATTTCCATTTAAATATGTATTTGTTAACGGCTATTTTATTAACTGTTTTCAATGTAATGTTTTGTGTACTTAGATCTGTCTATATACTTAGAAAATTGAATTTTTTGGCAGTTGGTTTCAATTTTATTATATTTGCATTTAATTGTTATTTCTATTATCCTTTATTTTATCAAGATAATTGTTTTGTTTCTTGTTGTAAGACAACCCCTCAGACGGTCTCAATGTCTGTAAGTATGTGTAGTGTATGTAATGAAGAAAAAAATGTATTTTTTTTAAGAGGCTTTGCAACAGCCCAGGTTATATCAACCCTCGGGGGTGCCGATGTTTTTGAAAAAAAAAAGTCTATTTGTAAGTCGCTGGATTCGAACCCAGGACCTTTACCTTACGGTGATGAGCGCCGTGTCAACGCCTTAACTGTTGCGGTCACCGACGCCCCCAAATGTATAAGATTGTATATGTAATTGTTAATAAATAGTTTTATTATTAATATTAATAAATTTAGATTTTCAAAAGAAAATAAAAAAAACTATTTACTAATTGTTTAGGCAGTGAACTAGCATTATTTGATAATAATTTAGTAGTTATTTCTGTTTTTACAAATTGGTTTTGTACTTCTGTGGTTTCCCATCATCCTGGTCTATCTAGTTTCGCTGGTTTGGCCTAAATGTATTTTGAACTTTTGATGAACTGTTTAGTTTTTGCCAGCTTAGCTGTTTTGTGAAAATCTAGTGAATTACATTTTTCATTTTTTATTTTTATCAAAAATATCGAAAAGTGTCTGACAAACCAAACCAGTGAGACAGCGGACATCCTTGTAAAATTTCACCTTTTTTTAATACAATTTCCCTTATTTTAAAATATAGTTTCAACTCACTTTCGAATCGATACCAATGGTCTTGTTGCATTCGTCGCAGGAGTTAGCAAAGACGGACTCGTAGCATTTGATGCAGTAAGGATGATCGTCCCTGAGTACGTAACGTTGTCCTGTCAGCGATTCGTCACACTGCCAGCAACAAAAGTGGCCAGAATGCCAGTCCTTCGACATCGCCTTTGTGTATTCTCCGCTAAAAATCAACTGTAAAAAAAATTAACCGTCAGAAAACAATCGATAATAATTCAATGATCAATACAATTTCATGTGGAGGAAAAAAGGTTTTCATCTTCTCTCAGTTTCATCTTGTGGAAAAATGAGATTACGCTTGCCCTACTTGGATAATAATGAAGAGATAAGATAGAAAACAATGAAGGACGAGGCTTTATTTTCATTTATTTAAATTACCAGCCAACTACAGGTTTTGTACTAGTACTAGAGACTCGAAATATCTGTCAAACATACCCAAAATACATTTCAACTGAGTCAATAGTTTGAATTATAATGATGATGTTGAGCGGATATCAATAGAATTTACACGATTAATAAGATAATTTAGTTACAAAAATTGTCTTTTGCGTTCAGACTGTCTACTTACCGATGTGAGAAGGACAATTTTGTTTTTACATAGGCATATTCAAGTGGAAGAGATCGTTGAATCGGCCATGGCCATTGCTTCCATATAAGGATAGAATCGGAATCGGCTAGGAATCGCCTTGAATGGAGCAAATGCTAATGTCGCACTTTCACCCGTTCGGGAGTTTCTTACTTGAACGAGTTATAATTGATAATGGCCGTATCGTGTCGTAATATTTCTCTTCTGGGCTGGACCTTGCAAAATATTAATAAACAAGACGGCCTTTGTATGAATTTTTCCCGAGGAATTCCGCATATTCTGTGGGCACAAAATTTTGGATAGTTCGCAAGGCTGGTGCTTGAGGATCGTCAAGAAAATCAGGTCATTAATTATAAATCACGATAAATAGTAAATACTGAGAACAAATTCACTAATTTCGTGGTCCGCTTGACCAATTAATACATTACAATTAATTAAGGTTTTTAGTTGAGATGAAAAAAAGTTAATGGCACGAGCGGGATTCGAACCCACGAATTGAAAAATGGCAAAAAGGAGAGGAAACTCATAAGGTGGGGTTGAGATAGGAAGTTGATGTCCGAGTGGATCGAGGTCATGATAGCTCAAGTGGTAGAGCAGCGGCGTATCTAGCCGAAGATCGTGGGTTCGAATCCCGCTCGTGCCATTAATGTTTTTCATCTCAACTAAAAACCTTAATTAATACTAAGAACAAAGTAAAAAAGGACCTATTCAGAAATTTTTATCAACCTTAGAGAGCTGTCCAAATCCACGTTAATATTTCGCAACAATTTTTTATTTGGGCGTCGGAAATTGATAACCGCGTGAAAACGAAATTTCTCAAGAGTGCGTTCGACTGTTTTGAAAGCGGTGTGAAAAAAAAACAGAGCCAGAATATCCGTGAACTATCGACGGAACGAGGTCTGAACTAATCAACTGTGAACCGCCGCTCGACTGCGGTGTTGGTAAAGAGCGAGACGGGACGGAACGCAGACCGACGGTTCTGAATCGATACAGCCAATCGACGCCAAACTTCAAACATATATTATTCCCTTCCTGTTGGACATTTTTAATTCATTGGTAAAATACAAGATGTATAGAAATTGGGATAGAAACGTTAAAATTTTTATGACCTATGATAAAGTAAAACCTCCGATAAGGGACACATACCTTTACAGGACAGTTATATTATAGAAAGTTATAGAAGCACCGGGATGAAACATTAATTTTCTATATATTTACCATCTCTACTTAGGTGAGACTCTAAAGAATGAACAGGACATTCTGCATTCCATAACATTACAAAAACCCTCTGAATAGGAAACCCGCCTAGATTAGTTTTCCGTTTTTCTTAGGACATATAAACAATTTTTGAGTGTTAAAACGATTACTAATTATTGATTCATTGATTGTTCCGTTAAGAAGATTTTATGAATTTAGTAACTTGTCTTCCCTCCCAAACCATCTTACTTTCTTTGCGATACTGTTTTCGTTTCATGATTTCCGTATAAGTTCAAATTTGTTAATATTAACATGGCGCGAGCCGCTAACTATTGACTTTAAAAGAAAGAAAATGTATGCTTTATTCTTACGATAAGTTTCCGAGACTTGAGCAAGAATGTTAGCTGATACATTAAAGCTTATCCAAACTCAGGGAAAATTTTAAAAGAACCGTAAATTCATTGAACATATACATCTAAATATACACCTCGCATGTACTATCGGTACATAAACATACAAATACAGACAGCTATTTGCCAATAAATGATAAAAATCTCTCTTTAGGTAACACCCCCCCCACGGATAAGGACACCATGACCATCTTAGCAAGAGGTGCCCTGTACCAATATTTGATGTTTTTTGATTAATAAAAGAGTACTCAGATGAGTATCTATTTTCTTTTACAGTATTGTGTATATAGAAATCAATACAGCTAAGCTATTGCTTTTTATTTTTTAAGAGGAACTGCCACAGTCCACCGTCGCGTCGCTGTTATCACACTTTAATCATATTTTTACTGCATTTTCAGCGTTAGAGGGTAGTAGTCAGCTCTGGAGGTTGGGACGGTCTCAGCAGCTTCGTTCGCTTTTAGTTATCCTCCAGAACTAAGGACTCGAGGACCAGAGACCGTGCCCAGAAGCGTTTATGGCATCTCTCCTCAAGATGCCTCAAGTCCTCCGGAAAGTATCGATGTTGGAGGTTTATCTTATGTGAATTTTGTACGAATATTTTCATAAAAACTGCACCATGTTGTACAGAAAATCTCTCTTCCCTGATTTGATATATAGACTTCCTCGTCATTCTTGACAACAGTGCAATAACTGTCCTTGTCTGATGGAAGTTGCTATTTACAATATTTATTATCTACCTTCTGATTGCTCTCCAAATCATTTCAAATACCATCATCATTAGGAATCTTATTTTCCAATTTTGTCCCTACTCGGTTTGTTTATTGAACCTTCTCGTTGTATGTGTGAAGTTTAGTGACAGCCAATGATTTGGAGATCGTGAGGTGCGGTCTTGACACTCTCAACACGACACAGAAGAATGACACATCTACATGGAAAACAAACACTTTGAGCCCTGATGAGGATCTCAATAAACATCGAAACGTTGGCATGATAAAGAAAATGTTTTTCTAAAACCTACGTCACACCAGACCGCACCTCACGAACTCCAAACAATCTTCTCGTTGTATATGACCTCCCCCAGGATAGACTGGCTTTCTTCTGACCATACTTAGATGATTATTAGGTAACGAGACTGTCACTTAAAATACCTACATATTTCCTGGCTCTTCAGAAATGTGGAGTATTCTAATGTCTTAAGATAGCGACCATCCCCGCTGTGCAGAGGTAGACGCTAGTGGATTCTGGCAAAGGAAGCAAAATGATGAGCAAAGCAACGATCGGCAGAGGAAATCTCGAGTAACGAGAGCGCTGACGTTAGCTGGCCCTATGTGGACCCCTACTGACTCGTAGAAGTAAGGTCATCCTCATTCGATTAAGAGCACGCGTACTGTCCAGCACGCAGGGAAAGGTTGATGAAGTGATCCACCTCCTAATTTAAGGGTTTTATGGCTCCATAAAGAGAGCGTGAAATCTCACCCGATATGATAACTTTGCTTGAGTACGGCAGCGAGTATCTAGGATCTGGGTACGCTGTTCCGATTCTTGGAGAAAACAAAGGTGTTTTACGTTGTTATAATAATGATAGTTTTGTGTTCCTAGTGTGTATTGAGATTAAATGAATCTATTACCATGAATACCATCCGTGATTTGGTGAATTTTCTCCTCCCTGAGCGTTGGGAATATAGAATATTTTAGTTTAAAACTGGACAAACTGTTATAAATTATGGTCCACTGGAGTCAGTAATTAAGTTGAAAAGTACTGTAGACATTTCGCTTCTATTAAATTGCTGTTTGACATTTGTGTAAATAAGTTTCACTTGCGAAAAAGGGCTTTTACACGCCGGATGGTTTAATTAATGAGACTGCATACTGTAATTTCTAACACAATTCGTACAAATTTCGTCGTTGTTTCAATCAGGCACTAATTAACTCCTCAACGAAACTCCATCAAGCCGACGTGGCATCACCGAGTGGAAAAAAGGACTTTTGAAGAATTTCATTTCCCTTTTACCACTGTAGCGTGACGAGAAGTCGTTTGGCGGACAATTAGATTTGAAAAACCACGCCCTCACCAACGACCATTAGTAAATTAAAAACGTGTCCGATTCGGACTGAGTGTATTTCATGTAGAATTTCCCATATTTTAAACGACTTTACGACTATGAATAGCATATGGTTGGAAAAAGTTATCTGATGGAGTTACAATCTAGAGGCGAATACATTTCTCCGGACAATAGACGAATATTGGCGCCCTGATGGGTTTTCATTCTGGTCTAAAACCGACGCAATTTTTATCTTGATAAAGTAGCATCATTCTTTCACTATCCTATACGCAATCAATAGTCATTTAATGATAATAAAAAGCTGATTTAAAAATTAAATCAATAACCAAGCCCACGCAGACCCCCTTATGAGAAGAAAGGTTGCTCGATGAGTCCCACATCATAGAAGCGTGTTATGCCTTGGCTCCTTACAGAGAGCGTGTATTCCCCAGGTGCCCTCTTCCGCTTTATAAAGGACGTGGTTTTTTTATTGTATACATAGTGTGGTAGAAGTTAGCACTTTAATTTAAGTTAAGTTAGTTATATAGTACAATTTTTAAAAAAGCTTAATTAATCTTAACTGCGATATTCTAATGTACCTGAGAAAAATAGTAATTTTATTTAAAAAAGAGGCATATAGTTATATTTATATTTTAACCGAGGTAACCTATACGACCATGCTGTGGTTTTTTAAAATTTTTTATATTATGTTGCTTTTATTGTTTTTAATTAGTTTCATATTATTAAGGTATAGGTACTGACCTTCAACTAATTTTAAATAATCTTATTATAAATGCAGTTTCTTTTTCTCAAGATATATTTCAACACTGATCGAGTTAAAGTAAAAAAAATAATTGTTTTGTAATTTTTTTAAATGATATAATATGTTCTAACTGCGATATTTTCCTAAAATAAATAGGCCCTGATGATGACGGTATAATCGTCGAAAGTTCGGCAAAAACTTGAAGAATTTTCGTTCTGTTGAAACCTCATCGAAGATCCTTTTATCCAAGATGTATACAGATATGTTTTATATCTGCTTTATGCGTTTTGTGGTTGAGCGGGTGTATTTATTAGTGTGAGTGGTGAGTAGTGATGGTGAAATACAGCATTACCACCGCCTCTACTGCTCTGTGTGTGTTTAGTGTCGATGGCGAAATATTTATAAAAGTACCCATCAAACCTAATTCATTTATTATATAACACATATATTATAACTAAACTTTAATTACGCAACAAGGAAAAATGTTGAAACGATAAGGAGTATATTGGGTGAAGGTGCGTATGCACGGACTCACAAAAAGACGTGTAACAGCCCCAGTACACTATGGGTCATGACAAGCCATTCGTCACCATGATAGGCACCATGCCGCGCTGGCCATGAGCTTGGCACACACTGTTAGGTCCAACCCTCGGCCCAAGATTGGGCCAGTATGGCCCCAATGGCCTATAGTTTTGCTTACTTTTCGTGTACCATGCTGTCGAGGTCGAGGAAATCGCTTCTGCTGCTTTATGTTTGACTAGGATATAATTGCCATTAGGGTAGTACAATTGCTATTTATTTGTTATTGGCATAAACACGGTTGGAAACAATGTCCACTGTATCTCCATTGGGGGTGCCAGGATTAAAGTGTGTGTATTGATGAGCTAACGGCAAAAGGTAAAAATGAAAGTCGGGATTCCTTCAACCTGATGATGAACTTTAATGCATAAAATCCGGATAGTTGTAAACAAAAAATCTGAGATTAGAACCACCTTTTACAAAAGGGTTGGGGGTGAGTAAGTAGATCAGCCGTGTACATTACGTAGAGGAGAGGAACAAGTAACATGCGAAACACCAGCGAGAATCGGTTAAATGGAAGAGAAAGAAATGGTTTAGTCATTTTAGAAGTGTCGGTATGATTTTACTATCAGGAATCGAGTAGATGGTAGGATGCCCTTGAGTTTCCACAGTAACCCCAGGTGCCTTACTTTTATCAAATGCCTGGGATAAAGTAAGTGTGGGGAAGACACCAAGGCAATACTGCTACAGCTCGAGGGAAATGGTGTCAACAACGCGATGAGATTAATGGATTCTCGAGTGGCAACTCCGAAAGTAAAATTGGTGTTTAGGAAGTAGTTTTTCGAGAAAGTTCCCGATTATTGCGAACGACTAATACAGAAAATTGTGTAAGAACTAGGAAGATGAGAGGGTTTGTTTGTTTAGGAATAATCTAATTATTGAAACGAATTTCCAATAGAGAAGTGGGTAGTGTGTAGTTAAGCGATGAAGAGATATGTTAAGAAAATTATTGTTTTATTTAGGGTATTGGGATAATATTGTAGGGGTAATTAAGTCGTATCCAGGATTTTTTATTTCTGGAGGTTACAGATGGCCTACTTGACTTTTCTGCGAGGAAAAGTTGTAGATGTACGTGAAATACGTTGAGAATATTGAAAGAGAGGACTGGGCTTGTATGTCTGGGTGGACATAACATTTTTAATTAATTAATCTTTATCGAAGGTATTGGTTGAGACAAAAACTTCAGTGTCTCGATCCGAGCCCACAACGATTTGTCACCGAGAATCGAATAGATTACACGGTATTTGAAAAATGGCAAAAAGGAGGGAAAATTCAAAAGATGGGGCTGAGATGGGAAGTTGGTGTCCGAGTAGATCAAGGGCGCGAAAGCTCAGGTGGTAGAGGAGCGGCGTATTTAGCAGAAGGTCGTGAGTTCGAATCCCGCTCGTGACACTGACTTTTTTATCTCAACCAATACCTTACTTAAAGATTAATTAATTGAAGGATGTTATTTTGTCAATCGGACCACGAAATCAAATGGATGTAATATTTTTAATGTTAACTCTATGACTGTGTACTCTGTAATATTTTCAATTAAAACAATGAGAAAATTATTCTATTTACATAATAAATTAATTTATCAAAATCTGTTTGTCCTGTATTGAAAATAATTTCCTCCCTCCCGATTAGTTTTGTTTGAAAAACGAAAAATTTGCCCAACTCAATTGGTGTATGATTAAGCAATATAGCGAGATAGTAAAAATTAAAATAAAACATTTATCTATCGGGTTGTCCGGAAAATAATGCAGGATTTTAAGTTTTCATTAAAAAAAATCTATATAAAATATTCTGTTTACGTTTACAGGATTACTCATTTGTATGAATGNAATTATTTTGATTAAAGAACATTGCTTTAAAGTAACTAGTTTCTTTTTTTTTGTTTAATACCAAAATCCTGCATTATTTTCCGGACAACCCAATAATAGATGTCAAAAATCATTTAGAACTGAAATACTGTACAATTTTCCTCTATTCGATTTGTTTTACCTTTGCATGGAAAATCCATGCATTTTATGGTATAACGACCGTACGTGATCAAAAGGTCGTAAAAGAAATCTGCAGGCGTAAGCTGAGGTCAAGAGGAATCAATGACGACTAAGTGTAAGTGTTATAATCCAGCAAAAGGCGTTTTCTTCTCTCAATGAACTGTTCTTAAAAAATAAAATAAAAACTAATCCACACAGCACATTCCTATCAGTACACATATTCTTATTACATTTATTGATGATCGTGTTTTAATTATTTTTAATTTTTCAGAGGTAAAGCACATCATCATCAATATCTACATTGATCAAAGTCTTACATTAATTTAATTTAGTAATTACAATTTGGTCCTTGAAGTTATGATGTATCTTTTTCTTAGTACGTCAAAACTAATTCAAATTATATTCAGAAATCGTGAGATGCGGTCTGGTGTGATGTAGGTTTCAGAAAAACATTTTCCTTATCGTGCCAACGTTTCGATCTTTATTGAGATCATCTTCAGGGCCTGGTACTTACAACATTGTTTAAATTTAACAAAAAGCATGTAGGATGTGTAAAAAAGTGAATTTATACAATGCAAAAAAATATTTTTTATATTCAATCAAAGTATTTCTACAAATTTAAATATTAATCCATATATATAATTAATAATAGATGGTATTAATTTAATTAATTAATTTTAATTTTAATTTAAGGCCTTGATTGAGATGAAAAAGCAGGCGTCACGAGCAGGATTCGAACCCATGACCTTCGACCCGCTGCCCTAACTACTATCGTGACAGCAAGTAGTTTGAGCAGAAGTGTATTGAGCCGACGGTCATAGGATCGAATCCCGCTCGTTGCAATTGCTTTTTCAACTCAATCAAGTGCTTGGCTTAAAAGTATAATCAATTTAAACAAATTCAAATCTTTAGATGAATGTTTTTTAAATATTTGTGTTCGTTTTCTTTCATATTTTTTCCATACAGTTCTTGCAGAAACCTCTGGTCAGATTAATTGTGTGCAATGTTGGAAGTCTTTTGTTGGGAAAGATTATGAAATAACAGTCCAAATTATGTTTTGCAGGCATTCATTGTTCGAGGTGTTCCACTTAATTGGGACAGTCCCGACAATTCTGTACATACTCAAGTTTTGCATAATTCAGTTTAATCGTTCTTCAGCCTGTGTTCTCTTTCGCACGAGAACGTTTTTGTTTATTATCTACTAGCAAGAATAATACAAGGTCCCCCCTTTAAATCCTGATTTGTGTTCGGCCCTGAAAAGGCAGGAGAATTTATGCTTTATGCTTGTTGCTTGTGTGTTTACTATTGCTAAAATAGTCAAGTGTATCTAATTTTATGTAAGGCGCGTCATTTAAGACGTACATGAAAAATTTAGCATGTGTTAACACACTGTTCAAAAACTACTTTTTTTAATTTATAAGATGGAATGAAATAACAAAAATTTATTTGGGATTTTAAGCGTAATTCTTTATTAATTGGAATTGGATTTTTTAATTTTTATCCATCTGTAATTTTATGTCTATAAGATAATGATTATTTTCTTTGCCGTTTAATCTGCTCTTTTCATGCAAACATACAGTATAATTAAAATGACAGATAAATTTCCAAATTTGGTATCATAAATCCAAAATCTCAACATATTCTGAGTAATGTATTAAAAGTTTTTTCTTTCACTTTTCAAACTTAATTAAATAATCGTTCGTTATTAAGATAAAAATATTTATTCATTAAGAATGTACCCGATAAAAGTGCCATCTAAAATAAAAATATCCCAGGTCATTTTTTTTCCCAAAAGTGATTTACAATGCTCACAATCCGAAGTTATTATCACTTGAAATCAGTACAATTTTGTGTATGTTTTATGTTTAATTATTCATTAAAATAGTGACGAGAATATGAATGTTTGTCTATAAACACTTATGTACATCGATCAAATTTGTTCATTTCATTTTTCATCCATTATTTCTTCTTTAGCAGGTCCAAAGTTTGACTTGAAATACCGGGTATGTACGGAGGTCTCATTGTAACACAAATGAAAGATTTTTCCATTTTTAATTTCAACGCGTTTAACTGTACAATCCACAAAAAGGCGTTCATAAAGAATCAATGGAAACTTGAAATTCAACAAGCAAGATAGAATAGAAATACTTGACAAACAATATTAAAAGTTGCTCAGCAATCCATAAAACCTTTTATAATTTTCATAATTGAAAATAGAGTATCTTGCTATCAGTGTGACAAAAATCAAATCAAATCATCACACTTGAAATAATGATTTCTTTCAATTTCAACTGATCAATTTCCAATGAAAAATTAAGTTTTTGCTTGTTTTTCCGAATTAATGACTACACTTTGAATTAATGTTTAACATAAATACATAGTTTTTACAATATAATTGTTTTTGGCCATATCAACCCCCCAGTTTTTGACAAAAAAAAAGCCCATTTTTAAATGATATGAACCCTCGGGGTGTCGTGTTTTTGTAAAAAGTTCATTTGTTGTGTTGGGTTCGAATGGAAGGCCGCAGGATTCGAACCCGGGACCTTTACGTTACGGTGATAAGCGCTGTTCAACGCCTTAACCGTTGCAGCCACCCACGCCGCCATTTTGTCTCTATTGTCTTTCCATTGATGATGATGATTTTTATTTGTACAACAATTAGCACTGTAAGCTATGAGGTAATTGATAACCATTTATTTTATTCTTTACACATAATACGGTCCAATTTTTATAATTCGATCTTCGCAGTGGATTCTGTCTTTTGAAAAATTAGTTTGCAATGGACATAACTAATTCTATGGATTTATTAAATAAATTATCAGTGATTTATGTTGTGACGGATGCCATCCGCTATGTGCCACTAATTTGGGAATATTTCATCGGATGGAAAAATGATCATGATATTAATCATGGTTTGTAGTCATTGATCAGAGGATCGATTGTGAATTTAAGTTTACTATGCCAGTTCATGTCTGCAAAGTTCTGAAGTACGCTTTATAAATCTTAGATTTTATCTTTAGCCGGATGCTGTTCAAAACTAAAAGACGTAAAGCGCAGAGGGTGTCCGTTTCGACCAATTCTTAATAAACAACCATTTATAAAAGTGGATCGCAAACTAGAAACTGAGATCGCCTGAGGGAAGAAAATAAATTCACGGGTGCACGGATTAGGGATATTTTCCGAACATGGAAACGGCTTAAGGGAGTTGGGACAGCTGCCAGGCTCCCAAACGAAAACACAATATTTTTTTACTTCTTGCGTGTACGATATTTTAATCTGGTCGTTCGGAGCATCGGGGCGGAACGAATTGGCACGTTTCTCTACAATAAAACAGACGTAAACGACGTAAATAAAAGCCCAGTTATGAAATCTTTCCTCAACCGTGGAATTTTAACGGTTTATTTTGATTTGTACGAATCGTTGAAGTTTTTAAGAGCGCATCATTGAATGTGATGACCATGAATTATGGGTGTTGGAAGAGAGGGTCCGGGGACTTAATTCCCGTCAACAGGAGGAAATAAACCCGTCTCTATTATTGAAGCGCTGAATCCATTGTACGCATTTTCACTTTCTAGGGCATAATTTATTTCAAACGTTTTGAATTTTCCTTCAAACCCGGCTGGAATTAACCAAAGACTCATAAATTAAAAAAGCGAAACGGTTCAGCCTGGTTTTCAAAAATTGAGGCTTTTCCTTCTGGAAAAGCCCCGACACACCTTTCAGCGAGTTTTCACCCCCATGAACGGTTTGTAGGAAAGCGAATACGCAACAGAGAGTCTATTTCTTTCCAAGAGATTGCGAATCGCCCCCTTACACAAGGAGTAAAGTTAAAAGGCCGGGTAGAATATCACAGGCGAACAAGACCTTCGAAATTCAACCCAGGGACGTTTTATCACAATTGTTCCGTGGAAAATCAGATGGAAATCTACCTAGAATGGAGTGAAAAACCTTCATATCATCACTATGTATAAAACCAGTTTTGGTAAATTCAATTAAATCATCGATTGAATTTTATATGCCGTATGATTCCAATGTTTAATTTATGTATAAGTGCTCGATCGAATCACAGGAAATAATTTATTGAATCCCTTCCAATCTATTTGCTAAATTTAACCTTATTCAATTTTATTGATCAAATTTAATTAAGACTTAATCTCTTTTCCCTTTACTTCCAGACCGGTCTTTAACGATTCGGACCCTAAATTAATTTTAATAACAATCGTGGTGGAGAATCGCTTCGGTTGTAGCCCCAGGAGTGCGTTTCTCCCTCCGAGATCGCGCTTTCCATTTTCGTGGGAGGTCGCCCTGGTGGTCGGGTAAATCTATAGCCGGTTGCTGGCGAATATCAAGAGCCGTCCGGGGCTATTTAAGGAGCAATAAGCTGAGGAGAAGCTCTTAGAAATAGAATACCCGTAAACTGGCAGAAAATAGGCCACGCCCTACTGTCTTTTTTAATTTCTAAATATAACAGAATAGGTCTTAGGCAACAATCCAAAAAACATATGAAAGTAGTCCGTAACAAGGAAGTTATTTATAAATGTTTTGGATGCCAAGGGTGGCCGAATTTTCCCACAGGGTGAATTATAGCTTTTTATGCTACTCTCGACAGTAAAAAAAAATTCCTTATTTATTATTTCGATTAATTATAATTATTATCTAAGTTCTTGGTTGAGACGAAAAAGCAAGTGTCACGAGCGGGATTCGAATTTCGCTAAATACGCCACTACTTTAACCACTTCGATCCACTCGGACACCAATTTCTCATCTCAATCTACAAACTTTCGAATTTTTTCATCTTTTTGTCATTTTTCAAATGTCCAAATCAGGATTCGAGTCGTGGCGACTTATGAAGAAGTCATGGGAACTGTTAACGAAGTACTTATGCAATTATTATATCAATCCATAAAAGTAATTAGTAGTCATAATTGACCGTATTAATTATTCAAATTAATTATACTTTTAATCCTAAGGTTTTGGTTGAGATAAAAAAGCAAGGGTGACAGACAAACGGGATTTGAACCCATGACCTTCGGCTCAATACGCAGCTGCCTTAACCACTTGAGCTATCCTTCGATCCACTCGGACACCAACTCCCCATCTCAATCTACGACTTTTCGAATTTTCCCGCCTTAATTTAAATTAATTATACTTTTAATCTAAAAGTCTTGGTTGAAATGAAAAAGCAAGTGTGACAAACGGGATGCGAACCCTCGACCATCGGCTAAATTCGCTCTTGCTTTAACTACTTGAGCTATCACGACTTCGATCCACTAGGACACCAACTCATCTAAAATTACAACCTGTCGTATTTTCCTTCTTTTTGCCATATTTCCAAATATTGTGTAATCAGGATTCGATTCTTCGCGACTTAAGAACAAGCCATGGGGAACTGTTAACGATGTACTTTTGTAATTATTATAACAATCTACATATGTATTTAGTAGCCTTAATTGCCCTATTAATTATTTAAATAAATTGTACTGTTTAGCTAAGGTTTCGGTTGAGATGAAAAAGCAAGTGTGACAAACGGGATTCGAACTCATGACCTTCGGTTCAATAAGCCGCTGCTTTAACCACTTAAACTACCGCGCTTCGTTCCGCTCGGACACCAACTCCCCACGTCAACCTTTCGAATTTTCCCCCTTTTTACCATATTTTCAAATATTGTGTAATCAGGATTCGATTCTTAATGACTTAAGAAATAGCCGTGGGAAACTGTTATCGAAGTACTTCTGTAATTATTATATTAATCTATATTATTTAGTAGTCATAATTGACCGTATTAATTATTTAAATTAATTGTACTTTTAATCTTAAGGTCTTGGTTGAGATGAAAAAGCAAGTTTCACGACCAAATTATTAATTTTAATTTTTTTTTCAATAGTCAAATAAAATCTTCAAGTTTAAATCTTGTTTTGAGATTGTTAGTTTACATCTAGGTAATTTTTTGTATCACCAATTTTTTGTGTGTAGATGTTTATATACAGAATTAGGGTTTGTTTACCTTGTTGTTAATGCCGCCGGAGGGGTATGGGCTAGCCCAACATCCTCCCATCCTCTCTCGTTACACATAAATAACAAGAGCATTTACAACTACTCATCGACACCTCGTCGCATTTTTCAAATAGTAAAATGGTGTGTTGTGGATTTGATTGTGATTTATGTACAACTGGGTCGACCAGATTTAATTAAAAAACGGCACACGTGACAAATAAACCCATATTTAAAAGGTCAATTGTATAAATGATACAAATCTGAAGGCAAATGAAATGCACACATGGTATTTACACCGTGGTCATACACTTCGAGCACAAACAAATCCACAATGCCCGTTATTTCATGCGGTTAAGAGAGACCTGGGAGGATGAGACTTTTATTAAACCGAAGACGTCTGTTGGGTCTAGCACACATACCCCTGTTCGTCGTTCTTGTAGGGAAGCTGGTTTTCTTTCTCAGTAATTTCTGTGACGGTCATTTCCCCCTGGTCGCTGCTTTCCCTCCTTTTCGTCGTTGTCTTCTTCACTTTTCGCACCCTCTTCTCGGTGGAATATTGCATTTGTTGTACTGCAACGTCTGCCATTTCGCTCTCTTAGAATTGATTCCGTCTCGTGGGTTCGCTCAAGTTCGACTGAATCGGGAGACGGCAACTCTTAGCGACCACTCCCGCCCGACCGCCGCCCCCACTACATTCACGTTCAACCGCGGGACGATCTTTGTCCCTGACTCACAATTTATTTTCTCCGTGAAATTCTTTGGGTTTTTGAGTGAAAGCTCCTTATGTTTAAACAAGAGCTGAGCGAATGAATCTGCGATCAATCCGACCAATCGGATCGCACACCTCCAACTTTATAAATGAGCGTTAATGCGCTGAAAAATACTTTTTCAAACGATTCAATGCGCTCAGTTTATTTTTGAAAAGAAAGAAGACAAACACAAACAAAGTACAATTTAAGACGGCCATTATTACAACACCGAAAACGAGTTTATCTCAACATCAATAAATAAAACGCGCTTCTGTTCACATTCCCACTGCATGCTCAAGAAATCTATTCAAAAACATTTTTTTATTGTTGAAAACTGTTGAAAAAAAAAGTTTCGCTACAAGCAGTTAATGTGTTAGGTTAAACAAGAAACGAATGGGTTTGTTAACACGTAATTTTATCGACCCTGATCGTCTTGGTCCGCCCATTCTCGCTATACGCCTCGGTCAAAGGCGTTTGGCATTTGGCCAGCTTCAGTGAATGTCGGCATGTCGTCTCTCGCGCTCATAACTTTTTTTAGGTTATGGCCAAAGCCAAACCAGTCGGAGGGGGTGGATCTCCGCTGGTTCGTCTGTGCCATTCTCAGTAGCAGCAGTCAAGTTGGGGGTGTAGGTCTGTTACTTAGTTTTAGCCAAGTTTCGTGATGTCCCGTGTGTTAAAGTTCAATGTGATATGTTGTGAATGGTGCAAATAAATCGGATATGTGGAGTAATGTTTTTTACTGAGCTCTTCATGGAGTCTGCGAGGTGATGGAGATGAGTTCGGATTACGAATCAAGCCAGGAAGACCAAACCAGCTAGGATATGCAGACCAAAATGATCGAAAAAGACCAAACTAGAAATGATAGTTTGTTATGGATGTACATCTCTACGAACTGCTCCTTTTTGAAGCACAGTGAAACAATGGTAAACTTGTTTGTTTATAGTATATTGTTTCAAGGTGTCTTTATGTTGATGGTTTAGCAGTCTTTTAGCTTTATACATTGCCTACTTTCTTTAGTGTAAATTTTATTCTTCGACTGTGCCTGCCATATTTACTGAACATAATTGACAAATCGTGCCAAGCAGATGAAACCAGCAAGACCAAAATCGGATACAGCTGAACGACAAATTATGGTTTTTCTGTCATGATGTGCAATTCTCCGACTTAGCAATATAGAGAAATAATGGTAAACCTCTCCGTTTATAGTTTTTAATTGTTTCAAGTTGACTTTATGTTGATGACTGCAGTCTTTTATCATTATACATTACTTACACGTTCTTTGCTATAAGCCTTTTTTTTACTGTACCTGACAGACTTTTTGAACACAAGCCAATCTGTCAGAGATTTTTGAGGTCGTCAGACGAAATTATAATCTTATTAAATATTAATTAATCTTTATGTAAGATATTGAAAAATGACAAAAATGAGAGAAAATTCGAAAGGTGGGTTGAGATGGGAAGTTGGGGTCCGAGTGGATCGATGTCACGATAGCTCAAGTGGTAGAGCAGCGCCGTGTTTAGCCAAAGGTCGTGGGTTCGAATCCCGCTCGTGACACTGGCTTTTTTATTTCAACCAATACCTTACATAAAGATTAATTCATTGAACAAAGTTATTTGGTCGATCGGGCCACGAAATTTATTGGACTTAATAAATATCTTGACTTGAGGTCCATTATGTGCGTTTGTTGTCGAATCTGTATGTACGGATTAGCTGTCTAGCGACGATTTCAATCGAAGATGATCTTTGTTTTTTAACAAATTGTTTGGCGATAAATGAGAAAGAATTTCAAAGAATTTTATAATCTGGTACTTGGCATCGCAGTCGGTAGTCCTTTCTTAAGCTTCTTAATCATAGAAACCCATTTCGCCGTTTTAGCTTCCGAATATTTTGCAGACGTTATGCCTCGAATAAGATATTTAACGGCTATTTCTTTAAGTTTATTTTACCACAGGACCAATCAATGCAAACGGGCGGCACTCGTTCCATGTGGGCCTTTCAGGCCTAGCTCAACACATTTGGATGTGCGCTCCTTTTTTTCATCAAACATTTACCGTTAAAAACAGAGGGAAAAACGACCGATCTATCTTTCCGCCCCCTCTCACTTTAAAAATCAAACCCCCTTTAAAGTCAACCTGAAAAATCGTTACACAGTTCAACGTAGTATACAATCGACAAAACACATAGACGTCACTTATTTTAAAATTCTATCATCACAATCTAGTAGGCTTAACCCGATTAGTCCTAGCAATAATCATAACAAAATTATGTGGCAAGAATCATTAGAGTTAATGGGAAATAGATGTAGACTGAAAGAGCGAGGTCCGGACGGGATGACGTCGTCGGAAGTCTTATTAACTAAACTTTATATAACGTTCCAATACGAATTTTGAAAAAATATTAGGTTAGTAAGATAACTTATTGTAAGAAAAACGGCGTCAAGGAAAGAACCTTGTTGGCTGCCAACGGATTTAGAATCGCAAGAAGGTACTGTTATAAGAACGTATGATCCTGAAGTTAAAATCCTTGCCCATTTGTTCAACTCAAACATCATCGAAGGATCAAAGTAAATTGGCCGTCTAATACAGAGATAAAATGTTTCTGGTCAACCGGGGATTGATGAAATAAAGAGTGGAGGACTGTTTTGGAGGAGTGTTTTCCACCACCACCAAAATAACAGCTAACAACGCACACATGATCAACCCCATTTGTGCTCCAGCAGTCCAGCCTAAGCATAGCTTCCACTTTTCATATTTTTGGTGCCGTCAGTAACTTAACTTTTGTCTGTACATTTCATTATTCAAACCTTTGTTCGGGATAGCAAAAATCGCTACAGAAGAAGTATATGCCCATATAAGAAAATAAGCTGCCATACCGGCGACAAGAGCCGAGCCATTCTCGGTATACAACTTTCTCTTATTAGGATAACTTATCAGGAGACAGAAATACATAACGGAGATTTTAAGGACTTTAACAGGTTTCTTGAGAAACTAGACACACAAGGGCATATAAGAAAGATTATCGATCAACATAGAAAGCATACGTTCAAAGGGCGTCGGAGGAAACTTGTTGACCAACTGATGAGGTACTCAGTAGGAAATATCAAAGTTCATACACCACAACTTAAAAAAAAGGCAACTTAAAAATTAATCGAATTCCTTGAGGAATTGGGATTCTTCGGTGTACTTTAATTACAGAACAGGGGGATACAAAAATCATAAACGGTGGGGTGTAGGAATCAGACTATGCACGTTTTCTTTGACAGGCGATAGTCGCTTAGGTGTGTATAATTTAACATTGGAAACCATTTTTGACCCCTGAAAATACGAAGCTTACATCTTTAAATGGTCGAAGCAGAAATTGCTTTTAGTTTCATGAAAACACACAAAATTTACTAATTTGTTATAAATTTCCAAATTTACATTGCCTAGATCATAGCAGCCAGAACTTGAGAGACAGAAATAAACGTTACACTACTGAATCGTCCTATTTCTTAAATGGAGAGGGTCCACCAAAATTAGATAGTGCAACAAATCAGACTACCATTACTCTTTCTACGAGAGAGCTAATCTATATTTGGAATCAAGGGCGGCTCCTAAAAGCGAGATTTCTTCGCCAATTAAAAAATAATCGACAGCTTAGGATGCAAATTTCAAAAATCGACATTAAAACACAAAAATCCCTTCAATAACCAATTACAAATATGATCAAATCATCACATCAGTGAGTTTCAAATTATATACCAATCCTAACAATAAAGTTAGAAAGTACTATAGATTATACATTTGTTATAATTATATTAGTTCAGTTCTATTATTTTTTTTCTGTACTTAATATTAGTATTATTACTTTTTCGTTGTGGTAAAATTAGACATCCTTCACAGACGATGAGTCAATGTGACAACGCAGGATCAAGTCTTCGGATGAGATTTTTGACCTAAAAGATCATTCAACTTTCCTGGACTTTTAAGCTTCTTATCGTATCTTAAGTTTGTCAAACCACTTTGCTGCCACCTTAAGAAAAACCTCTTTGTTCTTCAAGAATATCATGATCCAGTTGGGAAACTAAAATATTCCAATAAAAATTGTTCAGGAAATTCAATGAGTTTTACACATTAGAAGTAAATGGTTGATTTGATTGTTGAAGAGTTACTTATCCTGTGCTAAATTGACTTGAAACTATATTCTTTAAACATCTATTTCTGTCGTTGACTAGATAAACAAAGATTAAAGAGTTAAATAGTCTGAAAAGAAACAACTGGATATTTTTTAACTCGTATCTAAAAATCGACATATCACCAAAGATCAAGAACAAATTTAAAAATGTTCTTCAGTTTCGTCCCTCTAAACAGGCTTAAAGCTCAAACTTCATTTTCTTACCTAAAACTTTGGGAGGTCAGAAATCGCCGATCTGGTTACTGATCTTTTCTCAACAAGCTCCTCAGCCGATCTGGCTTTCTTAGGAAGGATATCCGACGAACAAGGATCGCATTTGGCTGCTCTCTAGATTAAGAAGCCGTCCCTGATCTTGGTTACCAAGGCTAATGACACGTCAGGAAACTCAGCTAACTTTTATTTTGACCAGATTTAAACTCCGCGTTAACAAGAAAATATACACCCAAAATCAAATGAGTATTAAATTTAATCGTAAAGTGAGATATCAAGGGTCGGTTTTTCATAGAATTTGATTATTTTACCTTACCCAAAATGCTTTCTCGGGTGAACCGGAGGAAAAACCTTCGACGGGTGTGAGTGCCTGCCCTTGTTCTTCAGCCGCTTCCACGTTGACCACATCTTCCTTAAAAGGAGTTACGGACGTAGTGTGCTGTCTGACGGAACGCCCGTTGTTCGGGTCAGATTCCTTGTTTTTGAAATCGTTTCTTTTCGACGGTACATCGCTTCTTTCGACTCTTTCTGCGCCTTTGCATTTAAGATCGGTTGCGGTTGTTCGATTACCATCCTCAGTTGTGATGTGTTCAAAGCTGGCTTTCTGAGGTTCAACTGGTCCTGGGACGCTTTTAGCCGACCCGGTTGACTCTTTGTCGAAAGCCGGTTTTTGAGACGTTCCGCTTTCTTCGGTCGCGGTTTTGTCCGTCTCAGGTCGTACCCCGAGTTGTTCCGTCAGAGATGAATCAATTTTTTCTGAAATTTGGACCTCGCGATTTGGAACCGATTGACTTGAAATCTCTTCTTTGCTCACTCCAGCTTTATGGTCGGTTGTACAATCTCGAGATTTGTCGTGCTCTGCTTTTGTATCTGCTTCAGTAAGCATCGATGTTGGCATTGCATCATGAATCTCGTTCTCTGCTGTTTTTATCGTTTTTGTTAATTTTACACCATCGGCCTGAATTTTCTCATCTTTATAAACGTCGTCTGTTTTTGTTTCTTGTATGGAGCCACTATTGATGTCCAAATCTTGTTCTGAAGTTTCATTTGTTGCTCTACTAACAACTTTTGTTTTTATTGAGTCTGATTCTGTAGTTTCTGTTATCAAGTCTGTCTTCTCAATTAATACCCGTCCGTCGCTATAGCCCAACGCCTTTTGGTAAGATTCATCGTTGGTTTTTGTTTCCGTTCCACTCACATACCCATTATCATCTTGTGATTCGGTTTTGATTGGATAAGTACCGATTTCATTGCATTTTTCTAAAGATGATAAAGTCTCATCGGGATAATCAAAAATGGCATCTTTTCCATCATTGTGTTTATGGGCAAGTGTAGGAATGTTTCCGTTATCAGACTTATTTTCTCTAAGTTTAACATCAATTTTGAACGCACTCACTTCCTTAATAGAAGTTTGACTTGGACATTCTTCTTGACTTTCATGTTGAAGATTAACCGGAACCGAAAAATTTATAGTTTTATTATCGTAGATCATACCAACTTCAGAACCATCTTCGCCATCGTCTGGAATGTTGGTAATATCGATTGTTCCACTCAAGTCAAAAGTTACTTTGTTTCGCATTTTTTCGTTCGTAGGAGAGTGGTTTTCCACTTTTTCACTCGGTTTCGTTAAATAATTTTCTTTTGAATCGTTTGGCAAAAGTCCCGAGTCTGCATTCGTTTGAATATCCGCAGCCAGACGGTCTGTTAAAATTAGCTCATCGCCAGCTACAGTTTTATTGTCGTTGCTCATTTTTGAGCTGTGAATCGGTGTAACATGAACACCGTTGATTTTCACGGTGAGCGCTTCCGTCGTCGACCCATCCAGCTCATCGTCACCATCGAGAAGCTCTGGGCCGTCATTACTCTGTAAAGGAGCATAGCTAGACCTATCTTGCTCCACGTTTTCCCTCTTGGCTAAGTCGTAAGATGGGATATCAACATGCTTAACCGAACCTGTTACCACGTCCATCACCATCCGGCGCCGTTTCCGTCCAACGTATTGGAGAGGTAAATAGCCGTCGCGCATGTGCTCCAAGCACGAGACGGCTTCTAGGACGCCTACAGTGAACACCAGAATGGACATCATCAAACCCATATTTACTGGAGTGACACTTAATGAAAACAAATGGACCAATTGAAAAGGTGGAAGGTGGCCAATGTTATTTTTCACACGGCCTCGCCCCGTGGGTCATGTCCAAAAGAAGGGGAGGGGGATAAACATTAGAAACACCCGCACTGACTCTATGACAATACAGCACTGCAAACCCTAGTCCTAAAGTGGCTAGGGTCGCGGCTCTGCCAAAAACGTCCCCGACGGCCTTGCCCGAGATTTCGCATTTGTCGCCCCACTTTCAAGCTACTGCTAATACAAACAAAACCACAGACGGTATAGGTATGCCAATAACCCAAGAATCCCTGACTCACCTGTGCTTATATTCGAATACTCAAATAATATTAACTACAAAATTAAATCAATCCTTGATATAATAATAAACAGGGGTTTGATCATTCCAATCAAACATTTCAGGAAAAGTCAGACGAAGAGACATACAAGGACCCCTCTTCTACAAGATAATTCTTGCAGAACCAGAATAAACTGGCTATGAGATTGTTGTTTACTAGTTCGACATTTTTAACCTTGTACCGACATTTTTTTACAAACGACAATTCTTTAAATCTATTCCAAAAATACAAAATACCCTTCGCCCACTCCTTGGCACCGATAAGTAGTTCACTAGATTGGTCGGAGCGCCTTCTAATAATATACAAAAAATCGAATCCTATGCAATAACTGTAAAAATATCTTATTTTTGTTTATATTTACATAGTTATAAATGTTTTCTTATTAAACAAATTTAAACCTTCCTTTCATCAACATGTTTATGCGGAGATCATTTTAAGTCATATAACATTTTGACATTTATACTAGGTCTTTGTCGAGAACGAAGTTTCTCTTGTCAACCGGCTCGGATTTCCATTTATATTGAAAAGTAAAAGAGTTAGTACGTCCTTCCTCAATTACAACGTTACTGTCTTTATTACGTTTTTCTGTTGGCACGATAAGGTGAATTTATATTTCTTAGTTTGGGATAGGTAAATAAAATCACTCTTCTAGTTTAAATAGAGTGTATTACAATTATATATAGAATTATACATTTTAGATGGCTCGGCTGAATTTCTCTTAAACGAATGTCGCGATAAAAAAAAAGATTTAAAAAAGGTGTTTAATATTGTTTGGCTAGTTTCAAATTTTTACATTTTTTGGAGAAAAATTACACTCGGTACCTCACGTCTAGTCGCTTCAAAATTTCAAATACGACCCTACACATACTGATACATCATTGTAAAGGGGTTTTTACGCTGAAAACAATGGGACAATCGGATTTTGATTCGGTGAAAAATTTCGAAGTTCTAGCAAAAAGAAACCGGCAGCGTAAAATTTCGACGAGAAGCTGAATATTTCACTGAATGTTCGCGAAAATCCGAATTCCACTCTCGGAAATGTGTAGAGATTAGTGACCGTTAATCGATAGTTATTCAGATATCGTGAGATGCGGTCGGGTGTGATGTAGGTTTCAGAAAAACATTTTCTTTATCGTGCCAACGTTTCGATCTTTTATTGAGACNGAGCCCTGAAGATGATCTCAATAAAAGATCGAAACGTTGGCACGATAAAGAAAATGTTTTTCTGAAACTTACATCACACCCGACCGCATCTCACGATATCTGAATAACTCTCGGAAATTTTGAAAGAGTTTTAGGTTTTTGAAAAAATAAAATTAGAGATGTACTCCGGACTTACAATTTTAAGCCGTATCGCTCTCTTCTTGATAGTTTGGCAAATGCTGAGCATCTGATAGTATTACAAGCTCTAACATTAAAAAAAATCGTTGATTACCGGGCGATTCGGGAGTGCGAAAAATGACAAAAACTCTTAAAGAAAAAATAACCATTTTAGGAAAAACTAAAATATTACACTCTATTGATAGATTGAAAAATTCCAAGATCTCCGTGGTTGAAAACGTTTATTATTTAACTTTAATAAATTTATTTAACAAATTGAAAATTATTGATGGGTGTGCCTTCAGGTTGTGAATTGTACCATGAGATTTCTCTATGTTTAGTTTCTGATTATGGTTCAGGAGCCCGAAACGTCCATGTAATTTACTAAATTGAATAAAAGTTTTCAACCACGGAGTTCTTGGAATTTTTCAACCTATCAATATAGAAAATATTGTGGAATTGGTAATATGTAAAATAAGATAAAATATTACAGCGCACCCGCGCGGACGAATATGGAATACTCTGAGGTGAGTGTGTGACATCTGGAAATTAAAAGTAACTTATTAGCGAGAATGGAATTAATTCGACCACGTCTCGGGGAATATCCTGTACTCTGGGGGACTGAATGTGTCCAGAGTTCTATGTTTGGATCGGGTGTTGTTTACGTTAATTTATTGGAATTAATGTAATTTATTCTCTCACGCCGCGGTCGTGGGTTCGATTCCCACCGTCGCCTCTGGCCCTTTTTTCCCGATAACCCCCAATTTGAACATATATAAGAATTCGTCATGGTTAATATGCAAAGATCATAAGGCCAATAAAAAAAAATAAATAAAAAAAATAATTTATTAGCGTGAAAGGAAGGAGCTGTTTAACCCCGCCACGAGGAATATCAATTACTCTTGGGTGGCCAGACTTTTATGCTTTAGTGACGTATTATATGTTTTACATAGTTACCAATTCTAGGATATCGTCGTAGATATTAAGGCCGAATGCAGCAGATATATATACTCAATACAGTTAAGATAACCATATAGATTCTCATTATACCACATTCTATATTAGAATTTTAGCTTTTCAATTATATTTTGGCGGTTCAGCTAATGAGTCTGTTTTACAAAATTGCTTTATTGAGGAATTGATGCATAAGGTTACTGTATTTATAGTTGACATTCCCGCTTGTATGTAAATAAAACAGATAAATATATTAATGTTGGAACTCTAAATCTACATATGTTTTTAGGATTCGGGTTTTATGAAAACGTGTGCTAATTGTAAACCGTTAACTATATTACAACGTTATTATATCAGAAAAAACTATTATGTTGACATTACGTTCATCTGTTAACAATTATAAGACAAATAACGTAGGACGCTATTTCAGTTCCGTTAAATCTGCGCACTTCAATCAATTTAGCGTTACCGTTATGTGAAATCTCTTATCATGTAAAAACTGGTTACAATTTAATCTTCGGGCTGAAAAGTAGTTTTAGGGATTTTTTTGGCGAATATACATAATGTACAAGTCACGGACTGTATAAAAACCTGGGTATAAAAGATAGTGCAAAGGATAAATTCGTTTGTTGAAAACAACTTTAATCATTGCTAAATAAGATGAGACCACATGTGGCCGGTTTACGACAGTCGACCATTATTATCACTTCCGACTTAGATCAATTCTAAATTGTTTTTCGTGCCAATGGAGTTTTGATGCCAAAAAAAAGTACAATCATTCACTTGCTGTCTAGAACAAACACGCTAGGATCAAGTAAGTGGATAATTATGATGTATCCATCTCATGCATTAATAAATTTTGGATTGAATTTCTCCTTGTACATACTACAGATGAGATCACAGCTTGTAATTTTTTTCACACGGTCAAATCACGAGCACCAATGCCAGCACTGCACCCGGAGTCCACATGCCAGGAGAGACCAGCCAACGCTGGATTCAGTAAGGGGCCAGGAGGTCTCTAGGTCATCGACGATTAAGGCGACGTAGCGGCAAGGCTCGAGCAGTAGGGCTAGGATCGATCGAGCGGTCAGTGTGAAAATTTTGGATTCGGCAACGGATCAGTCGGTTGACAAAAGGAATGTTGAAGTCGTTGTGGATAGTGAAGTTGGTGACGTAGTAAGGAACTTAAACGACTAACGATACGGACTTTTCATAGGAAGGATTGGATGTGCTGGATGTTGGATGGCTTAGCAGAACGCCGCAATTCCACTCCCTATCTCGTCGAGTAGTGTTCAGTGATAATGGTCAGGATTTTAGGTATTTTCGGTCCTAGAACTGTTCGTAGTTATCCAAGTCTTTTGTTAAGTTGTTGCCTCTTAAGTCTTGTATATTCGAAGTCAGTCTAACGTCTAGGTAAATATCTAAATTCGCTCTCTCGCTGCCCTCTACTCAGACATATCCTAAGACCCAGCGAATTTTTTACATGCCTAATCTATTTATTTTAGTTTTAAGCATCATTTAGTAGCAATTCAGCATCATCTTTAAACTAATGATGTTTGAGCTTAGTGCTTTAATGGTTACCGGGCTACTCTTTATTTAGGTCAAACTAAGTACATATCTCAATCGCATGGAATTCGGCCTGATAGATACTGGTGTACATTCACAAGGGTTTTGAGTTTTGGTTCCAGAAATTATCCTTTTCCCGTACCTTCTTGCTTTCTAGATCCATCAGTGTACCACCAGATGGTGCCGTTCTCAACGGGCCTTTCCCTTATTCCATTATTATTATGACATAGGTCAGGTGGTTTGGCTTTAATACAATTAATAATGGTTTTCTGTGCTTCCTCAGTGTCATACGGTGGAAGAGAATTAGTACCAATATATTTTCCATACCACCTCTGAGATATACTCTAATCGACAAGCGAATCTCTGTACTTTTGTGACTTTCTCTGTTTTGATATCTTTTTACTTTTATTACTTTTGTCCAAGAGTAGTGAATAGTATTTCCTTACAAAACACATTCAGCACAGATGTACTACAGAAATTCTGTAAAACATGTAATTCTGAGCACCATTAACGTCCTGTCAGCGATTTTAACTCCTAGCTCACCATGACCTTGTCAAATCTGTGCCTCGAAGGTAATCTAATTCCAAACCTAGCGTGTACGTCTTATGAGTTAAATCTGAGTGACTATTCACGTGCCACATTGTTGATTTTGGACTGCCTTTCCAATGTATCAGTGCCAACCTGGCTTACGGAACAGCCATTCAGAACACGTTCTGATAAATCTTTCTCTTCTTGATAATTGTCTGTTTCAGTATGGTAATAAGTCCACCAAAGTCGACAATAAAAGTTGAGAAGAACAGGTGGAGAGAGCAAGAAAAAGGGATAGAGAGGACGGATATAGTTAGGTAGACGAATAGATATATTTAGATAGACAGACATATGTATATATAGAGAGAGAGTGAGTGATAGAGAGAAGAGAAAGAAGAGTGAGAGAGAGGGGGGAGAGAGGAGAGAGAGGGAGAGAGGAGAGAGAGAGAGGGAGAGAGGAGAGAGAGAGGAGAGAGAGAGAGGAGAGAGAGAGAGGAGAGACAGTGAGGAGAGGGAGGGAGAGAGAGAGGAGAGGAAGAGGGAGAGGGAGAGAAAGAGGAGAGGGTGAGGGAGAGAGAGAGAGAGAAAGAGGCGAGATAGTAGAGAAAAGTCAGATTGAAAGAAGGAATCTGTCGGGGGTGAAGGGGAAAAGAAATAAATAAATGAAAGAAAAAATATAGATATATAAATACTTAAATCGAAAGCGAGTGTGAAGAGAAAAAGAGCGGAGTTGAGAGAAATAAATATACTGAAGAGGGGAAACAAGTATTTTCCATTTTCATCATTCCTTGAGGTTTGCTTAGTTTTAGTTTTGATCAAATGTAATCAATTCTTCCTAATTTGTCGACTATTTTATTTCACTTTATACTTAAAAACCTATTCCCAGATGTTGGAGTTTTCAGGCAATTTCATACAAGCGTGGGGGTTATTTTATAGCATTTTAATAGCTTTATGTCTATAGCTTTATGAAAGTACACCTGTTTCCCTTGCAATAGTTTTCTGATTATTCCTGTGTGCGGAGCGTAATTGATGAAAGTCTGGAATGTGGAGAAAACATTTTGCAAGGAAAAATTTTGACCTATTTAGGATTGTTCCCAATTTTTTTCATCTTAGACGCACATTTAAGGATAGTAATTTTTTTTTGTCTTATGATCTATGCATATTAACCATGGTGACGAATTCTTATATGTGTGAGGCGACGGTGGGAGTCGAACCCACGACTCGTCTATGAGCCGAGAGTCTCTCACACTAACCACTCGGCTACCGCGGTCCCCGTTAAGGATTGTAATTTTGCCAAAAATACACTGACAGGCAAAAATTCCACACAATTGATTTTTTTTTTCATTTTCTCGCTAAGGAAATCCTGCCCTTAATTTGTCTCATTGTTTTTATCAATAAATATTTATTTATGCTATGTTTTAAATTGGGAATATCAATTAGAGGTAAACACACTTAAACCTTAATCCAAAAAAAAGTATAAAGGATTTTTCAATGTTTACTTTTTGCGGAATTTACAATGTTTATGCAGTCTCATTTGAATTCTGAAAGCAATAAGCTGTTTAGTTTTCATCTTTGTTTTCTTAATTTCAATTTTTAAACTTAAAAATGCCACACTGCTGAGGATGTTGCGTGTGGTGTGGTACCGCAAGAGTAAATATTTTCCAAATTAGAAACTTTCTCTTTACAGCAAGCAACAGGGAAAAATGTTTAATACCTAAATGAGAATAATTTGAAAAATTAATACCCTTGGAATAATTTTCGTCACCAAAAAAATAAAGAAAAAAAGGTCCACGTGTCTAATTATCGAGCATCTGCTTGAATAAAAGAAAAGTTTAGGTAAATGACAGGTAATCCGCAGCTTAGAAACGACTGTATAGATTATATTTTCATACAGTACGTTTGCGAAACAAATCCGACGCCCGTATTTATTTAAGGCAGCTCGATTCGGGATTGAAAAATTGTTTTAAAACAGCAGGAATTCAGGCCTTTCAAAATAGATGAACGGTAAAAGCCCACTCGGCAGTGGTTAAACCGCAGGAACATCTGGATACAACGTCCGCTGAAAACCTAGTAACGCATACGTATGTATAATTGAAGAGAAAACCACCACTGCTAAGGCATCATAAAGTAAACGAGATTACAACCGTGGGCATCATAAGTTAAGGACAACATAACCATTCAAAGAGTAGATTTCATATTATTCTCATTGAAAATATTATAAGATTAAATTATTATCGTACAATAATTTACGGATTAATTTATAATTAAAACTTTTTTGCTTAAAGCCTATATCGTACGTAATTGCGTACAACGTTTTTTTTTATAATACATTTTAGCGATTAATAAACTACAGGAAAATGGTCTTTAAATTTAGACATGTCGGGTTTTCTCTTATTCACACGTTTCTGTAATTAGAATATTTAATTTAAATATTAAAAATGTAAGATGAAAAAGTGGGACGTCTGATACATTTTTAATTATCGAAATTATTTATAATCCATTTAAGCGTAGTAAAATTAAAAGTGTTTTTAATGTTTTAATGACTACAATAAAGACTTGGCTTTAGAGTGAAGGTCCGGAATGCACATATTTCCTCTTCTAAAACAACTGTTGTGACTGAATTCTTTCATAGGATTCATCTGACAAACTATTACAAATCTTTCAAAAAAAAAAAAAATAAGATAGATTAAACAAAACGAAATATGTGAAGAAGTTTACGTACAATCAAATACCTTTCCACAAAAGAAGATTTGATGAAAAACACTAAGCGTCTTGAACCCTGCGCAGAAGTTGCATAACTTACGGAAAGGAAACATTTAAAAGAAAACCGAGAGGAGAGAGAGAGAAGGAAAAGAAAAATGGGAGAAAATATGGAGTGAATAACGAGAGGAGAGAGATAGGTAGGTCGATAGATAGATAAATGGATGGATGGATAGATAGGTGGAAGATAGATAAATAGATAGATAGATATAGAGAGAGGGAGAGAGAGAGAGAGAGAGAGAGAAAGAGAGAGAGAGGAGAGGAGAGAGAGAGAGAGGAGAGAGAGGAGAGAGAGAGGAGAGAGAGAGGAGAGGAGAGGAAGAGGGAGAGGGAGAGAGAGAGGAGAGAGGAGAAGGTGAGGGAGAGAGAGAGAGAGGAGAGAGGAGAAGGTGAGGGAGAGAGAGAGAGCGAGAGAGAGTGAGAGAGTGTGAGAGAGAGAGAGAAGAAAATATGGAGTGAATAACGAGAGGAGAGAGATAGGTAGGTCGATAGATAGATAAATGGATGGATAGATAGGTGGAAGATAGATAAATAGATAGAGAGATATAGAGAGAGGGAGAGAGAGAGAGTGTGTGAGAGAGAGAGAGAGAGAGAGAGAGGGGAGAGGAGAGGAGAGAGAGAGAAAGAGAGGGAGAGAAGGAGAGAGTGAGAGAAGGCGAGAGGGAGAGAGTGGGAGAGAGAGAGTTTGTAACCCAACCCATTTATTTATCTAACAATCTATTAGCAATGCTTTAAAGATTTTTAAAAACAAAAATGCAACTAAAAATAAATAGTAAGATACATTAAAAAAATATGCAAAACAATATTTAAAAAAAAAAACGAAATTTGTGAGGAAGTTTATAGACAATCAAACTCCTTTTCATAAAAGACAGTTTGGAGTAAAATTCTAAGTCCAGAGGGTCTGTAACCCTGCACCAAACTGGCATAACAGATGGGAAACGTAAAAATTGAAACGTTTCTTGACGGTAAAGTAATTCCTGTCTAAAATCCAGGAGGGCTTAGCGCCCAACTGCTCGTTGGGCTACAGAGGGGGTTAAACCACGTTACGATACATTTTTCATACTACTTTCAATTAAAATACCATGGTTGATGCCGGGATTCGGACCCGGGACCTCTAGCGTGACATATACGAGTTTGACACCCTACCCGCTCGGCCCCCGCGATCCCATTTCAACAAAACAGAAATGAAATAATCCCTAAAACATTTCTTAACGAACACTGCAAGCTAGTTTTTTGAAAAATTATTGATTTCAATTCAATGAATTTGTAGATTCTTACAAAAACATCGACCGATTTAATTACCAAAGATTTGTAAATTAGTTTGCAGAATAAAACACCCGTAGATAAAGTTTTCCAAGGTGCATTTCACTGAATTCCACATTCTCTTCTTTCAAAAATCAGCTTTTAGATCGATCAAACCTTTTTTAACCGATAATGATCAGGTATGACAGTCACTGTGTCCGAGAACAAATGATCTGTTTCTTCTCTGTTTACAACATTTCACCACATTTCATACGCCGATAAAAAGGACCGAACCAGTATTTCTGAATTCCAGAATGATATCCTTTTTTTTTGACAAAATTAGACCGAGAACGGCTGCTAATCCAAGTGGCTTTCTGGGCTTGGTGATATTGGGCGTGGTATCTATTCTATTCTAGAACCACCTTCAATTATCTTCCTGCTCGAGTTAGTACGCCTTTTTCTACTTAGGCCGCTTCAAAATTTCTTGATTTTAAAACAGTAGCAAGGCAGTATTAATAATCGATGCTTTGGAGAACTAAATTTAATTTTAAACCAACTTAGCTTGAATTAAGTAAAAATAAATACAATATATTCAGTTTTATAATGATGGGATAATTAGATACTAGATAAAGTTTTTTTTTGTGAATTAGAGCAGTTGGAAATTAATGTATTTAATCTTGGTTAAACGTATAGATCAGGTAAATAAATAAATCTTTGAGATTTTAAAATATAAATCTTAAAAAAAAGTGTATAATTGCAACATTATATTTGTGACTGTCCAAATTTAAAATCGGGTCTGCTTCTGAGAATTTATTGTAAAAGAACACCAATTTAAATCTGGGCGAACCTGTAGACAATAAATTTAAAATGTTGTGCACATTATCTTAAAATTTAAATATCTAAAATTATCGAAATGTGGGGTAAAGGGCGTGGTAGATCAAGTATGACAAGGCTAAACATGGCCATGTGACGTAGAAACCGTTTATATATAGTCGGAGCCTCTCTAGGAGTTTCCTCCGGCCAACCTCTACAAATCGTCTATCCACTCAAACTCTAGGATTCTCCACTTCTCAAAACCCACCCGGCTCGAAATAGATTCGTTGTTGACCCAGTTAATTTGCAAATATTTGAGAATATAGCGTAACAGGATGGCCAAACAATCGGTAAAAAGGTTATCACGCCTTGAGGGAAAAGTAAAGACACCAAATTTACACAAAATTTTACACGTAAAAACAAAAACTTGCTCACAGATGCTGATTTAATAAGTACACTCAAAGGCAAAAAAAAACGGACACATATTTATTTCTTTATATTCCAGAATAACTATGGATAGCCGTTAATAATTGACTCAAGGCGTAAATGCGACATTAATAACATGTTTAATTCACAGTGTTGCTCCTTCTTAGATTAAAAATAAAAAAATCAGTTCATTTTCACCCTTTCCAGATCCAACTTGTAGAATGAATTAATTTTTTTCTTTGATGTAATAATAAATTTCGGTAATCTTTTTTTAAGTTTTAAATCAAGAAAGTCTCACCCGGGCAGATGCTTTGCCAACGACAGAACGTCCGATACATAGCCCAAGTCCGGTGTGTGCCGCACTTTACACCCACGGTGGTCTATAGCGGCTTAGGTCCACCGGAAGTCTCGATCGAAGAAGAGGTAGTGGTAGACTGCGATATTCGACGGGATTAAGACTCCCATACCGCACTAAGGAAGAGTCATTTAAAGGCTAGACAGGTGTTAACTCAAACGATCCGTGATGTAAGGGTGAGCCCTAAAATAATCATCAGAAGTCTTAGACGTCTGCATCAGGTTCCCTACTACAGGAGAAGCATCGAGTAGAAAGGCATTTTGGCTCGCTTGGACACTTGAATGGAGTGCTGTTCTCTTCAGATGAGTGCCGGTTTGGTTTGTGGCAATCCGTTGACCAGGACCGTGTTTGGTGAAGAAAGCTTTGCTTCATGTGGCATGCGTGAGTTACGGATTTTTCAAGCAGGTTAGGCCGGTGCCACACTCGACGGAATGCGACGGAAGTTTTCGTGACGGAAATTTCGCAACGACAACAAGCCACATATTCAGCGGAAATGAACGGAATGACTTCAACGATTGTTTGGATATGCAGTTGATAACGTGACTCAGTTGATCATGTACGGTACAAAGAAACAACTTTTCGTTTTGTGTATTTACAAGGCAATGGAGAAGCAGAAGAGAAAGAGAGAACATTGGAATCATTCATTGAATATGAAAAGGGTAGCACTTGGTCAATTACACTGTCTGTATGGGGAATTTCGACGATATCCTGTGTTCTTCCAATACTATGGCATGACTAGAACCTCCACAATAAATTGGTCCAAGTTCAGTCCACACTAGATCAACTTCATTTGCAGTTTGCGTGTCCTACTGCCTACCTCTTCCGTTCGACGCTTGTCCATCGTCAGTGTGAGGACCCCCATCTACTTTGCACTGTTTTCATCTGTTTAGACGGAACCCAGCTGGTGCACCAACGGAGCTCGACGGAGTCATTACGACGGAAATTTCCGTTCAGTCTGTCGTTGGCTGTGAGTTTTGAATTTAAGCTTGTGCAGCGGAAATAGCCGACGCGAAAGCTTCCGTCGCATTCTGTCTAGTGTGGCGCCGGTCTTAGGGCATGTAGCGGAATCAACGACCATACCGAACTGATTATCATACAGATGTATCTTGGCACCAAGGTACATTAAAGAGGTCCTTCTGGACGCCGAGGGACCATGTGCTCCATTTTTATGGACAAGTTCGCGTCAATGTATTACCGATGCAAGTATTTCTTTCATTGGCCAGCATGTTCTCCTGGCATGAATCCCATAGAACACTTATGAGACGTGATAAAGAGACTGGTTAGGCATCGTTCGCTGAATATAAAAACGTTGAACAGCTTCAAGAAGTTCAGCTGCTTGAAATCGCTCTTTTTATGGAAATGGGATTATGTTTCATATGACCGTTTATTTACTCGAACCCTACAGAATCAAGTTCATCAAGCTATGTAATTAGCTCCATTTATTGGGGACAAGTGCGCGTTATGCTAATGCTCTTCAGCATGCAGCTTGTCACCCATTACTTCGTGGATGTAGGGATTAAAACAATGAATTGGCCATCACGTTCTGATGAATCCTACAGAACACTTTGGGATAAGATAAAGAGACAGGTTAGAGATGGTTCGCCCCTTGATGAACCTCATCTGTTTTACAAGACCAATGCGATCGCTTATTTACTCGATGCTTAGAAGACTTAAAACACTCCGCGAAGCCACAGGAGATAATGCTCAAAAGTAAGTAATTAATATTGATTTAAATTTTCTTTTATCACTAAATGACTGACTTTCTTGAATTAATGCAACGATTAAAATACATATTGTTTGAAATAAATACCAAAATACGTGTATCCGGTTTTCTTTTCTCTTTGGGTGTATTTGGTGATGTAGATGGGCAGACCTCCAAATGCGTACCATTTAAAATTTCGTCATTTGTTTTTATAAATTGAGGGAAAATTAATTATTTTAGAATTAATGAATGTGCGAGGTACGAAGATAGCCGTATAATTTAACACCAAGAGGAAAAAAAGTAATAAAATGTGCTAGATTTCCCTTTTGAGCTCTAAAATTCGTTCCATCTTTATAATTTATTGGCTACTTTCAGCACATTTTTAATCCTTATAACTTTTCTTTACTGCAGTGTTATCGTACTTTATTAAAATAAAATAGTTCATAAATTCTTTAATAAAAAAACAAAAATGAAATAGCTAGTACGAATGAGGCAAGTTTTGGCCAAAAAGAGGCAAAATCCCGGTGGGAAATTCGCGCATTCCGTATGTGTTTTTTTCTCGTTTTTGTTCCTTAGGAATTAGGCGATAACCAAACCATCTGACGAAACGACTATTTATAAACGAAGAAGTTGGACGGGGTTTCACCCCGTTTTCTATCTTATGTTGAATTATTTCGTTTTTAAAAGAGTTCTATATAAAGAAACACCGCACAAAACCATTACCCTTGCTATCACGAAGATAAAACACAAAGGTCGAACTGTTAATCGAATTACTGGGAAAACTGATTATATTTTCTGCCAGTATGCCCGAGTCGATTTTGATTCAATCAAAAATAAAACTTCTGTTCCAGCAGATCTTTCTTGCAAATATAAATCGAAAATATAAAACAGAGAAATTAATAAGATATCAAATAGTACAATATTTCTAAACTCTTAGTGGAATCGAAGAATAGACATCCTACCAGAGAATATGGTCACGGATGAAAAGAATATTATTGGAGCGTAATCAATTTAATGACATTTAAATGAATCATATAAAGGTGGTTATGAATATATTTTTCCTTTCTTCTTTATTTATTTACACCTGCGTCAATTGTTGCGTTGAAGTAAATTTGATAAATCTTACATCGTAAAACGAAACAAAATGAACCCTAACTTACACATAAAAAGTGAAAAGACGAAATACTCATTCACTTCTGCGTATCAGCATTAATCACTTTCACTGTTAATGCGCTGTTACTTGAAAGGTCGCGAGGCCACTGACGCTTTAGCCGTCGGGGAGGAATATTTGGAAGGGTGCGGGATGAAAGGTTTCTGGTTTGAGGGTTTGGGTTTGTTTGTGAAACTTTTTTTACCGCTTCAAGGACGTATTGAATATTACGGCCTTGGTGAATGGTATGATTGGATACGTAGTAAGGAGCAAGGCGATGGTTCGAGGGATTTTTGATTGAAGGGCCCAAATGGGTCTCAAAATAGTAACATAAATGAGTTGGTTATTTTGTAGTCAGTTTTGACCGCTTGCCCAGCAATCTTTTAAGAAGTCTGAATCGTCTGTTTGGTCTTTTGAGTCGCGAATGTATGGCCCAAGGTACTTTAGCGGGTGCCAGATGATTACTGATGTAGGTTATTCTCCGAAGGGAGAAAGTGACATGTTCACATTTTTGTGTGTTTATTGATGCCCGTATCGTCAACATAAGTATCGTTTCTGGAATGTGTTGCGGTATATAGTGTAGGGGACGGGCTTAAGATACTTTTTTATGAGACCCCTGCATCTTTGCGCTACCCAGTTGACCACTGATGACTTGAAAGTATTTGACGGATAGACAGGATTATAGGATCAGGTAACCAGTTAAAGGGAGGACTTACTTAAGCTTCCAGAGGAGCCTTGTGGGCCTACCCAATCGAAGGTTTGCTTTGTGATATGTCCCAGCCTTTTCGCGGGCTATTCTATCCTAAAAGTACTAAAAATAGGACTACAATACTAAAAAGGGAGAAATTAAGAAGCTAAAATTCTTGAAAATAAAATAGACCTGTTTAATAGGTAGGTATTTATATTANTATTCGTATATAAGCCAAATAAAAATGAAATGATTTACGATGAAAATTATTAATTAATTTTTTTAGCAACACCAATATTAGACGAGTTGGAGGATAAAACCAAATTCGACCTCACACCAACACAAAATACTTGTTTTGTAAGTCGGCCCTGTAGGCGCCCTTCGAGCTCCAAGCAAGTCCTGTGCATACATGAGGGCTGAGCCCTACTTGATCCTCAGGCTGGAGAAGGCTTTGTTGTTCCCCCTCGGGCGCGTGACAACTTCAAATTTAGGAATACAACAAGCAGCACTCCTTTTGCTCAAGAGTGGTAGCGATGATGCCTACAACGCGATGGCACTGCTGAACAGTGGAACCAGGAACAAGGTATGAAGGATGAGGAGAAATAAGCAGTTTTTATAGGATTTTTCCCATTATGGGCAACAGATTAATTTACTAATAATATGGAACAAATATTTCAATTGCTTAGTTATATTACCTACCAAGAAATCAAAAGACTGAATTTTTTTGTGCAACGCAACAATCTGCACTGCCGCAATAAGCTACATAGCTCATAGAGGGATGGTACACAACATAAAATCGAGTGGAGAAGTTCGTACTCCTAAAACAAACGTTATTTATAATGACTCTCACTTTCTGAGAGCAGGTGATGGGGCCACTGTCTCATTACACGTTGAGGTGGATTGTTGCAGATTAGTGTGGAATTTTTGTTGGTGGATTTTGTAACATTTAGGTCGTTAGGAATGGTACGACTGGAAAAGACGTGTCTCTGTCCTCTATGGATTCGTGGTGTAGGGTCGGGATTCTCCAGAGATCAGAAGGTTTGTTTGAATCTCTTAGGACTAAGGGATATCGCTACTCATAAAGGCATACTAGTTTCAATATTGAGTGATGAGATGATAACGATAAGGTATGTTAAGAAGCGGGGGGTTTGTACTCCCAAGCATTTCTGCCTTCTGGTTTATTGAATTTTCGTCGTCATTTAATGCAGTTCAATAGAATCGATCTTTCTCTTAAGAAGTAGTAGGGCATTGACGGTCAATTATTTTTCGTGGTCGTGTTGGTGCCCAAGGTTATGACTTCATTGAATTGCTTCACATCATAAATGATATGGTTGGACATTTCTTCCCCATCAACGTACATCAAATCAAATATATCCATTTTCTACAGAAGTTTTCTCAGATACCACTGACCACTGACCGTGGTAGTATGAGGAAGTCATAGCTCTGGGTGACCCTGCCTTCCTGTGCAATGTATAGGTTGTAGTGAAGGTTTTTTTATAAGCTTGCTGTGTCTGGCAGCTCTAGTTTTTCCATATTCTGTCATTTTATCTTTTTTGGATCCATTCTGAGATGGAGGATTCTGTGTTTGTTTTTGTTATCCCAAACATATATTCTTGGTTCAAAGTATATGTTGTTATATATGTTTTCCAGATCCTCCTTTGATCTAGTTTGTCTCATTTCTAATTACCCAAAATGCCTTGCTGTCCTGGCACCCATAATAACATTAGGTTGTTGCACTAAAAAAAGGAGCGAAAAGTACACGACTCAGCATGCAACCTTGCCTAACTCCACAAAGAACTTTGAAAAACGTTGTGGCACATAATGTTCCTATTTTAATAGACTGGTTTCAGAACCAAATAAGAGAGAATATACATTACAATAAATATAATTGATTAATTACTCACTAATTGGTATCTGAAACAAAGTTCAGGCAGAATGTTCAACTTTTCATGTGGTCATTCATTTCATATAAAAATTAACCTACCAATAAATTTAATATAAAGAGCTATTAAATTAAGTGATTTTTAAGTTTCATGACCCAAAAACAAACCAAAGTCAGAAGTATATTGCAAAAAAAATGGCTACCCCCTTAACCAACTAATCAACATTTTTGGCATTAATGTATATTTATCAACCGTATAGCTGATGAGTTGAGACACTTGTTGCCACGACAATGTGCAAATATTAATTTGTTTTTACCAATGTAAGAGCAACATTCAAAAGAATTTCTTCGCCAAATTAATTATTGTTTCAAACGAAAAAAAAAGAAAATCTAATTTGATTTACAGTGATCAGTATAATGACTGCACTCATATATTAAGGCCAGGCCAAACTATATTTGACACATAAATTATCAGGCCACAAATATGAATGTGTCGATCAAAACAAGCTCGGTCAATCCAAATACAAATTTCAGTTGGGACACTCGTTTCATCTACAATGTAGAGATATCAAAATTGTAGACATTGAACCAGTCTACGGCAGAAGACTAATAAAACAAACAATTCTTGTTCAAAAAGACAACAATTCATGCAATATTCTAACAGACTGGAATAAATGAGTTCAATTTATTGTAATGCAATTAAGGGATAACTTCCTTCTGTGATAACTTTACTGTGATATATACAGTTTAACCACATCCTTATTTTTTCCTAAACTTATTATATTTAAACAATGAATTAGTTATTGTTTTTACAAATTTATTAGTACAGAGCAAGTTCTGTTTATTATAACGTAAATTTTAATGCTCCCTCTTATTTAGTTGTGAAACCAGTTTATTAAAATAGGAAGTGTATCGCATGTACATAGGTGTTTCGATTGGTTTACCTTCACACTGGTATCAACTCATGTCTAATTTATTATTTGAAACTATAGTAATTTTATATCAAACATTTTAACCACAGAGGACTTCCCTAGTGATCAGTATTTAGATTTGGGCTATGATGTAAATAGGTTAAAGTAAAGGTCCGATAATAATCAACTTTTGTATTTTGTTATTGTTCTTTAGAACCCTGATGAAGGGCCAAATAAAGAGTTCTAAAGTTTGACAATTGCATAACACAGACCATCATTGACCACAATCCAATATTCCAAAAAACATTAACCTTTTGGCCGGTACTTCCACACAGAATTATTTTAAATTGTCTATTATAGTATAATTATATTGTCATTTTTCAATTAAAATGATTAAATCTGAATGTGAAGAACGTGCAAGTTCTTAGATATTTTAAAAACGGAAATTCTTGAGATACTAGACCCGCGCTGAAGTCCTGCGCTGGTGGTTTAATCTGACCAACTAAGGGCAGGCGGCAGCTTTACACGTCGGCGATAAATCATTTAAAATAATAAGTTTTTCTCTCACTTCAAGATTTCTAAAAGAGTGAGCCAAGATGACACGATGGCAACAACATAAATGCCCATCTGTCATGAAAACTTTGGTTCATAGCCAGCTTTAAAAATAATTGAACAGGAATTCGTTGTAATAATATTTAAATTATTTCGAGTAAAAGGAGAACAAGAGGTCCTTAAAAGAGAGTTGTTTTTCGTATGTGTTTTTATATAGAAAAATACGAATGAAAAAAACTTATGAAATACACTTATCAACAAAATAAACCAGCAGTGTTTTTAGTGTATTTAGGTTTATTCATATTTTGCATAACAAAAACCGGTTTGGTTGTAAAAATAGGACATTTAAAAAGAAAATGTTTATTACCTAAGTCTAAAAATACTATTATTGAGTAAAGAAAAAAACGTAAAATTAAAAAACAAATGAAAATGTATAAACAAACTTTTTGCCCCCTTTTAATTTCCACCTCTGGCATTTATCTCGTCCGTTAAACGCCTTTGCATTCCTTAGAAAAGATTTCTGATGAAAACCTGAGGAATTCTTTCCTATTCATTAAGATGAGCCGTTTCCATCTCTTCTAGGACCGGTTTCGCCGTCGTTCACGTCGCTTAAGTTGGTCTCAAATTTGTTCGATTGGGGGACTTCGAGCCATACCAAGAACTCAATTCTAACCTAATCATGTATCCATGGGGTTTGGCATTATCCTGTATTAGCAACAATCCTCACCGATGTGCAAATGGTACTTCATGTTCTTCAATTTGTCTTGTAAGTACTTTTGTGAGGTTAGAGTTCTTCCTCGCACAAAAACCAATTCGGTGCGGGCATCCAAGGAAATGCCACGTAGAACATCAATGAACCACCATGAAATACCACTTTAGGAACCGTACTGCTTGGGGCATACCTTTCTCTTGAGCATCTTCATATGAAATTACGCCAATCTGAAGATTTGAAGCCTACTCTCTGCTTATCTGTGAAGGGAACTCGTCCCCAGGTTCAGGGTGCCGAGCTCAGGTTATTTTCATTGAGCTTTCTTCTTACAGTCCAGGAGGAAATCTAAACAGTTTGAACTTCTCTTATCTATCATCGTTTGTAGACCAAGGTCGACCTTGCAGCCTTCTAGTCTGAAGCCCTGTTTCTCTTAAGCGCCGAAGAACCCTTCCTATTTTACAATGATTTAAACTCAGTCTCCTGGGAACTTCGCGCTGGTCGTATCCTCTAATAATGTTATGACCCTGACATTGTCATACCCATTCAAAAGCCTGGCTATCGACATTGAAAAAGGTATAAGAATCAGAATAATTCAAATGAAATCTACCAAGGAAAAGATTAACTGAAACCGATTTTTAAGCGTAACCGAATAGAAAGGCATACTGCAACTTTTTGTGCATATGGGATTAATCAGTACAAAAGTATACAAACTAAATAAACAAAGCACTACGATACTGTTTACTTGACTACGAAAGCTCCTTATTACCTGTAACTATTGTAGGAAGACAATGGATTTTATTTAAACTAAATAAATTGAGTTGTGCGATATATTTGCACATCAGTTCATTCCATTGTTTTCCCTGCAAATGTTTCTATACTGGTTTAAATGTTACACTCCGCATAAACATTTAATAAATAAAAATTCACGAGATATATTTTCATGTTTATCTTTGAGCCAACTTTAAAAATACAAAATTGTTTACTTTTTCAATATTTTAGGTTTTAAACAAAAACTAACCTATATTAAAGCTTAAAAACAAGCTAAAACTGGTTATTGCATTGTACACAGTGTTGTAAATCAAATTTTGGGATTTTTGTGTCAGGTTTTCTAGACAGAAATGTTGCAATCAGTCGGAATGTGTTGTCATTTGTTGACCCCATCCCTTGCCAGGTGATGTAGTTTTCCGTCGCCAGGCGGTTCTGAGAAGCGCAAACAGTCTATTTGTACAAGACAACGTCATTCCGACTTATAAATATAACAAAAGTTACAATTAAGCGATCTGTAAGAGCGAAAATTTTGCAAGATTTGTGTTTTTTTACGTTTTGACCATAAAGGAATCCTTTGGCAGTCTGTCGGGCAAAAATTAATCACATTGACAAACAACGACCTTTATAAATGTATACGATGACGTTTCCGCTGAGATTATGTAATTAATAAACCTAAAAATAAGCAATATTATGCCCGGCCAAAAAGAAAATAGCAGAGTAGAGGGGACCTAGACACAGTCCGTTTTGGAAAAATATATTGAATTAAAAAAGGGATAAATTTCTGAATTATTTAATGGAAACGCTTTTAAAAAGAAAGCCAAAATTTTAAGACTATATATATATATATATTCGTAGAAATACTTTGATTGAATATAAAAAATATATTTTGCATTGCATAAATTCACTTTTCCACATCCTAAATATATTTGTTAAATGTAAACCATGTTTGTAAATCCCAGGCCCTGAAGATGATCTCAATAAAGATCGAAACGTTGGCACGATAAAGAAAATGTTTTTCTGAAACCTACATCACGCCAGACCGCATCTTACGATTTCTGAATAATTAATAAGATTTTAGTACATTCTGGTCCGCCTAGTCTTGTAATGTTCTGTTAGAAGCAACAGCAGATTTTTATTTTTTTTTAGTAAGTATTTATTACACATATGAAGAACCCCTACAAATTATTAAATCCATTTCGTGGTCCGATTGACCAAATAACCTATTTCCATTAATTAATCTTTATGTAAGGTATTGGTTGAGATAAAAAAGTCAGTGTCACGAGGGGGATTCGAACCCACGACTTTCGGCTAAATACGCCGCTGCTCTACCACTTGAGCTATCGTGACTTCGATCCACTCGGACACTAACTTCCCATTTTTATCTTAACCAATACCTTACATAAAGATTAATTAACTGAAAGATGTTATTTGGTCAATCTAAACCTAATGGATTTAATAAGCAAAATGAAGTATATCTTTACTAAAGCTCTCCGTGGCCATTTCATTTGTCGCCGAGAATCCGATAAATTACACGACATTTGAAAGATGGCAAAAAGGAGGGAAAATTCGAAAGGTGGAGTTGAGAGGGGAAGTTGGGGTCCGAGTGAATCGAAGTGACGATAGCTCAAGTGGTAGAGCAGCGGCGTATTTAGCCGAAAGTCGTGGGTTCGAATCCCGCTCGTGACACTGACTTTTTTATCTCAACCAATACTTTACATAAAGGTTAATTACTAGAAATTATTGTGACATACCGAATTATTATTAATTTAAATCAAAATAATATTTCTAAAAAATATGAACGTTTATTTCTACGGAACTTGTAGACATTTCTATGACCTCACTGCCAGATAAGCAACTAGCTTCAGCATTATCAAACATAAATCCGCATTGAGAATGCATCCAATAATTTGTGTTATCAAAGCCGGCGTAGGTGCCCGTTATGCAGAGAAAGGCGGCTCGATGTGTTCCACACAATAGAAACTTATTATGCTTTGACTCCTTACAGAGAACGCAAGCTGCCGGATATAAGAATGATTCTCTGGTATATTAGCGAATTTCTGGGCGGCCCCCCCCCCGTTCCGCTTATATATATATACACATACATATAACTATCGAAAACTTATACGTTGGAAATAAGTACTTAAACTTATTGTGCCAGTCTTCGGGTTTGTTGATGAACTCAAAAGAGTTTCGGCATTGCAACATCTTCAGTGACCCAAATAACGGACCCAACGCCGGTTCAGCATGAGCTCACCGACTCGCAGACCAACGTCCATCATCAGCCGCAGAACTGTTAGATCCAGAGAAAAAAAGGCAAATTGCGTGTGCATCGATCAGTGAAATCGCCGTGAAGAAATCTATATTTTTAGGCCGGTTCGGCGCCTACGAAATAGGCGTTTTCATGTGTCCCTTTTTGCGAGGGAAAGTCGGGACTCGTGCCAAATTGACTTCTTTCAAAAGCCCAGTGCAACTAATCAACTTCGCGTAAACTCGTTAAAAAGTTCAATCGGCGTTAATCCGTAAGCACTCTTTCCCATTCAAAGAGAACTAGGTTAAATTTAATCTGAAGAATCGCAATAAAAAAAATTTAAAAAAATATATCCGAGTTCAAGAGTTGTGAAATGTTTTCTAAATCCTGTGCTAATTTTACAAATTTTACCATTAAGTCCCTTTCTCAACCATGAAGACATTTCTTTAAATATGACAAATTTTTTAATATTTAATTGGGAAAATACTGAAAAATGCTCTATTAGCATTTTCATTTTTGAGGGGCAATACTGAATTTAAAATATATTAATAAACTCTTTAAAAAATTTGATATATTCTTGGCGTATACTCAGGTTGCTTTGTAGACTGGAAGAAAAAGTAATGATGCAGACGTCGCAAGTAGTTAGTATTTTCCGTCCAAAAAGAGGTTTATTTGATCAATATCACAGATTTGGCAGAATAAAAAAAAATCTCGATTAGCTCACAGACTAGTGCATACCTTACATCTCATTTCTTTTAAATCTAATGTAGTTTATGCAATATTAATTTACCGTGGTGGCGTATTGTTTCGCTTAGTCGACCGTATCGGTAATGATCAACGTCCACCTCTTCGCCTTGTTTACTGCCGATATCTCCGGTCGTAATTCACATTTCTGCAAGGCCTCGGCGATCCTCTTGACCTTGCCCCATGCTAGGACCCTCCCCGTAAAAGCTCAAGTTGCCCCGCACTCTCTCTCAACTTAAGCCGGCTCGGGGCTTTACCGGCCGGATTTGTAACATTTGAAAAAGTCGTTTTATTGAGTCGACGCACGTACAAAGTTGACGCGACTGACTTTTTATGAGACATTGAAAGAAACAAGTTTTAAAATGTTGTCAAACTATGCCTCTTGCACTTAAATCGTTCCTACTAACAAAAAATAACAGCCAATAACTTAAAAAAATGAACGTGTTGACAAAATTACAATCTCCTTTAAAACCAGGTCATAAATTGGAGTAAAATTATTCCATTAATTAGATAACTTGTGTTGAGATGTTTTCCACTTACATCGGCAGTCATTGTCGGGTTGTCCCAATGTGTTCGACTATCAAACTTCGACTGAGAGGCCTGATTTCGAGGGGAGAAGCCTTATTTCTGGACGAGACGCATAATTTTTTTATAGCCTTGAGCGAATGTGCGGAGAGTACGGCGATTTATGGTTAGCTGTTAGATAAAAAGTTAGAAGTGTTCCGAGATTGGGTGTACATCGTTTGAAAATAGCTATTGACATCAAAGGAAATTGATATCTTTCATTCAATTTTGTAAAGAAACGAACATCAGACTAAAAACCACCCAGCCGCGTTCACTTATTCGGCAATACGTGGGATAAACTTAAAATGTAGTAAAATTCTTGAAAAATAATATGTATGGCCAAACCTGGTTAATCAACATATACCTTCCAAACCAAAGATAAAAGTCCTTTTTGACGAGCCCAAGAATTAACAGGATTATCTAAAACGAATTAATCGAGGATAGTGAAAGGTTAATCAAACCATGAGATTTTGAAAACACAACTTATAATGTACGTGTTAATCAAAAGCAGAAAATGTTTGAAATGGACGGATACACTATTCTCAGACCGCCAAGCAACACTGAAGCTGGACTGGGAATGCCCAACATATCTCCAGCTCCAGGAAAACCGTGATTAGGAAAGGCTGATGTGAGTTCCAGGACACAAGGTGATTGGAGGATACGCTGACAAACTAGCAAAGGTAAGAGCTGCTCTTTGGACCAAAAACTGAAAGTTGGCACACCCAGAAGTATGTTAAAAACTGAAGTTAACAAATGATTAATTGATACAATTTGAATTGAAGTTTTTCAACATCTCAACCGAATAAACAGGAATCTATCGCTCTCTTTCAGCAGGAAGGAATTGAGGAAAATACTATGCCTTTATGCAGACCAATGCCCACTTAATTATAACGTTAAAAATTGGAAACCTGGAAAGACAGAAACCCGCCAACTCTGTAAAACAAAAAGGTAGCAACATTGTAATATGTTAATTATTCCATTTACGTTTAGTGGTCAATTGACCAAGAAACTTCTTACAATTAATTATTCTTTTTATGTAAGGTCTTGGTTGAGATGGAGAGTTGATGTCCGAGAGGATCGAAGTCTCGATGGCTCAAGTGGTAGAGCACCGGCGAATTTAGCCGAAGGTCGGGGTTCGAATCCCGCTCGTTACACTAACTTTTTTATCTCAACCGAGACCTTACATAAAAAGAATAATTAATTGAAAGATTGTAACAATTGGGTGACTGCAAAACGTTAGATCAAAAACGGTACAGCCACCTCGAAAAAGCTCGATTAACCAAGTTGTCATTGGCATTGACACAAAGTTATATTTTTGAAACGGAATTGACTGAATTTTGGGGAAAGATTTAACCAAAATCTATTAAAGCAAAACCAGAAACGCTTTAAAATTTGCCGAAAAGAATTGGACTAAAATATGGCGAAAATCTTCAGTTAAAATAAATATTAAAATTTGTATCGATAGGTCAATCGTTGTTGAAAATGGTCAAGACGAAATTAATTCAAAGATGGCTGAAATTTCGAGTAGAATCAAAAATAACAGTTCTAAAGATAAGCAAAAAGCTTTCGAAAAAGGCCAAAACGGAATTGACCCAAATATGGTAACATCCATCATAAAAGTCAATTCCGTTTTGAAGTAGGGATGCTTTTGTATGTTGTTGTATAAGAATTGATTTAAACACGGTAGTTCCAGTAAACACGATTATAGAACTTTTTTTCTAAACAACATTTAATAAAATACGGCAAATTATTTAATAAAAGTAAATATTAAAGTTGCCTCAAAAGCAGAATCGCTTTTAACATTAGGGGTATTTACGATCTTTGTGTTAACCCTGTTTACGTCCTGTTAGATCGAGAAAAATGATGACGTAGACTTGTAAGAATCGGCTAGTTAGCATTGCTCGATCTAACAGGCCAGGGCCAATGTTAGGTGTTAGGTCGAAAATGTAGTCACTTTGCTATCCGTTAAGGCGTAGGTATGGCAACATGAATTTAACAGCTGTTTTTTGTTACATGCATTTTTATTCTTAAATACGCATTAATTAAATCAGACCAATACATTTCTTTTGTTAATTTCTGACCTGTCCTTATACTCTCATTCATACTAGATACATCCCCTATCTTATAAAATTGTAGGCTGTTAGAGGTTAGGATACAAGTTGAGTTGGGTATGTCGGCACGAATTGATGATTGTCATTTGTTAGCACTTGTCGAGTGCATATATAGCATTTTGAATGAGAGTTGATTAATTTTTCTTTTTTATTAACTGCTGGCATCTTACAATTTAACACAAAAGAAAACCAAAGCAAACAAGAACAAGCCTTCAAGAACTGTTTTAGCTTTATTTTTGGTTCTACCAATCGCCACGCTAAGGAACGTTTAACATGCTAAGGAAAGAAGGGGGCGTTCACGATCTTGCTGGACATTTCTCTATTCGTGTTAACAATTACAAACATCGTGAATACCTGTGAATATTAAGCTAAAACAGTCCTTGAAGGCTTGTTCTTGTTTGCTTTGGTTTTTTTTGTGTTAAATTGTAAGATGCCAGAAGTTATTAAAAAAGAAAAATTAATCAACTATCATTCAAAATGCTATGTATGCACTCGAAAATGCTAACAAATGACCCGCTTCAGTTCGTGCCGACATATCTTACTTTTATCCTAACCTCTAACAGCTTACAATTTTATAGAATAGGGGATGTATCTACTATGAATGAGAGTACAAGGACTGGTCAGAAATTAACAAATGTATTGGTCTGATTTAATTATTGCGTATTTAAGAATAAAAATACATGTAAACAAAAAACAGCTGTTACAATCATGGTTACCTACGCCCTAACGGATAGAAGTGTGACTGCATTTTCGACCTAACATCTAACATTGGCTCTGGCCTATTAGATCGAGCAATGTTAACTAGCCGATTTTAAAGTCTACGTCATAATTTTTCTCGACCTAACAGAGTTAACAGTGTTAACACAAAAATCGTGAATACCCCTATTATAATAAGAATGTCCTGACTGAGGTGAACTACGTTCTATCTAAACGGATTAGACTGGGATTGGATAAATACTTTAAAAAAACCCTTCTTTGTCAATTAATTGTTGTAAAAAGTTATTAATATCATATTTATTCTCTTTTTTACGAGGTCGACTTTATTTACAATTTATAAATAGCGAGGTCGGCAGTGCCAATGAAAATAATGTTTCCTGGGAATAATTTTACTAGAATGGATAGGAATATATTAATAACCTAAAATAAGAAAGAAGGAAAACACTTGATCTAAATTAAAGAAAATTCGTGTTAAACAAGCAAACAGTTAATTTCTTTAAGCGAGTGTCTTATTCCGTCTATTAATAAAATAAAAAAGGTAAGAACGCGAGAGTAATGATCACTTGTGCTGAATCGGCTCATTTGAACACTAGACAGTCTAATTTACTGATATTTTACTCTGTCGGATGAAAATAGATTTTCGAACCGGAGTACAATGTACTTTTAAAAAGACAAAGGAACAATCACATGTGGAACAATGAAGTGAAATTGAAGGACACGAAAACCAAGGAGATTTTGCAGATAACTACGGTTAAACAACCGCCCACAGAATAAGAATTGTTTACAACTATAAAAACAAGAAACATAAACCTTGCGTCGGACATTCAAATAATTATGATGAGTGTCTCGTAAACTCTGTTTTTACAGTTTTCGCATGCTTTTTGCCCCAGGCCTTAGGTTAATTACAAGAATGGGTAAAAAACAAAATAAAAACTTAAAACATAATTTTTCAAACATGTAAACAAATTGTAGCATCAAATTTTTGGTGAATATCCAAAATTCACAAATTTTCATTAGCCTATAATAACAGAGGCGACACTCTTGGAAATTAAATGAACTAACTGACGTCATACTTGGGGTATTCCGATATTTCCAATTTTAATTTTCCCTGCAGTTATTGATGCGGTCGTATATTTCTTAATTTGTGGTTTTAAGTAACTTCAAAAATTCTTTATTGGATAAACATATGGATAAAATGAAAATTTCGTTCTAACAGCTTATCAACAGTCCTTTTTGTGCTCTTATTCTTAAATTTTTCGTTTGCATTGCGCCAAGTCCTAAGCCAATATTAAATTTACTCTCATATTAGAACCATACTATCCATAACCTCCAACTTGGAAAAATACAACAACCTGTCAATACCCTGGTTGAACAAATGAAAAAAACTTTATTTTGTATTTAACATTTAACAAGGTTATGAAAAAGCAGACACCTGGCCATTGAAGGATCTGAAAATCATTTATAGGCAAAAATATTAACAATCAATCTCAATAGGTAAAAACACCACGGCCAACCAGAAATACATCAATAGAAAATCTTAAAAGAGGTTACATGGCAAAAATTCAATCAAGGTTGCCTACTGTTACAGCCGTTGGCATTGTTACGATTGAGTCCATCTTCAAGGAAATTTGAGATCGCCTGTAAACAAATTAAATATTCCACTATATAAACATATTTACGATTGTTCTGGCCTGATAATAACCTTAAAATAGGTCGAAAGCTTGGTTATTACAACTGAATTTGCTTTATTCTTCAAGACCATAGTTGATCCAAAGTGTTCGTGAAAAAAATCGACCATAAGATCAGACAGTCGAGCAGCCAAAAAAGCACTTGCTCGTGAAAAGTTCAAATTTAACGGCCTTACAATGCATCCTAAATCTTCAAAACACGACAACTTGACAATACAATATCTTGATAGCCAGAACATAAAGGAATTTTATTTAATGCAAAAGCAGACAAACTGGGCAGAAAGAGATCTGCAATACCAAAGGCCCAATTTTTACTTGGGATAATAAGAAGAAATTCAGAATACTCTATTTCAGAAAGGGCCTACAAAACCAAAGGAGAAACGGAAGACTCCAGAAATGTCAGACTAAATAAACTTATGAGTATAGAACCCTCACCAAACTGGCCAAAATATTGTTACAGTTAGACGGGTAAAATCCAGGGAAGTGATAAGGGTATATACCGGCCACTAGCGTCTGAAAAAACATTTACGTAAAATAGGTTACTAAAAAATTTTGAGATAACAAGTTTTAGTAAACTTTCAAAAAATTTTATTAATAAAAATAAATACTCTAATGTTACTTGCCACTATTCTAACAAGTCAAAAACAAAGCAAAAATCTGAAAAAAACGGAATTCAGGAATACTTTTGGAAGGCAATGAATATAAAAGGTGAACAGATTGCAATACTTCAGGGAGTGACAACGTGCAAATTGTCCAAGAAATTGTAGCCCATTGTCCAAAGTCTGTTTGTTAATTGTATTCGAGAAATTCCACTTTTTAAGTTACTACACCGTTTCACAACTTCATTCTACAAAGCCACCGTCTCTCATAAAATGTAAAATTAATGTTTAATTACATAGATTTTTTTCAAATTTCCATCAAACGTTAATTTTATGTTGGTCGGCAATTAAGTAAATGTGCTCATTTGTAAGGCCTAACTTATTGCAATCACTGTATCTGTCAGTATTTACAAGAACCTAGATAATCTTTTTTTTTTTGCCTTATGATCTTGCATATTAGCCATGGTACGAATTCTTGTGTGTTCAAATGGGGGGTTATCGGGAAAAAAGGGCCAGAGGCGACGGTGGGAATCGAACCCACGACCGCGGCGTGAGTCTCTCATGCTAACCACTCGGCTACCGCGGTCCCAAGATAATCTTACTTAAACTTTTAGAACAACTTTGGCAACTCGTAAAAGTTCATCTTCTAAATGAGGGGTCGGCAACCTTTTTCGGACGGCGGGCCATTTTCAAAATAAATTTTTTTATGCGGGCCACACATTCAAATGTAATTTAAATAGTGCTTTTATATCATATACGAGTATAAATATTATTATGGGGAGTGGGGATTAAACTTGCGCAGTAAAATAGGTTTCCCATTATGCTTCTGTTAGCGCGCATTTTTATCACCGGCCACATTTCGGCACGCTCACGCTCTAAGTTTGTTGATTTTTCCTAAAATTATATTGGGCTTTGGCGGGCCGTGCAAAAAGTTGCAAAGGGCCGCAGGTTGCCGACCCCTGTTCTAAATGATTCAGCGTTTTGTTCGTTTAAGATTACAATTAAAACAATCAAATGAAACTCACGGGATTTTTAATCCTTTTTTTCATCGGTGAAATCAACTTTACATTAGGATTTAAATTTTACGATGGTCGCAATACATTGAATAAAATCATTCTTTTTTTCTAAGCTCTTGGTTGAGATGAAAAGTTAGTGTCTCATTTTCTAAATGATTTTTGACTTCTATTAGATAAATGTTTTATTTTAATTTTTACTATTTCGCTTTATTGCTTAATCATACACCAATTGAGTTGGGCAAATTTTCGTTTTTCAAACAAAACTAATCGGGAGGGAGGAAATTATTTTCAATACAGGACAAACAGATTTTGATAAATTAATTAATTATGTAAATAGAATAATTTTCGCATTGTTTTAATTGAAAATATTACAGAGTACACAGTCATAGAGCTAACATTCAAAATATTAAATCCATTAGATTTCGTGGTCCGATTGACCAAATAACATCTATCAATTAATTAATTTTATGTAAGGTATTGGTTGAGGTAAAAAAGTCAGTGTCATGAACTGGATTCGAACCCACGAGCTTCGGCTCAATACGCCGCTGCTCTAACCATTTGAGCCATCGTGACAGCAAGTAGGGCAGCGATGTATTGAGCTGAAGGTCCTGGGTTCGAATCTCGCTCGTGGCACTTGCTTTTTCATCTCAATCAAGAACTTAGCTTAAAAGTATAATTAATTAAAATAAGTAATTTGTTCAATTAGACTACGAAATAGTAATAGTAATAGTATCGCAAGTACAATTACGGACCAGATTTGGGACAATGGAGGCAGTCAAGTCTATTTTGGCAAGTTGGATCATTTCCTGAAGTACTGACTGTTATTGAAATTCAACTTGTTAATCAAATTTGACTTGAGATATTAAAATCTTGGCGAAATGTTAATGATTCAAATAGCCTAGGTCTCTTATTTTTTTTTCTGACAAAATCCTAAGCTCATAAAACACAATAAATCAAACAATAGACGACGTGCAGTAAAATACAGTAGGTAAGGACGTGCAAATAAATTTAGACACTTGACGCAAGGATACAAATGAGGGGCGAGTATCTAGATTGGCAGATGCTAAAAGTATTTTCAAACGACCCGAAGCGGTCTGAGACGACTATTAAAACCATTCGATGCGTGGGCATTCGAAAGACGCCAAAGATTTGTTGGATTGGATCTTGAGAAATGAGACAGTTCTATAAACAAAGAAGAACCGGCCAAACGTCTAATAAATGTACTCTAATATTAGTTAAATTCGCGGTATTCAGGTCGGTATCATTTGATACGTTCAAATGGAAACACATGGAATATCGGTAAAATAATTTAGTAATAGAATTAATGTTTAATAGGGCACAAAACTATGAACCTAGTTTGAAGGGTTAAATTTCACCTGCCACTCGTACCTTCGGACTTATAGACAGAAGTAGGGATGGCAACGATATATTGATATCTCATATATATCGATATATTTCCACATATATCGAGTATATTTTTATCGATATATTTGAGTTAAATACTTGAAATATATCGATATATTTGAGTTAAATACTTGAAATATATCGATATATTCGTTGAAATGTATCGATGTATTAGTTTTTTTATTTACGAAAAAATTTAATTTACAAAAACTTGAGTATACAATTTTTTATATATTATTGGAAAATAATTTTAAAAAAATCCCTGTCAGTGCATCAAATTGGATTAGAGAATTCCGTCTGATATGAGACATCGATATATGTATAATACTATATAATTTTAATTGTGTCTAAACCTTGGTCCGTGGGTGAACCTGTAAAGTTTCTGCGCATAATTTTTATGTTTTTATGATGGGACCTTTCCCGGGAAAAAGTCAAAAAAGTTTTGTTTGGAAATATTTTGATGCATCGGAAAAAGGAAAACAAGTGACAACTTGTAAAACATACTCGAAGGCTTAAAAACCTTAATTTTTATAACCTTAATCTATTTTATTTTATATATTTTTTATTACTACTTAATAAGAATTATATAATTATTCATGATCGTCTATTTTTACCGTTACTAATATCTATGATTATTCAGAAATCGTAAGATGCGGTCTGGTGTGATGTAAATTTCAAAAAAACATTTTCTTTATCGTGCCAACGTTTCGATCTTTATTGAAATCATCTTCATGGCCTAGGATTTACAAACATTGTTTAAATTTTACACATACATGTAGGATGTGGAAAAAAGTGAATTTATACAATGCAAAAAATATTTTTTTTATATTCAATCAAAGTATTTCTACTCACTCAAACTGTTTGTTTTCAGCGTAATTGTGCCATTCTTGCCTGTCGCGTTGAGAGTACCAGTGAGGTATTGCTGTTTTATCTGGAGGAAAGTTTGTTAGGTTTAGAAACCATTTGTTTGTGTTAACAGGTGTTTGCTTGTTGATTAAGTTGTTCAATTTTTTGATGTATTTGTTTTTAATTTGGTCAAAGTGGACATTGTATGCATCTTTTTGATGTGTGTAAAATTTTTTTAAAAAATGTCTATAGGTATTATGTTGGCGGCATTAAATTTAAATTGGTGTAATTTTTATGTTAATGTCTTAATGTTTTTGATGTTCGTGGTGATTTCTATGTTAAAATGTTCTTTTGAAATGTATTGTGGCTTTATGTATGTCGTTAATTCTGGTGTTCGGTTGAGTTTCTGTTTTTCTGAAACCTACATCACACCAGACCGCATCTCACGATTTCTGAATAATCATCGACTAACGGTCAGTAATCACCTCACATTTACCACACGTTACTAACATCGTTCTTTTCTTCCAGTTAGGCTAGCAAATATGCAAATTATAAAATAGTCGTAATATACTTAAATTAAATATATCGATATATATTTCACGATATATCGTTGAAACCGACATATACTTTTCGATATATCGGAAAACCAATATATCGATATGTAGATTAAAGATGGTTATCCCTAGACAGACGGCGGTTTTGATAAACAATCATCATCATGACCATTATAATTACTCAGAAAGAACTATTAAATGTTATTACAATTAAATACACTAATTCGTGGTCCGTTTGACCAATTAATATATTACAATTAATTAAGGTTTTTAGTTGAGATAAAAAAGTCAATGGCACGAGTCATTTTATCTCAACTAAAAAACCTTAATTAATTGTAATATATTAATTGGTCAAGCGGACCACGAAATTAGTGATTTTAATGATTTAAAATGAAGTATACTTCACTAAAGCTCTCCATTTCATTTGTCGCCGAGAATCCAATCCGATTACACGACATTTGAAAAATGGCAAATAGGAGGGAAAATTCAAAAGGTGGGGTTGAGATGGGAGGTTAGTGTCCGAGTGGATCCAGGTCACGATAGCTCAAGTGGTAGAGCAGCGGCGTATATAGCCGAAGATCGTGGGTTCGAATCCCGTTCGTGCCATTGACTTTTATATCTCAACTAAAAAAAAACCTTAATAAATTGTAATATATTAATTGGTCAAGCGGACCACGAAATTAGTGAATTTAATTGTAATAACATTTAAGAGTTCTTTCTGATTACTTATCATGATCCAAAAACCATTAAACCCTCATTTCACGAATAAGAAAATACCATGATTCTGAAATTTTATTATTAATTTCAAAGATGAACAGACAAGTGAAACGAAAATTCTGAAATGATATCTACGGTCAAAAGTTTAGATTAATTATTGTAAAAACAAAACTGAAAAAAGTTGAAAAAGCTCTAAGCTAAAAAGTTTTACGTTTCTCATCGTCTACCTCATAATCAAAATAAACATCATCCTGAGTTTCTGTGGCAGTTCTATTACCAAATTATTGTAAAACCTCCTGGCAACTTAGTTGGTGAGAAACTTTGTCAGATGTTGGAAGTCATTATATTTTTCCAAATTAATGGAAGGGGCCCATAGGAGTTACGAAGCTGCTGCTTTGGTGCGGGGTTCTTCCCATTTTTTTGCCTTTGTGGCACCCACAACGCATTGTGATTATTACAAGCTCCACGGAATGAAGTGCAGTCGTGTATATACTGTAGTGTGTAAGAGATATCTTCAAACATCGAATCGTTCTTGTTGGGATGGGACATTTCGGTTTGTACATCGGTACTAAGTAATTCGACCACAATTTGAAAAATTCCCTCATTCGATAACAGTGAACGGTTAGGGCTTGCATCTGCTCAGACCAATAACATCCCCCCATCCTTGAGGCATATCTACATAGGATTTTTGATTAATCATGCTCATATCTCTATCGCACTCCAGATTGCTATGGCCACGGATGGGAATGAAAACTTTTACACAATATATTCTCCCTTTTTCTGTTGCGAGATGGTGAAGGAATCGCAGAACTGTTTAATTTTTATTTTGCCCTGCATATGAGTCACAAAAAATTATAAGGGTTCTGACTGCTTGTGGAAGAATTTTTAAATGCCGGAGAGATGGATCCTCATCGTTTTTCCTTAGGCGCACAGGAGTCCCATCGTTCTTCCACTGTGCCGCCCATTTTCAAACGGGATTTTAGTGGAATCTAATTGGTTTTTCTTAGCCACATTTGGCGGGTTAATAGTTAATGTGACAAGCCAACAGATGCCGGTGAAATCTCGATTCTGATAAAAAAAATGGACCCTCATCGTTTTTCCACTGTGCCCTTATCTCAATCGCATGACTTCAGCCTGGAAGATACTTATGTGCTTTCACATCGGGTCTGCGAATTTGGTTCCAGGCCATTCTTTTCTTCATTGAAAATCAGAAATCTTTTTAAAAGTTAAACACAATTTACTTAAAAATGGCGTAAGATTTTATCACAAAGCTTTGGAAAGTTGTCGAAACGGTAAAGTTTTGAGTCATTAATCATTTACTAAAAACTAATTTTATTCGAATTAATTAATCTTTATGTAAGGTATTGGTAGAAATGAAAAAGTTAGTGTCACGAGATGGAATCGAAGTCACGATAGCTCAAGTGATAGAGCACCGGCGTATTTAGCCCGAAGGCCGTGGGTTCGAATCCCGCTCCTGACACTTTTTCATTTCAACCAATACCTTACATAAAGATTAATTAATTCAAATAAGTTATTTAGTCAATCGTACCACGAAATATAATGGACAAATTTTATTAATGATATCAACTATTTGAAGTCGTTCGTCAGCATTGGCCTAGTTAAATAAATTGCCTAAAACTTATTAGGCTCCACTCAAAAAGAGAAAAAAAAAACATTATGGAGCTACGATTTTAATTACTGCAAAACGAAATTTATTTATGCACAATAATTAGTCCATTCCCTCTCTCGTCGGTTCATGATAAGAGGGAGGTCCGTCTTGGCCATCGAATCATGAATAATTGTAACTCCTTATGATTATGAGTGGCAGATAACGAGACGACCCTTTCAACTGACGGCCAATATTTCATATAAATGATTTCGACCTCTGACATATATCGCATCGGCTAAAGGACCATTGATTCGGTTGATTGATCCCGTTGCGGCTGATCGTTTGTTATTGTTTTCATTTCCTGACAGCCAAGGAAACAGATTTGCAATGCCTTTCGACAGCACGACCATCTCAAGTTGTTACGTTTATAAATTTTTCCAATTAACTAAACAAGCATTTTATTCTCTGTATTTTGTTCAAGTTTCTTTAGCTAATTTTGTTATTAAAAACAATTTTATATTATGAAAGGAGGCAATTTTGACCCGGGGAAATCACGTCTCTCCGCTAATTTGAGAGGAGGATACAGTCATTTAGCGGACAGTGCGAAGGTGGTTTGAAAAATTGCAAGAGGCGATAAAAAAAACTGCAAAGGACAGCGGAGATCTACGAGACGCTGTAGAATTTCATTTTACAAAAATCACCCGTCGATTCTCAAAGTAAGATAAATGTAAAAATTTAGACCAATCCCACTATCAATATTCCAGTTCGGAAACATGCGGACTGCTACAAGATCGAAGTAATGAACGATTCATCAAAAGAACCGGATAGACCGAGGTCAGCCGGCTTTACCAGAAAAAAGACAGCGATATCAGTGAATGTTTTAAGTACTTTCGAGTCGTAGGTTCGTTCCGTACAGAGTCCAACGAGTCCAAGGTTTTGGAATATTGGAAGAAAGATTTCTTGCAACAAAACGACGCCCGGTCGCACAATTAAATAATTACATATAAAAAAATTCATGACGGTTTCCAACAGACAACCTTTTTGTGAGTAATGATCCTACATCAGAAGATATAAATATTTCGTATTTCATAGCTACAGCTGTAAGCTAGGAACACACCCGATGCAATGCTACCCGACGCCTTGCCACATTGTGTTAGGGTGTGCACATCGATGCGACGTCAAGCGCACGTCACGTACAGTCACACAGCGTGTATCACAAATCGTTATCACAATCGAAACTCCTCTTTTGTTCTTAATGCATTATTTTGAGGAAAACCGTGTAATAAATTGTTAGTTACATTTAATTGTTTTAAATAAATGTGTAGAGATTAGTGACCGTTAGTCCATGATTATTCGGGGATAGTGAGATGCGGTCTGGTATGACGTGTGAGAAAAACATTTTCTTTATCGTGCCAACGTTTCGATCTTTATTGAGATCATCTTCAGGGCCTGGGATTTACAAACATTAATTAAATTTAACAAATACGCGTAGGATTTTGAAATGTTGTTTTAAATAAAGTTATTCCGGTGTTCTGATCAATATTCTAACAAACCAATGAAATTATTTTTTTTACAATAAAAACTAACGAATTTTTGATCTCGTTTAATTTGGTTTATATTAAAATAAGAATGTTTTAATTAATATAACGACAAAATTACATATACATATTTTGAAATAAACTACAAAATATATGAGTGTCCTGTTCTGGCGCTACTCGACGAAAAATGGTGTATTTTTATGAGCAAAACCATGAAATAAATTGTTAGTTAAATTTTATGAGCAAACCCGTGTAATAAATTGTTTGTTAAAATCATTATATCAAAAAATGGTATTACGGTGTTTGATCAATTTTCTAACAAACCATTGAAATTATTTTTTTTACAATAAAAACTAACTAATTTTTGCTCTCGTTTAATTTGGTGTATATTAAAATAAGTATGTTGTAATTAATATAACGACAATAATACATGTAGTTTGAATAAAAATACGAGTGTCCGGTTCTTTTGTCTTAGAATGTACTCGATGCGACCCGACGAAAATCTGGACAGTGGGGATCGCTTAGCCGAGTAGAATAGCGTGGCATAGGATCGGGCAGATGTTGCACGGGGGTAAAGCCAGGAACACACTTATCCGATGCTACGCCATGCGACGCTACCCGATGCTACCCGACGAAAATCCAAACTCCGATTTTCCATAAGGTTCCATTACCCCCGTCCTCATCTACCCGATGCTATGCCACGCTAACCTACCCGACGCTCTGCGATCCCCACTGTCCAGATTTTCGTCGGGTCGCATCGAGTACAGTCGAAGACAAAAGAACCGGACACTCATATTTTTATTCAAACTACATGTATTATTGTCGTTATATTAATTACAACATACTTATTTTAATATAAACCAAATTAACTGTGATTAAAAATTAATTAGTTTTTATTTAAAAAATTAATTTTAATGGTTTGGTAGAAAATTAATCAAAACACCGGAATACGATTTTTTGATATAATGAATTTAACTAACAATTTATTGTACTCGCTTCGGCGGTACATATACTAAAATTGGAACAATTTATTACACGGTTTTGCTCATAAAATTTAATTAACAATTTATTTCATAGTTTTGCTCGTAAAATTACACCATTTTGTAATGTCGGGTAGCATCAGAACAGGACACTCATATTTTTTGTAGTTTATTTCAAACTAAGTACATGTAATTTTGTCGTTATATTAATTACAACATGTTATTTTAATGTAAACCAAATTAAACGAGATCAAAAATGCATAAGTTTTTATAAACATTGTTTAATTATGATGGTTAGGAGTAACTTTATTTAAAACAATTAAGTTTAACAAACAATTTATTAGATGGTTGTGCTCATAAAATTTAACTGATAAACAATTTATTACAAGGTTTTGCATAAGAACAAAAGATGCGTTGCGATTGTGATAGTGATTATTGTGATAAACGCTGTGGACTGTACGCGACGTGTGCTTGCGTCGGATAGATTTGCACACCCCACCAAAACGTGGCAAGGCGTCGGGTAGCATCGGGTAGCGTCGCATGGCGTAAGTGTGTTCCTGGCTTTGTACAACCTTATGGAAAATTGGACTTTGGATTTGCGTCGAGTAGCATCGCATAGCGTTGCATCGGGTGTGTTTCCAGCTGTAAACTTTTTCGACCATCTCTGTACTAGTTGAACAAGCGATTAAAATATTAACAATCATTATTTCTCTAGGTGTAATTTACAGTTATATATTTTTGTTTTATTTGTATTGGAACATTTGACAAATACATTTTTCAGATGATAAGGTTGGCAAGGTTGGCCCAAGATCGAACCCCGGATTGAAGTCTGAGAGTGACATTGTGTTTTTCGGTTAACTATGCCTAATCATAAATAATCGAAAGATACGTCTATCCTTAAAGGTGCCTGATGTTATGAGTGAGGGTGGGGTTGGTGCTTTGTCTTATTTGACGCCTTGATCGACCATTTTCCCACATTACGTCCCACTATATTGAATATATTTGTCCTTTAACGATGAATCATTCCCAATCACTATATACAACCACGCCCGTTAAAATTATATATATTTAAATCAATGAATGAACAGTGATCAGCCTCATCTGCTATTGACGACGTCGGCCTTTTTGAACGTTGATTATTTAAATTTATTATTTAGAAAGCATTTTTGATAAAAATTAACATTGTATTTTAAGAGCCGAATCACTATATTTTTGGTACTAAAAACTAGAAAAAAGAACTAAGAAATAAACGGTGGATGCTGTGTTTCCGTCTAATCATTGGCGGTATGAACCAACTAGACTGTCAAATAGTTCTTAAAATAACCACTTTAAAGGCTGAAACTGTTCTCCCATTTCGAGATAAAATTGTACATAAATGTAATGAAAGTCAGAGGTCTTAAATACAACGGAAAAGTTCCAACGAGTGGACTCAATCAATAATTAAGTGGTAATACCATAAGATCCGTTATAAAATAATTTCCAAATTTTCTTTAGATTATGCAATTATCTTTTTTTAATCTATTCTAGTAGAATTATAAATATCCCTAAAGTCTTCAATAGTGGTCAGAAGTGACCAGTTTCAATTTTATTTTGTTTAAATCTATTATATTTAGTGGTCTAATGACCAAATTACTTTTTTCAATTAATTAATCTTTTTATATAAGGTTTTTATTTGAAATGAGAAAGCTAGTACAGGAGATGGATTCGAACCCACGACCTTCGGCAAATACGCCGCTGCTCTACTACTTGAGCTATCGTGTCTTCGATCCACTCGGACACCAACTTCTTTCTTAACTTACAAACTTTCGAATTTTCCCTCATTTTTGCCATTTTTCAAATGTCGTGTAATCAGGATTCGATCCTGGGCGACATATGAAGTGGCCACGGGGAGATGTTATTGGAGTTACATTTCGTTTTACTTATTAAATCCATTATTTTTAGTGGTCTAATGACCAAATTACTTCTTTCAATTATTACTCAGTTATTTTGTTTATTTTCTTAGAGGGTTTTAACAGGAGGTTTTAAGTCCCTCGGGGTGCCAGAACCAGAACCTTTATGTTGCCGTCTCAACCCACAAACCGTTGCCGCCACCGACGCCCCTCTGTTTCAATGTACGAAAGCACGTTTGCTATCCGTTACCTGGATATGGGGTTTGTACCTGCTACGGACCACGAGTAAGGTGGAAAAATCGAAGAATACGTAAATTAGTAGGTTTTATGTTTTTCGTTTCCCGAAGATCCGTGAATTCTACGTATAAAATCCGTCGAGCTATTTAAAACATAATTCTAACGCACCTCGTCACACGCAGAGCACCTCGGCTTCAGCTGTTCGGCGTAGTGTCTCTCGCAGAAAAGGCAATCGTCGTGAACACAATAAGTGAGGTCAACTAGAAGCTGTTTGCACAGAGAGCATACGAAGCACGCCGGATGCCACAAAACGCTATCACCGAATTTCGGCGCCAAAACGCCCACTTCGTTCGGGTTTACCGGCAATTTACACTCAGGGCAAATCTAAAAAAACTTCCCATTAATATATCTTAAAAATAAAGAAAGTACAGTTTAGATATACTTACGACTCGTGCCGTACACTCCTTGGCATACGCTATATCCAGTGCTATTTCATTTCTCGCAGTGATGAAATCGTCGTAGCTTGTGTGCTGAGTAGGATCGACATGCCTGCAGTACGCCAGAGCGAGATCCTGTTTTGGGAGTTGTATCATAAGTTGCTTCTCCCTGTATTTTTCTCCTGGACTACCGAGCTTGGGCACTTTATCAGAAGGAAGGCATTTGAAGTATTGATCGACCTGAAACACCGTCATCATAAAAGATAAATGTGCGTTTGGCACAACTTGTGCACGATACTACAACGTGCACACAATAATTCATATTACAATGTAATGTTTTTCTTCAAGCGATTTACCACTTAACAGACTATGGTTCGTCGTACGTACCAAATAAAAATCTTTCAACCAATTCAAACAGTCATAAAAAAACAATGTTTTGTGGTTTAATAAACTTATGTAAATAGAATACGTGTTGGGAGCAGATGTGATTGCTGATACACGAATAAACTTTGGAAAACTTCTTTCGTGTTTGCATGATTTACAGATTTGTAGCCTCGGAAGTAGGCAGGATCGTCACGTTAAATCAGTTATAACGAGAAAATCATCTTGAGATCCTTTCTATTCGAGCACAATAGTCATATTTTTATGGAGGCAGTGCAAGCCACCTCACATTTCTATGTATTGCACGTCAAATTTCTCCAGCATTCAGTTCAGCGATGGATCTATCGTGTTACCAACATGGATGATGTTAACTGGTATAAAGATTAAAAAATTTAGTTTGTTCGCTTCTGATCATGTCAGTCCGTCTATCTTCGCTATTTTAGTATTTTATTCTACTTTTTTTCTGCATTTTGCCATGTTTAGTAGTTTGTCTTGAGGTGATGAAAGGCTGAAGAGAGGCTGTCAAACATAAGTAGCAAAAGATAGACGAGCCAGGATAATTAGACCCCCGGCAGGCAATAATAAGAATTAAGAAATTACTTTTCCTTGCCAGACTTGTTATGCCAAGAGAAAGCAGGGTTGGTAAGATACCATATTTCCCAGTTTTCGAACATCGAAAAAGTGGTTCATTTTATGTTAGATCCTAGCCTTTTAAAGATAATCTGAAAAATAAGTCCTTGAAGTGTACATGGTAATTGGCAAAACGTACTAATGGCCACCATTTCATGCCGGATTATTCATGACTCATCAGACTTACAGACCAATACACTTTACCTACAACTTTTGAAACTGTTGAAAAAGTGGAAACTTGGGGAAACAGAAGCGAATCAGTTTCTTTGATGGAAGGAATGTTAAGGTCATTGTGGATAATTAGGATGGAGACATAGAAAGGAGTTTGGGGAATCCTTCTGAGGACTTTACATTGGAAAGCTTAGATACGTTGGATGTTAGATGGCTTGGTGGTACCGCATAGGTCCGCTCCGTACGTGTAAATATAATTTAGTAATGTTTGTACATTGTTAGTTTGTTCTTTACTTCATTTCTGATTTTGGTCCTATGAGACCTACTTCGTAGTTGTCCAAATCGTCTGTTGAGTTCTTGTCGCATGATTTTAGCGTGAGGATTCCGCGTCAGTGTACTGTCTAAGTATAGCCCTAAGTATTTTCTAGTGTCGATATCGGACGTTTATTGTCGACGTATAAAAGTGGGTAAGGCTGTTTGTTCAGCGTGGTGTTGATATAGATGCGTTTAGCCTCGTTCAGCTTCATTTTCCATGTTTTGCACCATTCTTTAATGAGCTCAAGATGTTCCTGGATATTGGAGGTGGTCTGACTAGTATTGGAGTGGGAAAATAAAATAACAGTTTCCGCATAGGTTGTAAGGATGGGATTGGGATGTATCGGCAGATCAGCAGTATAAATTGCGTATAGAATGGGATCAAGAAGGAATCCTTGTGGGACGCCCAGCTTAGATCGTTCTGACTTTGGAAAACTTGTTGCCACATCGCACTCAGAAGGAGCGTTCGGTTAAAGAGGATCATAGGTTCTAAGACTTTAGGATATCTTGCAGCTCCTACTCTGACCAATTTATCTGCTTGTTTTATTTCCTATGACCCTAGACAAAGTCCATTGGTCTAAAACTAACTTAGGCCACGAAGGCAAGCAGGAGGCAACCAAAAAAGGCTCAACCATTACTTTACTTACATAAATAACATATTGACAGACCCCTCTTGGAGAGTGTAAGAGGAGAGTGTCAAAGAAACCTTGCGGCCACCGAAGCCGCTTTTATAGTCTACTAAAACTTAGGATTTTTGAAAAGGTGTTTCCGGAATCAGTCCGTTTCAACTTCTGATTTTATCTATATTGTTGTATGCCCGAGATTAGCTTTCATTAAATTTCATTATATTCGGAGCCTGAATAAGGTTTGCTAGCTTCTTGTATAAAAGTGCCCAGTGTAGGTATGTTCAGCATGTAATGCAGTTGTTGGGGTTATTTCCATTACAGCTGTGAAGTAGATCTGCCAGTCTTTTTATGCTGCCTAATTTTTGGTTGAGCTTTGGTCCACCAGACTGTCATAGGATATTTTAGGTACTATTACTGCCGTGTATACCTAATAAGAAAGTCATCAAATATCACGACATGCCGAAACAAGTCTGACAGACCAAAAACTTAGTAAGGCTAGTACAATGATAATCGGAAATGACACGCCGCAGATCACCGAAACAAATCACGGTTAATATTTTAATTGAATAAATTTTAGCGTAATTTTTTCCCTTTACGCCCGTTAAATTGTCATTTTAATAGAAGATGTTCGTCAGCTTTAATTGGAAATGTCTTGTCATCAATTGAAACGGCAACTGCGCTTACCTTGTAAGGAGGAAGACCAGGCGGCGCCCAAGCTAAACCTTGGCTAATCATTCTATCTCTCGATGTCCATTTGTCCTTTTTTTCGTCGGAACCCAAGCCGAGCCTCTCACGCACGTTCACCCACTCCTCATGATAAACATCGTGCGTCTCCCTCGGGCACTTGCAGCTGTTGCATGTCTTCCTATTGGGAAAAACGTTAATTACTATTAATAATCAGCCATTGTTACGATTCATACGGGGATATGTTATAAAGACGTAAGACTCGCTTAAAGCAATCACACCTGGAAGTCATCTTCCTTGAGTAATCAATAATTATTGCCAAAGCCATCCAAAACGATGTTTTCCTTCTCTAACTATTATTTTGTGATACTTACTAATGCTCTTTAATAAAATGTGTTTTTAGGTTCGATAAAGGCTCGGAGGAATCGAGTTAAATATTAAGTTTCGCTGACGATGATCGAGAACACATGGGTCGAGTAATGAGTCAACCTTCACCATGACGCCATGTACCCGTTCAACAAAGTGGGTCAGTGAAACAAAAAATTTGCATTTACAATTTCATAATTGAATGTTATTTAGTCGATATTGATTAGGTCAAATGTCAATCAAAAAAGAAATTGATTATATGTAAGGTTCTAATGTTTTGTTTTACTCCTTACCAGAATGGAAACCTGATGAGTCACTTTTGGCTTGGGAATACTTGAATGTCTTATCTCCTTTTTAAGAAGAAAAATTTGATGTTCTTCAAGTGTTCGCTTGACTGGGATTTCCACTAAAACGCAAGAACACTCTTGGTGAATCCCGTGGACCGTTTGGCATCGCTGCACCAGTTTGGCGATTGTAATTAAAATGAAAGGGTGAGATAAAATACGCTCTTTATCATCGCGCACGGGGCGTGTTCATCATTATTGACGTGATTACTTATAGTACTCCTTTGTCTGTCTCATATTTACCTTGTAATAACAATGTGATTCAAAAATAAAAGTGCGTTTTTTGTGCTTTTGGCAAATTATTTTTTAACTAAGGACCTACCATGGCAATTTTTCGATTTGTAAGATCTTTCAATTGATAGTATAAAGGATCATTCGTTAAAAATGCGTTAAAATGTAAAACAGTGAGCCTACCACAAACTTTCTTTTAAAAAAACTGCCGGGAACTCTTCTTTGATTGAACTGAGTAAAAATGTTATTGGTGTCACCAATCTGGGTGTTTCTAGACTGTGCTCTATATAGTTTCTTAGGACGAGTGACGTTGGAGTACGTGAGCTATTCGAGTTTCAGACTGAACTGATTCATTTACGATTAAACACGACATGCCTCGCTTTGCTTTTGACAGGGGTGCGATATGGGAGGTCCTGAACCACTGTCCTTATTTGGATGTCCGAATGACTTTAAATCGATTCTACATAAAAGCACAAACACAAATAAAAGGACCCAATGGAATATATAGAACATTTCTAATAATTACAATTAATTAAGGATTTTAGTTGAGATAAAAAAGTCAATGGCACGAGCGGGATTCGAACCCACGATCTTCGGCTAGATACGCCGCTGCTCTACCACTTGAGCTATCGTGACCTCGATCCACTCGGACACTAACTTCCCATCACAACCCCACCTTTTGAATTTTCCCTCCTTTTTGCCATTTTTCAAGAAGATCGTGGTTCGAATCCCGCTCGTGCCATTGACTTTTTTATCTCAACTAGAAACCTTAATTAATTGTAATATATTAATTGGTCAAGCGGACCACGAAATTAGTGAATTTAATTTCTAATAATGTGTAATCTAATATTGATGTTTAGTGACCGTTAGCCAATATTATTTGGAGATCGTGAGATGCGGTCTGGTGTAACATCGGTTTTAGAAAAACATTTTCTTTATCGTGCCAAAATTTCGATCTTTATTGAGATATTCTTCAGGGCTCAGTGTTTGTTTTCTGTGAAGATATGTCATTCTTGTCTGTCGTGTTGACAGACAAGATCTCTCTGCAAAGAACGTCTTCTTGCTAGTTTGGAAAAATTGCACTTCAGTGGACAAGAAAACCAGTCTGTAAACCTTAATTCCTAGTTGCTCATTTCATGAGCATTATTATAAGCAGGGGTCTACTCTCAAGGTTGGCATAAACTGCCCAAAGGGGTGTTCCACTGACTCACAAATATCAGGTATTATTTCACGCTCTACTCTGTGCTCCACTGCTCTGATTTCGAATAGCCATCGACTAAGTTGCAAACCCCATGCTGCACATTGAACCCTCAATAGACCTCATATACCTATAAACAGTTGAACTTCCGCTATCGATTACCCAAAGCATCATCTTTCCTACATACAAGAAGTACAAATAATTACAAACTTCCAGTCTTTGTCTTGGCAGTATGCCTGAAAAAATCAAAACCGTTCCTAAAAGAGATGAATTGAGTGTTTTTTCGCCCGAGTCCTAGGGGTGAAGGATACCTTGTCAGTCTCTATTCTTCAGATAGGGCTATCACCTGTTAAGTTTGAACGAAGTGTACAAATGTACTTTAGGAATAAATTCACTAATTTCGTGGTCCGCTTGACCAATTAACATATTACAATTAATTAAGGTTTATAGTTGAGATAAAAAAGTCAATGGCACGAGCGGGATTCGAACCCACGATCTTCGGCTAGATACGCTGCTGCTCTACCATTTGAGCTACCGTGACCTCAATCCATTCGGACCCTACCTTCTCAACTCAACCCCACCTTTTGAATTTTCCCTCCTTTTTGCCATTTTTCAAATGTCGTGTAATCGGATTGGATTCTCGACGACAAATGAAATGGCCACGGAGAGCTTTAGTGAAGTATACTTCATTTTAAATCATTAAATTCACTAATTTCGTGGTCCGCTTGACCAATTAATATATTACAATTAATTAAGGTTTATAGTTGAGATAAAAAAGTCAATGGCACGAGCGGGATTCGAACACACGATCTTCGGCTAGATACAACAAAAAGGAGGGAAAATTCAAAAGGTGGGGTTGAGATGGGAAGTTAGTGTCCGAGTGGATCGAGGTCACGATAGCTCAAGTGGTAGAGCAGCGGCGTATCTAGCCGAAGATCGTGGGTTCGAATCCCGCTCGTGCCATTGACTTTTTTATCTCAACCATAAACCTTAATTAATTTACGAATAAAGAGGACATGTTTCACTTTCTAGCTGTACGTCCTGTAGTCCTGCATTTCAGGTGAAGCTATTTTGATGACGAGATAATAATGGGCATCCTCTCGCGACAACCTCCCTAATCTCAGATTTGTCCTAAATCACAAATATAATAAGAAATAAGTACGTAATTAACAAGTAAATTTACTTTGTATTCCTCCTCAAAATATAAAATTGTATAACTGTTATTATCTTTCGTTAAGTGAATGTATTTCAATTCAATATACCCAACCATATTGTATACCGTTATACAGGTTAACCCAGTAATTTTATAAATTTTTTTCTTGGTTAGCAATAAACAAATATTATCTTTATCTGTTTGCCAAACTAAGTGATAGGGGTGGGTAATTAATTGGGCGGGTTTTATGCCCTTGGCAAGTTTGAAGGGGAAGCGGATGATAAAAGCCCGGCCTCATCGTTATCAGGAGGGAAACGTAAGAAAATAAAAAAAGGAAGCTTGTTATCTGTGATTTGTTCCTCGGAAAAATGTTTTCATTGAATTTCATCAGGATGTATCATGAAACAATTGTTCAGTCACGCCTATCGCTTAACAACGAGGAATCAACAATGAAATCTATATTGTTATGTTTTATAGAACATAACTATTAACATATATATTTCATTTAAACATCTTACAATTCGAAGTACAGCTTCAAAATGAATTGGTTTCAACTTTAAAGGAAATTTTCATTGTTGTAAAGTCCCAATTTTGCCAAAATACACTTTCCTGCCATAATCAAATCATTAAAACCAAATTTAAAAAAGGAGTACAGATCTATTACGAAGAGTTAATCAAAGATAAACACTAATTTTCAAAAATAATATACACAAAATCGTAATCCATCAATGTCATAGTGTTGCGGCTCATTTCATTGTCTCTTGCTGTGTTGTCCGGTTGTGTAACTTGCTTGTTGACATGTTTGTCACCCGGGCCTTCTGTGGAAGCTGAAGGGCATCCTCCCAGTGCCTAGTACCATATAATCTATCTGTCCTATCCACGCTAGCGTCCCACAAAGGACCATTCTTGAACATCTCGTTTACACGAAATATACTCCTGACATCTTCAAGAAACAATTCTCCCCACTTTTGCCGGCGATACAGCGATCCTTTACCCTGCATAAAGATCCACCGCATTTAGAAACTTTCAAAACCATTTGCAATGTTTTGACATCTGGCCCAGAAAAGTGGGGAATTGAAAGGAATGCGGCGAAGAAAATTAACTTCATACTCAAACGTATTACAGTACCACCTTGTACGATACTTGGGACTTCACCTGGGCAAATAACTTATTGGAATCCACGCCACACTAAAACGAAACGAACTAAACGTTACAAACTGTTACCACCACTACTCGACAGACAATCGAACTTTCAATTTAACTACAAAAGATTAATATACACCATGGATCTTAAGCCCATGTGGATTTATGGTATCGAAGTCTTGGGGTCTGCCATGCCATTCCAACCACCATTCCTTCTCAACACATCCAAAGATTCCAATCAAAAGACCTAAGAAAAATGGTTAACCCTTTTAATGTGACAAACCTCACCCTACACCGAGATCTGTATATTGTTTGTTTGTTCCAGAAGTAGCAAAAACTCATTACAAAAAAATGCAATCAATCCTATTCCACACATCCCAATGCCTTGGTCCGTCAGTTCAGTTCCACTCCCATTCTAGATAATCCGTCGACTTAAACGCCAATGTCCACGTGATGCTTTACGTATTAAAGAAGAAAATAGAAAAATCAGTCATTTATTTCTTGCAAACTCACTACTGAGTTCTCCTCGCATAGTTTTTATTTCAATTTTATTTGTACAGCAGTTTTATCGTTGTAATTGTTTTAGAAATGTAAAAATGAAGAAAAATGACATTATAAGTAAAAGGTTACTTTCAACAAATAAGGTTTCTCTAGAACTTGATACAGTTAAAGCTGCTTTAAACTGGCAAAACCGAACAGAAAAATCATTGTATAATAAATATCTAATTTCAATTATACAAACTATTTGCTATTTAATTATTCAGATATCGTGAGATGCGGTCTGGTGTGATGTAGGTTTCAGAAAAACATTTTCTTAATCGTGCCAACGTTTCGATCTTTATTGAGATCATCTTCAGGGCTCAAAGCGTTTGTCTTCTGTGTAATTGTGCCATTCTTGCGTGTCGTGTTGAGAGTGCCTATTTGCTAGGCTGAACACTAATCTGATATACTTCGCAAGGTTTGATAATTTGCAAATATTGGGGCGACGACATAAAATGTCCATGAACAAATCGACTTATTAATTAATGATTTTATGATTAATTAATGTAATGTTTTATTGAAATATTTACTATATTTTCTCTACATCCAACGACTACGTCTCTCTGGAAGATTTGAGTCCAGGGATGAAATAAATTCTGAAAAGGCTCAGATTAAGTTGCAAACCATCTTCTACAACGTTGGTTAAGCACAGAAAAAAAGTTAGTTTCAGATGACAAATAAAAATAAAAGAGAGGTAGATTGCCAGGATTTTACAGGAAATTTCTCGAAATTTGTTCGCACTGAGGATTGAACAAGAGAACTTTTGTTATCCTTCAAGACATTACTTTTCCTATTCACAGCAGTTTTTGATCGAATTTCGACGTATTTGGACAATTTCATCAGAGTAAGTTGTATAAAAAAAGGGAAACTAAAGTAAAAGAAACTTACTGCCATAAGTGTTGAAAGATATCTAATCATTGACCCTAGTGGATTGTCATGAAAGATTGTCGTCTTCAGTTATTTTACTGTCAAAAATAGCTAATTTTTTTTCGAGCAAGTAAAGAAAACGTTTCTACTCTTCGACCTTTAAACTTTTCCAATTAGTTTTTGGAAACTATCGTTCTACTAATGTCAACCTATGCCGAGAGTTTTCTGACGGTTTGGTTTTCACAAGTAACTTTCAAAGTTCGCCATCGATTGATGTTGAAGGTCTTGTGCAAGATTGATTTTCATAGGTCGTATAAGACCTAACAAAACTTTCCAAGCCAACAACGAATAGTTCTTAATGCAAAACTTTATTTATATTTCGTTAAATTTGGGCAGAGGAATCCAAAATTTTGAACGCTTTAAGTATATAAATATCACTTTCGACGTATTCGTATTTCCATAGTCTGAAATGAAACTTGAAACTATGTGAACTATTAACTTGAAATTATTTAAGCAACTAGGTCGCTTCCTATCATTTTGGTTTAGAAATGCGTCCGACAGATCAAAGCAGCGAGGATGGGCGAACCAGGAAGATGATTCACCACCTTCACATTTTACAATCCTTTAAAAAGACGTACATACACCAACTGCTGAGGATGACGAAACCTGCAAACTTCAAGAACTCCCGTTTAAAATGCTGGATGTGGGTAGGAAATGAGAGGGGTTTCTTATTTGACAAAAAGTTTTAATAGTGCCATTATTTGGTCTATAAGTTGGAAATATCAATATTTAAAATGAATAGGGGTAATAACTATAATATACCATTAAAAACATAACAAAAATAAGTGTCAAGGATGAAGAACGAAGATAGTCCAATCTAAGGCAATCTATCCGTTTGTGTTTTACAATAGGTTGTTAATTATCATAAAATACCAAAACCATTGTATTGTCCTTTTGCAAAAATTTGAAAATCGGTAATTTTAACGCACTCCGACCCTTCAAATGGTAATATCTACTTTGAAATGTAAGAGGGTAAAAACCCGATTGTAAACGTTTTTCTAGGAATCAACAGTCTTTAATCTTCTTTGCTTTGTTTATATACAGGCTGTCTCTATTTTAATGTGACAATGACTTTCTCGAAAAGGAAAGGTTACATTTCAAACGTTTAACTGGTAAGCCCCGTAGTTATCCTAAGTATTTAAAATAAGAGGTCTAAACGTTTTTTTCCACTCTAATAGGTTAAAAAAAGTGTTGATACAATTTCGGAAGATATTTCAAATAGAATTATTTCATAACTTCAATATTGTTCTAAAGTTTATTGGCATTGTTACTCACCTTGTTTAACTTTGGTTACTGTTATTAAATTCTGTAAATTTGACTCCTCAGTCCAAAGCCTTTCCATACATGCCATAAAATAATTTAAAACAATCGAAAGAAATATCGAAAGAAATCTTGCATGGTGTAACTCCAATTTTTAGAACTGGGTGGTAATTAGTGACCGTTAATCGATATTTATTTAGAAATCGTGAGGTGTGGTCTGGTGTGATGTAGGTTTCAGAAAAACATTTTCTTTATCGTGCCAACGTTTCGATCTTTATTGAGATCATCTTCAGGGCTCAAAGTATTTTTTTCTTCTGTGTAATTGTGCCATTCTTGCGTGTCGTGTCGAAAGTGCCATCTCAATAAAGATCGAAACGTTGGCACGATAAAGAAAATGTTTTTCTAAACCTACATCACACCAGATCGCATCTTACGATTTCTAAATAAATTTTAAAACTGGGATGGATCGAGAGGTTGTGAAACCTTTGGAATCGAGAACAGAAGTTAGTAGCAGGAGATTAGTAACGTAGTAGGGACTTGGACGATTTGTCTGAGGAATTTTGATTGGAAAAATGGGATGCACTGAATTTTAGATGGCTGGCAGAACCCCACAGTTTCACTCCATCCAAACTGATCATTGAGAATTGTATGAGGATAGTTTAGAGTTGAAGGTCAAAACAGATTTCGGTCCTAGAAGTTTTCCTAGTTGTTCAAGTCTTCAGTTAAGTTGTTGTCTCTTATGTCTTGTGTGGAGATTCCATGTCAGTGTGCAGTGTAGGTATAATCCCTAAGTATTTGCCTTGGATGGAAATCGACATCTCTTTGTTTTTAAGTACAGTGGAGGACAAGACTATTTTTTTCAATGTGTATGTACATTTTTGTCCAACCAATCTTGTTCTCCACTTTTTGCACCAGTCTGAGGATAAGCTCAAGGTGTTCACGGATATCTTCCTAACATAACCTATAAAATCCCAAATTATTTATTTTTATTACACAATCTAATTGTTCTTGGTTTTAATGTTATTACAAATCTAGGCTTTGAAAATATCTTGGTAAACTGGTAGGTAACTCGATTCTCAATTTCCTATAGATTTGACTTTTTTTAGGTTTAATATATTTATTACAATCTTTAACCTTGTTTTACATTATGCTTGGATCTGGATTTACAAATGACATATGTCATGTGTCTTGAGGAGAGTTAACCACCATTGTTCTCCCAAATTCTTCAGTCGTCTGGTGGGATTATAAAGGTAGTTTGCAAGTGGAAAACATTTTATTTATTATTTTTTGCACGAGAGGGATTTTGAGGAATTAGTGAAATTTGACGGAGACGTAGTAAGGTTGTGAGGACTGGATTGGAAGTACTGTATTCTTTGGACGTAGGAAAGTTTAGAGGTGCGTCACAGTTCTAGTCTGTACTTCCAGATTAGTTTAGTATTGTCTTGAAGATTGGCAGTTTGTTTTTTGTTGCGTGACACTGTTGAGTAGTCTGAAGCGTTTTTTTTAAATCTTGTCGTTTTAATCGAGTGTATAGGTTCTAGGTTTGTGAGGCTATATGAAACCCAAATACAGTATTTTTTGTGATAGGATTATTATTGAGCAAATATAGGTGTTTTTGTTTTCATTAAGCTTTATACGCCAGTGTTTCTTCCATGCGACTATTTGCAGGACATGTTCCTGGAGCTCCTCCGAATAAATTGTGGAATCGGAATCATAAAATAGCACATCTGTGACATCGCCAAAGGATACAAGGATGGTGACGTCGGGATACCTGTTCTGTAGGGAAGGTAAAGGATCGGGCCAAATACGCTGCCTGGTACTCTCGTCCCAGAAGACGAAAGTAAGGGGAGTTCGATCCTTGGCGGACTGAAGAATCGTAGGAGGGAACAAAGGATTATGTAGAGGGTATTTGGCAGGATGCGGTTTTGTTCACACGTCGAGAAACGACCAACATTTTCTTTTTAAATCGTTAGGAAAAAAATGAGGGTGCCAAAACTTTTTTTTGTGACCCTTCGTTTTCGAGAAAAGTGTCGCATTGAAATAGAGTATGTACACAATAACTCAAACCAAAAATAAGAATTTCATGTGATTTAACCCAGTCAACATATTTTGAAAAGAAAAGAGCTCTTTTCTGACCCTCCGAATGTTATAGAAGTATCATTATTGTTCGTTCATTTTTACTCATTCATCTTTATATACATCTATCTCACACTCATATACGTTACTTTCAAAAACATTAAAAAGCGTACATTTAAATTTAAACATTTTTGAATATTTAAATTTGATTTTGTTCGTCGTTTTCTACACTAGGAAGGTTAGTCAGCTAGGACAAAATATTCATGAAAAGCTTAAATGAAGAATAACAATATTCTTACTTCCAGGCTTCCACAAGAAATTAAATCCTGCGGAAGACATTGCCATAGAAGAACTAATTTCAAATAAATCGAACAAATACTTACCTACTGACATGATTTATTTATAACAGTATTACGAGTGTTAATCAAAGAAGGCTACAACAGAATATCAGTGTTAGTAGTAAAAACAAGCAAATTTTTCTACGTTTTTCACTAACAAAGCTGCATGCACAAGAAACAATGTTTTTTGTGGCAAATTCAACATCAAGCAGTTCGACGGAAATTTTTAGTCTACATATATTCCGAAATAAATGCCTAATTGCCAAAACGTTTCTTTTTGTTGTAAAACGAATCGACATATGTTATTGTTTATCTAAAAGTAGAAAGAGCATACCGGTTACGAAAGTGTTCTTTTAAACAAAAACAACACAGCTGTTAAAACAAAACACAAAAGCAAGAGCACACAAACGAAACGATTTCTGAATTGATACCTAACAATGAGCTGGCATAATTCAGTTTGGTCGAAGACTTTGCCGTAGAGTTCGAGTAGCCTAACGCAGGCATGTTTCATGCCGGGCCAAGGGACGAGCGAGGTGTCCAACGCTTCGTACAGACCACAGTCGTTCCCTCCGCCTCTCTCCAACATTTCCCCTTCACCACTCTGTCAAAATCCAAACAATTTTCAGTCATCGCCTCCATCTGGCCAAGAAAGAATCGAAAAACAAACGGACAATCCTAGTTTTAGAAATAATATTTGTACATGCTCTTGGTGAGTCTGTCACAGTCGATTAGAACGCAAACGTAACTGTAAATAACGTATGTTTCGGTTTGTAGGTTTTTGCCTGTGAGCGACTGCTTGTGGTGTTCGTGACTTTTTTAATATGTTAGGATGAAGATTAGCAGATATTTAGGTTCGTCCTTTCTCCCTAAACGAAGATGTCAGGCACAGTCGTCTCGACATAATTTAGCTTGCTTCCTTTGATTTTATCATTACCTATTCTATACCGGGTGAGTATTCTTCTATGGCCACCTTCCTCATTATCATCCTTTTTTCAGGTAACAAAGAACAAACACCAGTAACAGCTGAAACGCTTCTGGTCAACAGTTTCAGCACAACTTAAGTAACACATTGATAAGATTGAACAATAATACTTAAGTTAAAATTTCAATAACCGTGTCACTTCATAAAAAAAGTCTCGTCATGAGTCATTATTCAGTATATGAGCTATTCAATTAAATCAAACACCCTTGGTTGATGTATGACAAGTATCTATCTCAAGGGTGGTTCCAACATCCGTGAAATTAATCGGCTAAATACATTTGGCTAATTAAGATTGACTTTTTATCTGCGTCCGGCGGAACATGCAACATGATTTATAGTTTTCTTGGCAATCGGATCAACCAAGGCCCATTTCAATTTACCAGAACCATCGATCTCGAGATTTAAAACGACGCACCAAGGGCCGGACAATCAACATTTAGGGAAGTCGATCGATTGAAAACAAATTGAACGCTTATCCTGGAGAAAAACTGATAAGCCTGATTCTAATCAATGATAATGATCTCGTATTAGGATAAATAATTTATCTTATCATCAACACATAACCCTGATATTTCTTTATTTTCAGAATGACAAAGGTCAAAAGAAAAACAAAGCTCCATTAATTAAAAAAAGCATTTTATTTAACTTTATTGTAAAATTTTCATCAGTACGAATTCGAAAAAGGCGGTAGAATTGTTTTATTTTTATCTTTATTTATTATCTAGGATAGAAATGAAGTTGATATTTGGTTGTATGATGTACTCGTTCTTACTTTTTTATTATTTCGTGTAGAACGGCCGCAAAAAAATAAACTGTTGGTTTTGATATGTTCGCTCGTATGTGATTTGAAGCGGATTTGTATAAATCGAACCGTCCACGGATTTGACCCAAAGACGCGTCACACCTATAAAATCCAGCATATGCTAAATCATAAATCATATCTCCCAATAACCCGACCAGGATTTTATATATTTTGAAAAGTCGGATCATATGTGTGCCAAGTATCACATTTATTTTTGTACATGCGTATCAAAGGGTATTTACGTGGACTGGACGGGTTCAAAAGAACAATCGGCGCGTTAACAGCTTTGCTCTTTAATCAAGTGTTAAGAGCGGAACATTTTGAAAGCAGATGGCTAACGATTTTCTCTCCCCTGTCAGAAGCGTCGAGCAATTAACCTTTTACGCTGGATTTCCCATCGGGCGAGCTGTATGGGCATAACAGACATAACTTTTAACCTTTAGGACCATAACATTTATTGCTATTGTCAAGGTGTTCCAGGTGAAAATTGTGAACTCCTTGACTTTCTTCGTTTGGGTGAACTCGTTTTCACCCTCCGCTGCTGGTCTTTTCATGCCACCACCCTACCTACCCCTCCGCACAAATAAATTAAAAGTTCAAACTATAATATAAATAATAATAATCATATTTAAATCTCGGTCCTTACTTACATTCAACTTTTAAATATAAGGATGGTAATTCATTATATAATTTTTTTTCAAAGATTGTCTGGACATTTGGTAGAATATAGTAAGAACAGCCAAGAGTTTCTATCATACTCTCTCACTCTCTCTCTCTTTTTTATTTGTAAAAAGATGGGAAGGTGCGGGAGAACATTACTCAAAAATCAATCAATCAATTCAAGCTCTTTCTGCTACTCGTCTGGCTATCTCACTCACTCAATTAAAAATTTTCTTTCTCTCATTCTCTTTCTTTATTATCTCAATCTTTCAGTTTATTCTTCTATTTCACTTCCCTTTGATCTCTCATCACTGGGTGGATATCTCCTACGGTGTTGCAATGAGTCACAGTTATGTCAATTTTATTCTTGTAATAGCATTTTGACAGTTGTAATTGTTTTACCGATGTAAAAATCAAACATTAAAGGAAAAACTGATCCTCTTCTTTATATCGATCTGTCTCTTAGTCTCTTCCCGCTTTTGTCTGTATGATCTTCAATTTCTCTCTCCATTGTTATCTGTACGCTCCACTCACATCCATCAGGGGTATTCATGATCTTTGTGTTAACCCTGTTAATTCTGCTAGGTCATGTTAGATCGAGAAAAATGATGACGTAGACTTGTAACAATCGGCTAGTTAACATTGCTCGATATAGATGTTAGGTCGAAAATGTAGTCACACTGCTATCCGTTAGGGCGTACGTAACCAACATGGCAGCCATGAATTTAACAGCTGTTTTTTGTTTCCATGCATTTTTATTCTTAAATAAGCTTTAATTAAATCAGACTAATACATTTCTTTTGTTAATTTCTAACCTGTCCTTATACTCTCATTCATAATAGATACATCCCCTATCTTATAAAAGGCTGTTAGAGGTTAGGATACAAGTTGGGTATGTCGGCACGAATTGATGTGTGTCATTTGTTAGTACTTTTCGAGTGCATAGATAACATTTTGAATGAAAGAGTTGATTAATTTTCCTTTTTTATTAACTTCTGGCATCTTACAATCGAACACAAAATAAAACCAAATCAGACAACAAGCCTTCAAGGCCTGTTATATCTTTATTTTTGGTTCTACCATTCGCCACGCGCAACAATGCGGAAAAATTAACGTTTAACATGCTAAGAAAAGAAGAGGGCGTTCACGATCTTACAGGACATTTCTCTATTCGAGTTAACACGAGTTAACATCTTACAAACATCGTGAATACCCCTTTTATTTCCATCTTTCCATTACTCTTCCTTTTTGATTGTGTTTGGGTCTTCGATTTCTCTCTCCTTGAGTGTGTTCTTCTATTTTTCTCCCAAATGTTGTTTGCACTCTCACTCACTTTATTATTTAAATCTGTCTCTTATTATCTTCCTTCTTTTGTGTTTGTACTTCGACTTTTCTCTTCTAGTACGTTTTTATTTTTCTCCCCATTGTTCTCTTCGCCCTCTCACCCACTTTTTCTTTCTTTTACTCTCTTCCTAACTATTCCATGCTCTCTCACTGTCATACGTGTGAATGTGTTTGAAGTGTACACATGCACTGTTCTATTTTTCTCTGTTTTTTTTTTGCCAATCTGCCTTCCTTCTCCTTTTTGTTTTGTGTGTGCCTGTTAGTTTTATTTTTTTATCTTCTCTCTCACTCTCACACTATATGTACTTAAATGATTCAACTCCTAATTAATAACGATTTAGCAAAACAGTTTCATAATTATGTTCAAACTTGGCTTTTTAGTTCAAGAAAAAGTTCCGCGTTCAAAAGTCAACATTGATTCCAGAGAATTTACTCTAGTGCAGTCCCCTCAGTCCAAAATAGAACAAATCTTTAAACGTACACTACCGCTAATTAATTACATGAAATCTTTTAATGCTTAATACAGGTGAACAGACTGAAAAAGGGTAAAAATTTAAATGAGAAAATCACCGCTAGTTTTGTTCCCCTCTGAAACATTAACGCGCCGGACTGTTTTTTCCGTAAATTAACACGGCCCTGATTTACGGTCGGGTCTGAGTAAAACACGTAAAACGTTACTGCCTTCGAAGGGAAACCCATTTCCTTCATCTCCTGCTAATCCTGAAGGCTTGGAGTATTAATCTTATTTATGGCAAAGCATACTTTTGTTAATGAATTATTTTTGTCATATATTATTTTCTTGAAATAGTGTAAGAAAAAATTGGCCAGTACTGAAATCGATGAAAAATTGAAATTACTACTACACTAATCTCTACACATTGAAATTACAAAACAGCTGACAAAATTGTTTAAAGTTTTTTCTTGAAAGGAAAATGTTTATTGACTTTGCCAGTCGGCAGGTTTTTGGGTTATAAACGAACAACCTTTTATACTATTTCCTAGGAAGAACTTAACCGGAAGAAGTGGCGTTTTACTTCATCCTGTGACATCATTTCCAGGCAGGTATCAAGAACCAAATGGAAAATGGTGTTTTTTTTCTTTACCATTTTCGGTTATATTTCCATTCAAGACGTTGAATTCACATTCGTACCGATTGACTAGTGCATCTTATTTACATACAACACAACTAATTCATATTAGCTTAGTGGTCATAATTGACCATATTAATTATTCTTTTTATGAGTTTTTGAGAACTTAAAAAGTTACGGTAGTTAAAGTCGTCAGAGCAGCGGCGTTTTGAGCCGAAGATCGTGGGTTCGAATCCCGCTCGTGACATTAATTTTTTGCCTCAATCAAAAACCTTAGATTAAAAAAATAATTGATTGGAAAATAATACAATATTTACATATGATAAACATATCAATGTAAAATCCAGGCTTTCTCAACCCGGATGTCATTATGTTTTATACGTTATATGCTATATAATAAAAAGAAAATAACGATTGTAAAAAAATTTCTAAAGTGTATTAAACAGTCAAATCCAATATCTCAGTGCCATAAATATTTCTGATTGTACATAGACTTTTATGTGTGTGGTGTGAGTTATTTATTGGAATGAATGTATTTATTTGCGTAAATAGCAATTACTTTGAAGAATATCGAATACCCGGTAGTAGTGTGAATGAAATTTATTAAAGTGAATGGAGGGACTTATGTCCAATTACACCGAGAAATATCTAGTACTCTGGAATAGTGTGAATATAATTTATTACCATCAATCAATGGGCTTACCCCTAGTACCCCCAAGTACTCCGGGGAAGTGCGGTTTGTAAATGTAATTTATTAGAGTGAATGGAGAGGGCTCATATCCAATTACTCCGAATCGAAAACTCTGAAGTATTAGGAATGTGATCTATTAGCAAGAGGCTTATCCCTAATAACCCGAGGAATATGGATATATGGAGTACTGTAGAGTGGCATGGACGATGTCTGGTGTGTGAATGTAATTTATTGGCGCGAATGTGAGAACTTATCCACAATTTCTCCGAGGAATATCGAGTACCCTGGGGTAAAGTGAATGCTAATGAAACTATTATATTTTTTATTAATTATGTTTTTGTGTAATGTTAGCCGCGGTTAACCATGCCCTTAGAAATAAGAAGGCTAGCATTAGAATAGAGAAAAGAGAGTTGGTTACTGTTATACCACCGCGAGAAAGAGAATATCTTCTAGGACGCGTTAGCTGCAGGTCAATTAATCTGGTTTATAGTTGATACCTGATTATCTAATATCAATAATCATTTATATAATAATAGGTAAAAACTGGTATTTAACATAAACAAAGCTTTCGGTGATATACAACTCACCAGGACTACAAAAACATTAAATAAATGCAATAAATGTACCATTTTGTTAATATGTATATGTTTTAGCTGGTCTATTAACCAAAGCAATTATTTTAATTGATTTATTATTGTTTATGCAAAGCATGGTTGAGTTGAAAAATGTAGTGTCACGAGCAAGCTTCGAACGCACGACCTACGGGGTACTGATAAACTAATTTTTCAACTCAAACATATTTAGATAAAACAGGCTAATTAAATTATTTTGGTCTTCTTTTTTGGGTGATTTGATTTTTCTTATGTACGGGCATTTTTCAAGTTTGGTTAAAGAAATTTTCAATCCAGGCGTTTCGGCATCCGGTGTCATTTTCAGTTAATTTATTTCTGCAAAACATTTGAATTGTACATTATTGTTTTTGTATGAAGAAGTAGATGTATTGGCCGTTTTTAACTCATGAATAATCCTGATCTTGCTATGGTATGTATACTGAAACAAATTAAATTGTTACTACCAAACTTTCGACCTATTTTAAGGCCATCATCAGGACAAAACTATCTTAAATATATCTTCATATTGACATAATTATATTTTTAATAGACAATTTATAATCTCTTTGAAGACTGACTCAGTCGCAACGTTGGCAATGACTGTAACACCAGTGCTTTAATTATGACAATGTATAGACATATTTAAGATTGATTTGCCCTGATTTGACCTTAAAGTAGGTTGAACGCTTCGCAGACAAATTTGTCTCTTCATCCAGACCATGCCATGATCCAGATTATTATTAATTATTGTTTTTCTTTAAAATTAAAATATTTTCTGGAAAAATACTAGAAAATGGCTTAGGATGCTGAAACGTCGTAGATTGAATTTATTTGAACCACCGTCAAAAAAGGCCAACAAATAAGAAAAATTAAACTATTTTGATTATTTTGAACAATCATTTTTACATTTTGAAGGAAATTTTAGTGAGTAAGCCGACAAATTTCAAAAATTACGTTTTTCATGAGATACTAGATTTGTATAGATCCCACTAATGTACAGAACCTTGAATATTTACAATTGAAAATATAATACGATTTTCATAATGATCGTCAAAAAAAATCATTTATTTAAGTTTAAAGGGGATGAAAGGTGTTTTTATTCAGTTTTTAAGTTAAAATGAAAATTCAAAATTTTATAGTTGGTCGTAGTTGTTATAGTTTAAAGACAGAAAAGGGAAAAATCCTTTTTGCACAAATGACACACCTACACGGACAAAACAATAGTTGGATAATTGGTAGGTTAGGTCTTCAGCAAAAGAATCAATAAACAGGGGGTTTATTTTTTTCTTTTCTGAACTCGGTACTTAATAGAAAAAGCAGCGGGGTCGAGAAGGTCGAAATGGTTGTTGTTCTGTACTAATTTTTCGTTTTCAAAGTTAAAGATTTAATGTCGGACGTACTAGAAGGACGAAATTTGTAGATTTTTTTGGTTTTTGGATTCGTTTTGGATGGATGGTTCGATTATCAGTCAGGTCGAGGCTATTGCAAAATAAAGTTACGTCAAGCTAGGAGATATGTATGTTTAGAAAAAATGCAAATTATAAAGCGTTTAGTATGAGACATGCCGTTGATATTTAAATTTACCTTGTATTTGCGTATTAATGAAGAAGACAAAAAAAAGTATGACTTGATTGTTTAGCTTTTTTTTGGTTTTCTGCTATGAAAAGCGTGCTTTAGGAGCGCGTTTGAAAAGTTCGAACCGGCGAGATTCGCCACCTCATTGGAATGTTTTTTTGACTTGTTTCGAGCATGCTTGAAGCGGCGGAAAGGGCAGTCAGAATTTGTCCACCAATATTTTGGGGGGAAAAAGAAAAGGTGGGCCGGTGCAAAATGCCACCTACCTCAGCGGGGTCTGGACTCGGTTTGGAGGATTACGCCGACGGCGGAGTGGTGAACGGAGCGGCCTCCTGCGGTTTCCATGCCAACGATGCCAGTCCTCGTTATTTCAGACGAGATTGGCCAATCCTCCCCATAGTCAGCGAGTTTGACTTTCCACTTTACACAACCCCCTCCTCACGCCACAATTGCGACATTTACTATGCGGTTTGTTCTATTTATCCTATTTTTTTACAAATAATCACGGTGGGGCGATGGTGATTGCTGTACCTCTTCTACTTTCCACTTTCACGATGGCCAAAATTCGGGCATGGTTTCAGAGGGTTGACAGACAGCATTGATCGGGGGGAAATGTCTAGGCGACCTATTAAACTTTTGTCACGCGCTAATTTAACCTAGGTATCCGAAGACAACTGCCACATTCGACCAAAATATATTTGAATTGATTTATTCGTGACGAACTCATGCGTAGGTTGTACAAATGTATATTGTACAAAATATAAAAAAACAGGTCACTGAACTTTATTATTACAATACAAACTCTATTTTGCCGACCAACTTACAACACACCAAAATTAAAATAACGACTGATAACAAAGTCACTTTCGAATCCTTGCTCAATCCTCAGATACATAAATCACTGATGGGAAAAAATAAGAAGAACACAGAGAAGAGTTAAGTTAAGCCAATCTGTTACTTCTCGTGGGTCAGGGCAGAAATCGGAATTGAGATTGAAATCGGAAATGAACCAGATGGCAAATGATGTATCCCGAAATGAAGGTTTACCTCTCTCCTATACCAAAATGCCTACTACTGCCGCACGAAGGAAGACGAGAGAATCCAGACTGGAAGAATGGGAATATTTGTGGAGGAACTCAATTAAGGGAAAAGTTACAAAAGAGTTCTTTTCAAGTATATCCTCTCGGCGGTTAGAGTTAGCAATCGATCACAAGCTGACATATTGCTCACAGGACATGGAAGAACGGCCGAGTATCTGCATCGATTAAGCATCATCAGCAGCCACATCTGCCCTTGCGGACAAACATCAGCGCAGACAGAGGACCACCTACTGATGGAATGCGAAGGCTCCCAACAAGCCAGGCTACCATAGATACAGTGGATGGTGTCGCAGGGTCTACAGTCTCCTCCGGCAAAACGCGAGCTCCAGAAGATGGGATGTCGACCACATTTAAACAAACTCATAAAAGAAATATTCAACTTTCTAGAATTACAATAACTGTTCATGTGATGTATAAAATCGTGCAATCATTCGAATATAAAATGTACATATAATTTCATGTAATGCCGTAAATGTGACCCACACAAAACACACACATACACGTGTATGGTCTCGGGCGTATGACTTCTCAGGGCCTACCAACTATATCTGCTTTTGTGTAATTTATAACAAACAAGAGACAAGAATGACCAACTCTGGTTTTGGCTAGTTATATTTCAGTCTTGTCTCTCCCGCCTCCCAAGTTAAGCTTCAGGAACTGTCAACTGCTAGGTCATTTTAACATCCAACGCATTAGTTTTTAAATCTAAATATATTCAACTTCCCAAAAAAAGCCGTCTTTTTTCTGACTTCTTTATTCAACGCCAAATTGAGAAATACATACTTTCAAATTCAATGGAAACTTTCTTAAATTTAAATTAACTCAAAGCCTCATAAAAATGTAAGCTCCCCATCATCTTATCATCCTATTAGTTTGTTACTCGTTCCTTCTAACCTATTCGAAAAATTAATTTACAAAAAATTATCTCTCTTGCTACTTCAAACCTTACCAAACCATAAATTTGGCTTTATTTCCACTATTTATCAACTTCACAGAGTTACAAATTTCAATAGTTTGTTTAAAGTAGTACAGTCCAAGCTATGGAACTCCATAATAGAGAGTCTGTGTTTGAAAAAAACAGATTCTCTGTTACAGATTTCATTACTTCATATCTCTAGCAGAAATTGTACAAGACTGGAGTGTTTTACATGTTTCTCAGGCCTTCGACAAAGTATAGGGAATTAATTTTACCCCAGGCCTATTACCTGATTACCTTAAGGAGAGATTTTTCTAACCTTGGGATCGGAGACTTATGATATGAAAGAAGTGCTCGCAGGTGTGACACAAGGATCAATAATCGCTCCGCTGTTGTACAGTTACTTCTAACATGCCCATAAATGAGAATGCACTTACCACCACTACACAGATGACACCTCCATCAATCAACCCTCTCAAGTCACAAGCTTAACTTATGTTACAAAACCACATATCAATGGGAATATGGTGCAATCTTTGGAAAATAAAGTTTTGCTCCTTAAAGTCGCAACGTGTCACCCTTTTCACTCTGCCATAAGACTTGTCTTGGCAAATACTTCTACAATGAACCAGTTCCTCAACCCGACAAAGTTAACTATTTATGACATACATTTGAAAGAAGTCTAACGTGGAATACACACATTGTTAAAAACAAGACACTAAACAAACGATTTAAAATGCTTTATTACCTACTCAACCATCAATCAAAATTACTATTAAAATCAAAATTTTCGGCATACACATACCTACTCAAACCTATTTGGATGTATGAGTGCCAAGCTTATGGATTGCCAAATATTGTAATATACAAAGATTACAAAGTTTTCATTCCAAACTTTAAAGATCTTACGTTGAAAATAATATACCACAGAGATCCTCATATGCCAAGTGTTTTTTCATCCAAGAAAACACATTACAGACGTTCTTTTAGTAAATTACTAGATCACACTACACAAATTACGATTACTCTATTCCCCACAATTCCACGTAGGCGACTGAAAGAGTATGGATAAGAGGCCTCTCGAATGATTAATATCATTTATTAATCCAGAGCGGCTGCCTTTCTCTATAACGCCCGTAATGTCACAATCACAAATTGAAATCCAATCTGCTGGGTTTTATATAATCCATGTACAGATGTAGATGAAAATAATGTAAAAAAAAGATTAAATTAAATCTTAAATTCTTGCCTATTTGCATACCATTTAATCAACTGTGATGGTGCAGTACTCGATATTCCTCCATCATATCATTCCTCTTTACACTTTCTACCCTAAGTGCAATTTTCTTATCGGGTGGCATTCCTTCGCACTCTCTACATGGAACCAAAGAATGGCATCGTTCAATTAGGTGGTAAATATCTAGCAACCTTTTTCTGTATGCCGGACACGTACGAAGGCTTCGCACCAGTGTGTCCAGCTCGCATAATCTGAGATCAAGTTGAAATTAAGGGTAATCCACGAGCTGGCAAAAGAATCTACTGTTAATGGAGTGGACCTATTAATAAAGCTACCTAAATGAAATGTAAGAAGTGTTAAAAAAAATATGGACCAAAGTAGTAGTTGGAAGCATATATCTAAAATAGGCAATGGATGTGCAGTTCCATAGTTTTCGTCTCAAGGAAAGTGAGTTTTGTTGCTCAATTTGGAAGCTAAAAACGGTCCGTTTGCACCGCTTTGGGCTGAAAGATTCACCATTATGCAACAGATCTCAAACTGCGGAAACCTTTGAACATATCATGATTTGCCCTAAATTTGAAAAAACTGAGAAAAGAAACAAACCTTAGACCAGCTTGTCCGCGTAATCTCCTGTCCGTTTAATCTCAATACTATTTTGAGCTCTTGATCCTACCGTCTATTCAAATCCTCTGTTTGAACGAAAACCTTGAGACCTGGGCCCTTCACCTTCTCTTCGAGTTCCAGTGTCGGCTTGTTTTCCTCCGAGTGACAGTCCGAAATATTAGTATTGTAAGATGGTAAAAATACAAATAATGAACTAATTTTTTATATGTATAAATCAAGTATAGATTAAGAATAAAACCTAGAAAAATGGCACATAAAATATTATCAGCAGTTGAGTTACAAGGCCGGCCATTCTGCACTTTTCATCTTTAAACGCACGAAAAGAACGACTTTTTAAAATTTATTTTGTACAAGTCTTCCAAATTCGTACTTCGCATCAGCAGTCACAGTAGTAGATAGAGTACGAAGAACTATAATTCATGGACAACCTGATGATTCCGTGGGTACACGAACACAAAGGAATGTTGTTAACGAAAAATCAAACACACTGACCAGAGAGAATCTGCAAGACCATTACAGGCACCTGATCTTGGGATAACAACAATAAATATAGAATCCTCCATGACAAAATGGATCCAAAAAAAGAGTGGATAAACTATAGGGGTTCTAGACAAAGTAAACTTATGTTAAAACAACTCTTATCAAGACTGTCACACTAACTGCAACAGGTGGAGAGGGACAAATTCAGAGGAGTGATAGGACTATACACTGCCATCTGAGAAAAGATCTACATAAGATGGGTATATTCAATAATAACCCCATATGTCAATTATATGGATCTCAATGAGCCGATCACCTCTTAAAATTAATTTTAGTTGTGCAAGTGAGAACAAAAAATAGTTTAAACGACCAAAGAAAAAGGCTGTAAATCGGAAGGGGTCCCAGACGGGAACAACGTAACGTCCCCCACAAATCTGGGAAACATAACTCTTCAATAATAATAATTAATTAAGCAGTTGGTCACGGTACGTATGGGAGCGACTTGACGTTCCTTTCAAACCAGAGAAACATAGCCCTGCAATAATTGCACATTTGGTCAAATAAATAAGAACTTCGAAGGTTTCGCAGACCCAGACGTGAACCACGGTGTTTCCCACGAACCTGGAAAACATAAAGTTGCAATAGATGGACAACCGATCAACCAAATAACTAAGTCGAGTTATTTAGTGCTGGAAAAAAAAAATATATATATATGTGTAGCGACGTGGGACATTATAAATCGGGTTCCCGTCAACGAAGTGAGCGACACCCGTCTTCGCAAGGTCCCGCGGGTGGGAACTCCCCCGACTTCCACCCCCTACTCTGGTAAAGAAACTAGTTCAAAAAGGGATGATGTTTAAAACAAAAGTCGAGAGCAAAGACTCACCCCAGGCAGTGAACAGTCCGGAACAAAAGCAGCCACACCCTGTCTGACACTCAATAAGGGGATTATCGGATCAAGTCGACTGAACTAAGGAATTAGGAAAGTACAATAAGCCAGAAGGTGAATGAAAGTAAAATAATCCTTTCATCATAATCATTATCATCAATAAGTTAAGAAGAATAAATGCAATAACCTTATAGACTGAGATTATTTGAAGGTCATGAGATGCGGTCTGGTGTGACGTAGGTTTTAGAAAAACATTTTCTTTATCGTGCCAACGTGTTTCGAACTTTATTGAGATCATCTTCAGGGTTCAAAGTGTTAGATGTGTCAATCTTGTGGGTCGTGTTGAGAGTGCCCAATTGAGAACAAACACTTTGAGCACTGAAGATGATCTCAATAAAGTTCGAAACGATGGCACGATAAAGAAAATGTTTTTCTAAAACCTACGTCACACCAGACCGCATCTCACGATCTTCAAATAATCATAAACTAACGATCACTTAACACCACACACTTATAGACTGTATAGACGCAGTAAGTATCTTCTTTTTTTTGCCACACCTTGTTTTATTTGCTCTTAATTGTCAGGAAAAAGAATCAAATTAAACTCTACAGATGTTCAACCGAATTGACTCGTTAAACTATCTATGCAATTACCCAACCATAGTCTTATTTTGTAGATAAAACACTTGTCAAATGAGATAAAAGACGAGGTTCGCACTTCAAACTTTAGCTTATATCAAATGGACAATATTACGAAAAGGGAGACTTCACAGAAGGGTAATCACTAAACAGCCTGATTAAACATAAGTTCAAATATTACAATGCGCGCGTACCTTTGATGAATACCAAGTATGAAGACAAAATGAACTGACATATCGTCCGACTATACGAGCTATTTACCAGGTCAACACGCTGACTGCTGAAAAGATGCTGCTTGTTCATTGTTATTTTTTACTCTCAAAGAAAATATTTCCTAATTGTAATCACGTACAATAAATGGGTGGATCAATCTGTCCTATAAACTGCAAAATGGGATAATTTAATACATCTCCTATTAATTATTTTAATTAATCTCACGACTATTGACCTACCAAATTTTAATCAAACAGTAGTGACATTAGTCAAATAGTGACGTTCTGAAATATTGAAGATTTTCGATTACAAAACAATTTTCTAAACGAGAAAAATCTTACATGTGCGCCAGTTTGAAACGGTCGAGAGGGGCGACGCTTTTGTCCGGCAAGTTGGTGGACCTTCTTTGCAAAGCGCAAACGTTCTTATTTCTTTCACGGCTTGCGAAACTCGACGCTTTTCTCCTCATTTTCGAACGGCAGCCGTTTCTAGGAAAAAAAGACAGACCTTTTTCATTTCAACCACTGGCATTTGCTTATCACATTCACCAACGTTGTCAACTTTTGAGTGTATTTTGTATAGAATCGCGCGAAACAATTAATTTCGAATAGAGCTAAAGGGTTTTGATTTAAATATTTTAGCACAATATTTCATTAATTTAATTTATATAATAATAAAAATTATTGTAACGAATCAACTATAGTTGTTTAGCACTGCTAAGAGAATTATACAAGGATGTCTGTTGCCTTTCACAGGTCAAAATACACTGTTTGAAAAGGCCTTGCACTTCTTTCTGTATTACTACGTAAACAAGGGGAACGAACTAAAATGAGGACCGGGAACGAGTAGCCAGTAACAAGCACAGTTAGCAGTTTTGCAGATTCATTAGCAGCACTTTAATATCCTGGACAAGCACTTCTGTCAGTTCCGAACGTCTTCGTCTATCCTTGATGTTTTCATATGACGTATTGTTAAACCTTCGCCCTCTTCAGTGAGGGGCTTAGACCTATAAGTTTCGCTTTTCGGTACAGAATTGGTTCGATAGAGCAAGCCTGGAAAGATTAATTTAAATGTTCAAGGTCTGGGAGTGATACCTTTGTCGTTCTGTCGATTCTGAACAGAAAGAACGAGAATAGTGGGACCACAAATCTGACTGAGTGTTCAGCAACTCAGATATCATAAATATCTTGTATTCTTTGACAGATCACAACAGGACGATAGTCACAAAACAATGATCAAAACCGATTAAGCTATTAAGCGCGTGTTTAAAACATTGAGGGTCATTCTGGTGCGCATATTAAACCTTGGTTAAACGATAGACCAAAGCAACAAGGATGACGAAAGCAACGAAACTACTTCTAGGCCATTCTTTCTACGAGTTCTTCTCCTACGTGGATTATGCTGAATGAGATAGAACATTGAATTGGCTAAGAACCAACCACAAACGTATCACTCCTACGAAATTCCAAAAAACATACACTATGACATTTTTTCTTTACCAACTTACATTACCTTGCCAAAAGAAGGGTGCCAAAGGCAATGAATTTCATGTTAATGTCTACGATGATGAACTTTTGAAATCACCTAATTATTCTTTTTATCTATGGTTTTGGTTGAGATGAAAAAGTTAATGTCACGAGAGGAATTCGAAACCTTTACCTTCGGCTAATCATATATGGATTAATATTTTAAATCAGCTTTGAATCAAACAAACTAAAATAGTGGGGGAAATGGACCGAGAATAGAAACTACCAAACTAGTAAGTAGCAAATTTCAGGTCACCCAGGGAAGAATATGGTTTAACATAGTTAAAAGAGCAAGATTACCCAGACCAGGCAATCAAAAAGGACAAAACTTGCCAATGGAATCTGTGGCAAAAGAAGTGCCAGGGAACAAGGGTTGGTTATTTCTTGTGAGAATTTTTGTTGAATGCCGCGAAGTAAAGAACTTTGTAATTAGGTCCTTTCTAATCATCCTGGTCCGCCTATCCTCGCTTTTATCCGTCAGACGTTTTTAGGCCTATCACAGCATTAAATCAAACACATTACTGAAAATGGCGAGATATTAAAACGAGTCTCAGAGAGCAAACCAGCGAGTCCGACTATTATAATCGGAAAACTTTCTAATATTTTCTTTGTAATATTTGCTGGTTTTGCTATGCTAGTACCAGTTACAACCGTGGTGAGTACTGAAGCAACAGCCAAAATCGGGGTTCTTCACCTCGCAGATTGGCCGTCTTGTCATAGTGATTCTCTCTTTATGTCTCCTTCCTTTGCGCCGACTCGATACCAGGATGATCGAACTGCGGACTACTTAAGAGTATGAACGAAGAATTCGAGATCGTGATCCTTCACGTGCGACCTCGGACATTCTTTCGAGTTGGACCGAATATTTCATACCAGAGCACCTCAGAAGCTAGAGTTCTATCCTATTATCTTCTTTTTTTTATATTTCGTTTGTGCGTTATCCTCAGGGGAAGATATGCATTGAAGGGGCCTATTGTATGCCGCATTATGAGCGCCATTTTCGATTCGATATGGCGTTATCGCTGACAGACGGTATCGTGGAACCCTCCTGCTGACTTACAACTTTAGAAAAACACTATTAACTGTTTGATTCTGGTATACAATTTGAAATTTAACTAAAATATTATTCGTAATTATAAAACAGTACATAAATAATATTCATAATTCACTACGTAATATTGACGCTTTGAATTATAAAAGCGAGATGACCCTCGACTGTCCGAACCGGAAAACAATTTAAACCAATTTGCGGTAACTTATGACAGGTGTGGAAACGGTCAATATAGGACAAATCCGGCGGTGCATTACATAAAACGCAATGGACATAACTAGTGATGTAACGTCAATTTTCTCCCGTTGGCAGAAACCATCTACCCACCGTCATCGGCGAGGCATAAACTTATAATACCCGTAATGTGTCTATCGGTCAAAGCCTATATTGTAACTGTTTTCTATATCTAAAATATTTTACGATTATCCGTAACGCGAGGTCCTAACGCCATATAAAAGACGAATCTCAAAAGACAAAATTTTTTCCTCTCCGCCTATCAATGTGATGCGGATATTTCAAATCGGCGGAACATCCGACGTATCCGCAACAGTAGAACAATTACTCGTTCATCAAAATGAAATTTACTGTGTTTGGAAAAAGTCAAGCTTTAAATAAATATCGTACTCGCTGCCAAGTTTAACACTTTGAAGTAAACAACTATTATCAGGACGGTTAGAACATAAACAAAGGATCTGACCATCTTTCATCCTCGCTCTATTAATCCAACTAAATTCGTTATGGTGTCGTTGGTGAAAAATAAAATGATATAAACACACAACAGTCTGATAGATGAACGGCGGCACAATACAGACTGAAAACAACATCAGGATGCCATTATCTTCGTGTAATGTTACGGTCACATTAAGTACTTAAAAAATAAAATATGTATGTAGTGTTAAGCATAAAGTCGAACTCTATACCCTACACATTATTATTAATATATATAAAACAAATTGGATTTTCTTAGTTTCAGATATCAATTCATAGATACTTGAAAAGCATAAACACCCCGGTTAATGTTTCCAATTATGTAGCAGCACCCAGCGCAATCAGTTCATAGATCAAAACCATTCTCACTCATTATACATACATTATCTCCAATTTACATTCCATTCTCTCAATTAGAGTGATGGAGAATTTTACTTTTACACCTGTTATACCACTAACCTCATTGAGGGTTCATGAAGTATTCAATATCCAGCCATTAACCCCCTACACATTCACGCTAATAAATACATTCACTTTCAACACAAGCCAGGGGCACAAATCCATCATATCTATCATTACTATATAGAATAGAATAACCCTGTTTTCTCCTAAAAATCGGAACAGGAGACCCAGATACTCGCTGCAATGCTCAAGCACGATTTGCCTGTTTCGTAGCAAGCCTACACTCTCTCTATAAAGAGCCAAGGATTTGCAACCTTCAATTAGGTAGGGCACATCAAGCAACCTTTCTCTACATGCCGGGTTTTGACTCAGAATTATCATGATATAAATAATGCAGATTAATAAAACAGTTCTTTGACTGACTGAGAGACAACGCACAAACTAAACCGAAGGATCTAAAGGACTGAAATTTCGACAGTGCAGTCCTATAGTCACATGGATAGCCGCTAAGAAAGGATTTTTTCTTTTTAATTTCAACCCTAAGGGACAATTTTTTACTATAGACTGAAGTGAACTGAAGAAGAGAAGAATTTGAGAAACAAGACATTATATTAGAAAGCCACTCTGCATCGCATTAGAAAGGTACATCCCGCGTGGACGAAGTCGTGGGTAGAAGCTAGTTTTATATACATAATAATAATAATAGCATCTAATGAAATAATATATAAAATCATAGGAAAAATTCTAAGAGGAAAAAACGCTCTGTGATGATGATCCTGTATTATTGGAGATTGTCGCAATTGTTTTAGAGTAAAATGTTTAGATAAATTTATAGACAATATACAACAATCTATTAAATAATATATTTGTTTATTGTTCAGGCGTTATTTTTTGTATTTTAGAATAATTTTATTTTTAATCTTTCTGCCTCAGAATTTGAGAAAAGTGATATGTGTATTTGGTTAAATCCGTACTTTTGAACAAAAATTTGCATTTTGAAATTTACCATATTATATATATACATTACCAAAATTTCCAAAACCTAATTATCTATATAACCTAATTATAATTTTGAAAACAAAATTACCTGATGATTTCTGAGTACCAGGATACAATTATGGATAACGAAAAAGCTGGCAAACTGGGCCAAAGGATGACCTGCACCATATTAGCCCTGAACCTATTCTTAGGATAACAAAACCAAACATAGATCCCCCATTACAGAATGAAATCAAAAAAGGCAAAAGGAAATGGAAAAGTAAGCACATGTTCAAAAACCGTCCCCAACACTGGCAAACTGACTGCTACAGTTAGAGTGGGCAAAATCAACTAGGGCAACAAACAGTTAGAGGAATGATATATATATATATGACTACCATCTGAGAAAACGAGAAAACATCTAAACAACATGAGCACATTCGATGATAAATACATTCGTAGATTATACAATGAGGAGGAATAAAAAACGACCCATATCATCTTCGAATGAGAAGCAACCGCTGAATGGAGACAAAACCTGGGATACAAAGAAAACCCACGGAATGGAATTGTAGCAACGACCTAGTACTTCTTATGAGAAGGGTCGAGTCCTTGCAGTAAACTAAGAAATAAGAAGGTGGAATATGAAGATGTTTGATATACAAAACACGGCAGTGTTGCACTGCACATTCGGCAAAGGAGAGGAGACACCAACATACGTACTAACTACATTTGCTCTCAGGTAAAAGTGTTTGGTATGTACGACATAACCGTAGATAAAATCCAACCACTGAAACCGGGCTTTGTAATCAAATTTATTATTATTTATCAACTAGGATTCACTAGTGTGCCGTTAGCACAGAACTGAAGAAACTATAGCTCTTAAGAGTCGCAGTGTATTACACACCCCGATTGATCTACATTTACATGTATAAAAATAAACTAGACATTATAAAATGTTAACAGTTAATTTTCATGATATTGCCCTATCAAATGTGAATGGCAATTGTAAAATATTCCAGTAAAATTTCAAAATCATCAAGAGGAATGTCACTGAAAACGTGCTACTATCTGATGGATCAGTATTATTTGAAATTCTTGCAATTCTTTTCATTTTATAAGAATATTTTTTTTGTCGACAAGAGGTTTTGATTTCCATTTGATAATTGAGACATTGCTATAAATTTTCGTTCAGAAAGTGAGCGAGTTGGTGGTGTAATCGGCCTAATCTGCCTTTATCTTTGCACTAATCTTTACTTTGCGTTTTAACTTCTTAGTTTATCCGTTCTTCATAAAGTACCTTTTTCTGTGAAGGTAAATAATTCTATAATGTCATCAGTAATGCAATTGTTTGTGTTGTCAACGATTTAAAGCGTCTGTTTGAGATTTAAAGCTAGCCTGTCTTATCGTATTTGGTCTGACATGAACATAAATATTTAAGTTTCAGGTAAATTCATCATGGTCCTGTATGTTAACCAAAAAAAAAGTTCAAATACAAATTTGACACAGTTGGATTTTTTCTGTCCATGTGAAAGCTGGTTTGTGTAGCATGTTAAAATTCAGTCAATATGAATCTGAAAGGTAAAACGAAACTTTAATTGGTATATATATATTTTTTTTTAATTGAGCACGTAACAATTCAAGGTTTATTCTTTATCTTAAAAGCATATTTCAAGACAGTGTAAACTCAGTTTTATCATTTTATTATTTAAAAAAAGACATTTGTCCTCTTCTAAATAGGTATTTCTTCTTTATTGGGCTGGATTAAAATTAGTCAATCTGTTGATTGTTTTGAATTTACAATCAAATACAGGACGAGCGAGGTTATACACACCCAACTAGCGAATTAAACAATGCTAACTGTCACGTCGACGTAGATTCGGATTAAACGTGTTTATAAATTGTTATTTTTTATTATCTTTATGTTGTTATTTATGTTATTTGATCGCAGTGACTTTATATGATATAAAGAACAAAAATTGTACTACTTTGAAATGAGAAAACTTATCGAAAAATCTTACGATTTTTTTCCAGATTCTAATCAATATGTAGGTGAAAGTGATAAGCAGTGATTAAATTTACAGTAGCCGATTTGAAAATGTAAGATATACTAAATACCTCAGTCCAGGGACACAAAACAACTGTAGGTTTTTTTTCTATAAATACACGATTAGCCAGCTAACGAGCTGATTGCGAACTCATCACTATTTTCTTTCCTCGTATCTTATCTGTCTGGCTCACTTTCGTCGGACGCACGGGAAAGATAAGCAACTCCCACCTCGCTGAAGTTATGGATGGTACAACAAAACCGGTATTAGCTGTGTCTTTGGGAAGGAAAAAAATTAAAGCCGCGTGAAACTGTTTTTTCTCGGTCAATTTCGAAATGGCATCTTATTCGCGATACTTGACCTCCACTCGTATTAAATGTTTGCATTTATTAACAAAGCACTCAACCTCCTTTAATGACGGTTTATATTTGAACATGCAAAAGGGATCTGTTCCAAATCAAGAAATACTCGTCGCTATGCAGCTACCATTATTTCAAATTTGTTGAATTGTAGGGTTATGGTTAATCCTTTATCCAAGGAAGGAAGCGAAAGATTTCCTTTTGGATTATGTGAGAGGAACAGCCTGTAATTGCGTCGTTTCCTTTTACCTTGGTATCCTTACTGTTACAGGCAACGAGTAACATTTTAAGGTATATTAAGCGAACAATAAAGCGAGAATTGACGCATCAGGGACTGGCAAGAGACATTCTTATTGGCATTTGTTAGATCTCTTCTTGTGGTATGGCTAGTGATGACCCAGTTGTTTGGACGTATTCGATCATCCGGTTTCTCAAGTCCATTCTCCATCAGCCGGATTGCCACCATGCTTGATTGTAAGTGGTAGAAAGATTTAAAAAAAAAATTAAAACGAGTTAATGTTATATAGACATAAACCTATCCATAATGGTCCATTAAATACGTTTCGGGCCAACAAACCCCCTACTGGAGGTAACAAACAGAAGGATCAAGGATTTGGAAAAGAACGAAATTAAAATTAATTCATTCGCAGTTATCAACAAGAAATTATTTAACCTTGTCGCACTTCTCGTACCAAGAAAACAGGTTTACTGAAAATATCATACTATTTTTGGTTCTTGGTTTTTGTTTTTTATCATATTGTCTATGGTTGGTTTTTTTGGTTAGTCACGTCACCCAGAAAAGGAGCGAGTCATAAACAGAGTACTAAAATATCAAAGTGTTCAGGGTCTTTCAATATGAGTTCTCCTCCGCGACAAGATCAGTCCTCACCATGGTAGTAGGTAGATAGGTAGAAAACCCAGGGTATATTACGAATAAAAGGATTTTATTAATTCCGTCATTTACGATCGTAATAATCCATCCATCCTTGCTTTTTGAATTGGCAAAAGCGTTTTGGCATTTCACCATCTTCAGTTGTGAGTTGGTCTTAAGATGGTGCCAGGTCGAAACGCATCAAGCAGAAATAAGCGAGGGGAAGCGGACCGGGTTGATTATGACCAAACGAATTACTAATTCCACCACTTCGCAGAACAAGAAAATTCACTCCAAATTACCTATTCTTGCCACACTTTTTGCGCTAAGGTAATGTAGGTTTGCCAGAAATGTCATATGGAATTTCGTAGGAGTGATGCCTTTTTGACTGGTTCCTGACCATTTGCCGTTCATCGGTCTTCCAAAGATAAACATGATTTCAAACAACGCACAAATCAGACCACTTCTGTATCGTGTATTTAAAATTTTTATCTCAATCACCAACCACGGTGCAAGCAGAAAGATGGGCCCAGAATTGGTTTGATTGTTTCAAATCGTCCTTATTTGCTTATCGTGGCTGATTGTCTTTTAAACATTAGTCTGGACGATCTTCAAGGTTTTAATTTTTTTTAAAATTTAATTTGTTTTAATTTGGTCCCAGCCAGGCCAGAAAGGTTTTAAATTCATATTCCGAGTTTCTTAGTTAATTAGTGATTGTCCTCATTGTTTTGATTTGTCAATCAATACACAGATGTGTATGCTTAATTAACACCCAGACGTTCTTCAATAGAAGATTCGTGGCCCTTTCTATCCTCGCTTTTTCGCCCAGACGCATTCTGCATGTCACCATCTTAAAACAAATTCACTCTGATGTTGACGAAAAACGAGGATAAGCGGACCAGGATGATTGGAAATGTCAGAATCACAAATGCCTAGACCTTAGTAAGAAATTAATCTTCTAACAAGCGTGCAAAAAGACCAAGTTTTATGTTTTTTGGAATTAATTGGGAGCGAGTTTCTTCAATAAAGAGTTTGTAGTGGAAGATAAAGAATGGAAGCTGGAACCCACCAGCTCTTCAAACACCAATCCTACACAGTCACCTACATAGGATATACTCGGAATATTTTTAATTTGCTGAATTCTAGGCTGACGCTGGGTATTGGTGAGGAATGATTTTTTTTACAATTTACTTTGTTCAGTTTGCTAAGACCAGCAAGCTTTCGCAAAAGCTATACCTAAAAGGATATCCATCCTCCTAACTGTAATAAATATGAACATCTACTTCCGTAAAAATATAGATCTAGAATTATAACTATGCCATAATTGTTAACCTTATGAAATGTTAACAGCTTCAAAGTCCTGATGGAGAGGAAGAGGACATATTCATTGAAAACTTGACTAAGGAACTGAGTTGTTTTTTTAATTGGCCTTATCTCTGATTTTTTAATACAAAATTAAAATAACTAAATAATCTTCTTGTAATTGGGTTAATTAAATATTAAAGTGTGTTACTGATAACCTCCAGCAATATATAAAATAAAAAGAATCATAGTCGAGGGGTATCATTATGAATAGTTTGAGATTTACATAAATGTGTGTAGGTGTCGCATTGTTTTCAATGGAGATTTCGATATTACAAGCGTCATCAACGTTCATAGTCATAAATTTCATTCTATTGGAGTAATTATAACTTGTTTTTCTTATTAGACAGCAAAAGGATCAATATAATTAATTGTTTTTTGAGTCGGATTCAAACAGGATGAATATTGCAGGATTAAATGAAGGTGTTATTTGATTATCTGATTTTTCTTGTCGTGTGTTGCAACTGTGAAACTACATAACCTTTTATTACCGCGGGGGTGAGGGGTGCGTGACGATTCTTTGGAAAATGTAAAGGAACGAATCATCGGGCGCATTTTATAGCAACAATAACGTCTTGTGTGCCTTTGGACTGAGGGAAAGCGTCTTTTTTTGTTGGTCCCACCGCGAGAAACGCCCATGATTTCAAGAGGTCGTGTGGAGCAACCCGGCTTTAGACCTTGTAATTATATTTTATGCTTTGAAGAGTTTGAACGGGGAAAAGTTACGAAAGCGAAATTCACTAACGCAAGTTCGGTCAACAACCGTCCCGACGATTGGAGTGTAGTAAATAGCAAAAAGAAATTAACAAAGCAATATCTATAAAGGGGTTTTTGAGGCCTAACGATACTTTTATGATCTCAAAAAAATATAAATTGAAACTATTATTCAACTTTTACCCAACAAATCAGTGTTGAATCTAAATTTTACAATTCTAATCATCTAGAGGATCTCGCATGGTTTCCTGTGATAGTTCGTCAAAACAAGACCTGACCGACTCAACAATTCTTTCCAAATTATAAAGTTTCCTAAAGTGGATTAAAATTTACTTGAAACAACGTAGTCGGTGAGCGAGAATAGGTAACACTTTGAGTACAAATAAAAATAATTGAATATGGGATACCTCAGGGGTCTGTATTGGGGCCTTTTGTTTTGCTGCATCTTAATGATCTGTAGTCTCAGCACATCCTTTGCCCATATGGTCCATACCGCCGATATTTTTTTCGTATAATCACACCAAGCAATATATTGCATATAAGCGCCAAATCCAAAATGACCTGTTATTTCTATTAGCCAAAGCCCTCTTGAATGTAAATAAAAATTACAGCACCTGGTTTTGTTTGGTTGGATTGATCCTTGTGTTAAAGGTTTTAAAATTAAAATAGAGGACACGTAACATATCTTTGTGTTAGTACAGATGACATTTTAAGTCTAAAAAAATTAACCTAAACAGTCCCGAACCCTAATCTAAACTAACCTGTTCCTAATCATAACCTTATATATTATATATAAGGTTATAACCTAACTATAAACTAACTGTCCCTAATCCTAACCCTACCTAAAATATAATCTCACCCATCCTTAACCCTAATCCTACCACATGTATCTTGCCCGTCCCTAACCGTAACCCTACCTATCCTAAGCAAACCTCCTCCTAACCGTAACTCCACCGAACATAACTCTAGCCTTCCTAACCGTAACCTCACCTAAATTAACCTAACTCCTTTCTAATAATAACCCTACCTAACCAAAACTAATCCTTTCCTAACCCTAACCGTACCTAACTTAAACTAACTCCTCCCGCCGAACCCTACCTAACCTAATCAATTCTAACAAAACTCACCCCCACCAAAAAAAAAAATCCATATTGAAATGTGACAAACTCCATTGTAGCCAGTAAGATTTATGTTTATATACAATAGGCTGCAATACGAATTTCTACCGTTTTCCTATATATTTGTGTTCAGAACACTTAGATAATTTTTAATAGAGTATGTAATTATATAGATAAGATTAAAATTATTTTATTTTTAAAATGATTTTTTTTTTAATCAGAACCTAAATAGTTTCATGAGACGCCCTCCAATATTAAGCTAGTATTGCCAAAGCATTGATTCAATGTGCTTTTATTTGAATTTACTAGTTATTGAATTTTTCGTATATGTATTTTCCGATGTCACTCCATAAACTATGTGTATAAATTGTAGTTCTCCCTTCTCGACTTTTAATATGATGTACAAATAGTTTTATTGTATCTCTGGTCTATTATTTTTATAAAAAGGTACTAAAACTTGTTATGGTTGCTTTTACAAACATTACGTCATAGAGTACCTGCACACAACCTGTTGTAAGGTACAAGTCGGGTTATTTTGTGTACTTGTTATGTTTAAAAAAAAATTAAGGAAAAAACCAATTATTTTTTCAAAAAAGCCTCCAATCCTGTGTCCTATTTCGAAATCGTTTGAAATGAGTCAACACTGGACCTGCTCCTAACCAAACTAGCACCTATAATGACTTTTTCCTTGTTCGAACATTTTTCAACTTAAATAGTTAAACACTTCTAACCAGCCAATAGACTGCGGATATAATAACATGTAATTAATCGAAATAACAGATAAAGAAAATAAATAGTGTGTGTCTATTTTATAATTTGAAAAAAATTATTCGTGCTATTGAAGGCATAACAGAGGATTTCACTAAAATGTATTTACTACTGCATATTTATGTACTGCAATACGGTATGTACAATAAATTAGTTTATCGTAAGAAAGCAACATCAAAGCATTGTCCAACGTGTTCATTTAACTATTACCAGTTTGAAGAAGATCACATCTATTTAGCTGTTAATAAAGTGTTAATTATTAATTCCTTAATATCCAATTTATAAACAATTATTAAAGTTAACTATAGAGGAGATTCCTATACACTTCAAAAATACTTTATTGTGAAACAAGTATAAATATAAATTTTTAAATAAATAATAAATAAATAAAACATAAATTTTTTAAATAATTGTTTTTAAATTCACTTCATCACTTTATTTTATTATTGTCTATAAATTGTATAAAAGAAAAATTACAAAATTGTAAATTTTGGTCAATAAATTAAAATCCTGTTTAAACGGTCTAAACTTGATTTCAGTTTCAAAATCTAGGTCATACATATAAAGATTTTATAAATTTTTAAGGGTTACTTTACTTACAAAACGTACTTAATATTATAGTAAGGAATTTTATGATTGTGAATTATGTTTTAACTTCAAATACTTTCACCAGGAAGTGACTATTCTAATTTGACTCAGTGTTTGCGGCTTTAACCGACCGACCTCATAAAAATGAAACATTATTGCCCTCAACGTGAGATAAGAGTGAAAAGAGGGTAAAACATTAAATAAAATTTTCAAAATTGACAATTGGAAGAGGATGTAATCCCTAGGGTGAGAGGCACGATACCTCGCCGGATAAGATAAAATGATCCAACGAAACCCTATCGGACCTGTAACAACGGTACATTTCGACTACGAAACGGCACTTACAAGAGTCGGTCCCATAATGTGGGCGTCGCATGGACCACTTGATCAAGTCAGAAAGTCCCCTGGTCCAAACAGAAAATAAAGTTAAAAAGAACAATTAAATGACTATGCTAGTGCCACACCTACACCGCATTCCAAAAGATCCACTGTCAAACTGATTACCATGATCCTTGAAATTACCGACACTGTAGAAATAAGCAGATGTCATCCCGTATTACGAAACGAATATTGAGCTTTCTAAACATTTGTTTCATCTCAGTCATTCTTTGCTGGAAATGAAGAACAAAACAAAAAGGAAATATGTTTCTTCACATATCAATAGTCCATATTCTTTCATCCGGCCGCAATTACATGATACAGTGAAACACGCTTCCGACAAAATCTTAAGATCAGAAAGGAAAAAATATTGAACTTACAAATTACATTTTAAAAGCATACTCGGTAAAGCAAGACAGTAGTTGCTCAAGTGGACGAATTGTAATTCGGCGCATTTGATCCAGTTAATGTCCAGTCAACGGCCTAACGGAATGTTGTAAAACATCAATATTTCTCAATTTCTGTTGCCTCCGTCCAACTTTGAACTGGAACGAGAGAATATTTCCATTGTGCTTTTAGCAGAAAAGTAAGAGGTTTATATTTTCTTGTCTATGCTTTTCTGCGTACATTGGCGATGTATCAATGAACGATTTTAATTGTCGGTGAAGAAGAAAAATATGACATTCATTTGATCAATTTCGGGGTTTCGTTTAACGTAAAAATTGGCTAAGCTTGAAATAAAGCCATTGATATTATAAGACAGAAAAATTAGAAAGTGTAGCGTTTCCGAAAATCTACGAATCGGCATGGAGACAAGTAAATCAGTTTATTTTTTTTTACGTTTATCGACCATGGATTTTAGAATAAGATTCAACACAAAAAAGGAAGACTTGAAATAATGATCGACGTAACTATAGAAAACCATTGAAGTCGAATGCAAGGAGAAGAACTGGGAAAGGACTGCAGCGTACCGTGAAATGTACCGGTGCCCCACCCGGTCCAAAACTCGAGCCTGTTACGTGCCCTGCAAGCTATATAAACTGGCGACCCAATGTACCGCAGCATCAGTCAATCGACAGCCGAAGACAGAAAATACAATGTCGAAGGTAAGAGACCATAGAGTGAAAGTTTCAGTGAAGAATCGCGGAGTGTTCCTGTGAATCGGAAATTGGGGACGTCATTAAAATTGCGGATTTTATTTCAGGGATTAACGATAGCAGTTGCGTTAGCGGTGGTCGGTTGTATTACGGCTTATCCCCAGCACGGTGGTTACGGAGGCGGTTTCGGCGGAAGTTTAAGCGATGGCGGAGCCTACGGAGGCGGCCACGACGCCGAAGGAGGTGGCGGCGGATACCAGAGCGACCACGGACACGGACATGGACACCACGTTGACTATTTCGTGAGTTAAATATAACAGATTTTCAATTATTTTGCGAGTTTTTTACAATAAATTGGTGTTGAAGGCCCCTGCTCATTACGCCTTTGAATACGACGTCCACGACCCCCACACCGGCGACGTGAAGAGCCAGCACGAGACGAGGAAAGGCGATGATGTCAAAGGGTTCTATACTCTGAAAGAAGCCGACGGCACTGTCAGAGAAGTGCACTACACAGCTGATAAACACAATGGTTTCAACGCAGTCGTCAAAAGGACCGGACATGCCGTCCATCTTCAACATTACGGTCACGGAGACGAACACTGAACACCTCCGTCTGTCCAACTACCCTCTAGTCCCATTGCGGCTCTAACGGATTTATTGTTTCATTATTAGTTGTTGCATTTTTATTATATTTTATCTTTTACATCTTAATTTTATTTATCCCTGACGAATCACATTTGACGAATGCACTGACCATTATTGCCTTCTGATGACCAGTTTTACACCGCGTCGTTCCCAATACTAACCTCCTCAAATTTACTACTCGTCATGGGCCATTTTTGTTTTTATCGATGTACATTTCTCCAGAACAACCATCATAAACTAAATGATCCTTGAACAACCTATGAGATTGGCGGACCCATAAATTGTCTGATAGGACTAACAAGTCGTAAATCGTCCAGCTGAAGGTAAAATTAATAAACCTTACTCTATTTTTTGTTTAAACATCGACAGTGCGCTAATAGTATGTACAATAAAATTGGTCACTGTTTATAAAATAATATAATGTTGTCATAACAGAATAGAATAACATATAAAAACAATTCATTCATGGGATCTCACGGTTCCAACACAAGTTTCATTATCAATAATCTGTTCGAAACATTCAATTTTGCACTGAATTCATAAAAGTAACAAGGTTTTGGGTATTTCTACTAAGAAAGGAAGGCAAGGGACGACGGATCATCAATTTTACTGAAACTGTTTTGGTTATAGTAGGTCGCAAAATATTAGACTTGTCCAAACGCCAAAGGGCTCTCGGAGGAGAGAACAAAATATATTAATGTATAATATAGTACAATAGAGTAATGTACATAATTTGTTAAATATTTTTAAAATATCTTTTTTTTTATAATTCTAATTTTTTTTAAATTTACTGTGTTTTCACTATGCTTCTAACTCTGATCAAGTTTTTTGTTTAAGCTTGAGACTAGAGCGACGTAGAAAAATACAATTAACATTATAAAGTAGGTTAAAAAATTTCTATAACAAGAAACGAACATGATAGTACTTTTTCGCACCGTGAAAAACCCCTGAATATATTTGTGGCCTTCCTTTCACCATTTTTTTTTTCAAAAATCACAAAAACTGTAATAATAATAAAATAAGTAATAACTGTAAAACCCGTCCATCGATTCATAGGATACTTTTTAGGGTTTTAGACCCTTATAAATTGTACGTAATCCCAAAACCCTGGCATCAGTAAATAAATTGTAACCGGAGATGTAAAATAACAGTTTGAGTGGCTTTTATTTATTTCGCCTCATTTAAAATGACATAGGTTTTGTAGATATAGCTTGAAAGAAGAGAATTTAGATTTTCTAGCAATTGTAACAATTGAGAATTTGGACACAATCCAGAGACTTATGATTTTTAAAATTGAACATCGCACGTCGGAGAAATAAAACTTACTGCAACTTTCCAACCTGGCTTTGTGGGGTCTGTCGATCATCCAATATCTATGATCTTTTTTGACAATTTAAACTTGCCATTCTTGTTGCGCGTTCGATTTCTGTTGCCTCGTCCTGCTCTGATTTTCTTTTAAGAGTTCTTCGTCGGTTTTGAACCTTATTCCAGGTTCCTCTGACATTTTGTTGTCCAAACACCTTTTCGCTCGTATCTCGAAAGATATTCTTTATTTTATCCTAGCGTTCAATGGCATTATCTTTATCTGAGAAAGACTGAAAGTATGTCGAAGCTTTTCTCTTTTTTTCGATTTTTTACGAGCTGCTACTACCTTCATTTGGAAATTGGCTGGGAGCAAGGGCAATGCAAGATTGGGCGACCGAAGAAAACGTGGAGACTATCACTGGAAAGTAGTGGAGAGTGGCCAAGAATTGTGCAGCTGACAGAGAGGGATGGAAAAACTTTGTGCTCGCCCTATGCTCCACTGTGAACGACAGGAATTAACTATAAATCTAATAAATTAACTAAAAATCTAATAAATTAACTAAAAATCCGATCACTTATAATACGATCCTACATATAATTTTCATATCCTACGTCGAAACCGAATATAGTCTGATATATAATAACCTTGAAATACAGTTATATGAAAAGGGGAAACTTTATTTTAAAACCAATTATTTAAATATTCAATTTTTTCTCGTCTCCTAAGGCTCATTGGCAAAAATATAAGTAATACTGTAAATAATAATCTATTCTTAATTATAAAACACTCAACAAATTACGAATTTGTATCTCTTTTCTTTTTGATAAAATACAAAATTAAAGTTCGAATCGCTCTTGTGAAAACAATCTGAGTCAGAAAAATTTTATGCCCAAGACTAAGTTGATAAATGTAATCAGCAATTGACTCATCAAAACCAATAGATCTGTGTCAAGATACTGCAAATATTTCTTTCAAAATCTTTTTCTATTATGAAAAATCATTCTTAATTTTAAACAGTGTCTGGCTACATAAAAATCATAGTTCATTTAGTGTTTGTAATGATAAAAGTGCTGGTTGTAACTAAGCCATATGGGTTACAACTAATTACACTTAATTAATCTTTTTATGTAAGGTTTTTGGTTGAAATGAAAAAGCTAGTACCACGAGCGGGATTCGAACCCATGATGTTCGGCTAAACACGCCGCTGCTCTACCACTTGAACTAACTATAATGAAGTTGTATTTCGTTTTACTTATTAAATTCTAAATTAAATATTTAGGGGTCTATTGACCCAATTACTTCTTTCAATTGATTAATCTTTTTATGTAAGGCTGAAAGTTTTTTGTAAGGTTGTAAGGTTGTAGGTTGAGATGGGGATTAGTGTCCGAGTGGATCGAAGTCACGATAGCTCAAGTGATAGAGCACCGGCGTATTTAGCCCGAAGGCCGTAGGTTCGAATCCCGCTCATGGCACTAGCTTTTTCATTTCAACCAACAACCTTACATAAAAAGATTAATTAATTGAAAGAAGTAATTTCGTCAATAGTTATAACCAATTATATCACTAAATTTAATGGGTTATAACAATGTTCAACTATCTTTTTTAAAAAGATAGTTACTTACAAGTTTCTTTAGTTTTCAGATCCGTATTTCCCCCAATAGTCCATCATCAGATGAGGGAGTCCTACAACCTGATGATGAACTATAAGTTTGAAATCCGGATCGTTGAAAACAACTAACTGTAATTAGGAACTATTATTTTAAATAGATTGAACAACACACTCACTCCACGAATTATCATGTCTATAAGGACTATACTGTCCAAGGTGGACATTTTGAAAAATTGAAAAATATTTCTTTGAGTTATAAAAGTGAAGTATGAAAAACCAGTTTGTTCATTTAAGTGTATATGGTAAGAAGGTCCGAAGCTAATTTGTTTACTTTCTCAAGAAAGTTATCGCATTGTGAAACGATTGATCTAATGTGACATACACATTCTTAAAGTTAGAAACTACTTACTTATTAGAGGTAGTGAAGTAGGAAGTCCGGTGTTTTAACCATTTGACCTATGTTTTCCATCATTTTGGCCATGTCCCAGATGATGAAATCAAACTCAGGCCTGCCAAGTGGGGGGCGGAAGTATTTTAATTTATAGAATCGTCATGGAACACTAATTTAGAAACAAACATATACGGTCGTCTGGCGATCGTGGAATAGGATTTGTGACCAAACTCGATTATAAATGAAAATCAACCTCCGTCTTGTGAGAAGAGTCTAATCGCATGGGTATATTTACACTCAACACGTTGGTAATAGAAATTTTTTAATCACTTCTACACTAGGTATTATTTTTGTTTGTTTTTACTTAGAAAATTCAAGTGAAACTAAACATAGGACCCAACAAAATAGCTAGAAAAGTGAGTGAGATAGTAAGGACAAGGCCTTTTGGAATTCCTGACTGACCAAGGTGTTTATAACAAAAGAAGCGATAATTGTCGAAGCAAACGGTATTTTCCGCGTTTCGAATAAAAAGATGATCTTCGATTCTTTTCGAATTTTCGAAAAACGGACGTGCGTCCGTGACCCCTCGCTTGCGGTTTCGAGTTTGTCAAATGTTGGGACACGGTTGAACGGATGGGAATGACAGCGATAAAAGTACAATCTAGTCTGGTCCAATTTTATTTAACCACACCGGTCAGCGTTACAAACATTATAATATTACACTTCCTATATTCGTTTATATTTGGATATAACCGGAAAAATGTTAAAGCCAATCTTCAAGACTGATCCTCTCGCCTCATTCCAAAATCAAGGGTATCTACTTCATTTCTGAATATGTAAATATTTTTAAAAGATAATTTATTTTGTAATTTTATTCTGTCTTTTAAGAACAATTGCACAAACTGCTTTATAATAAAATTGATATTATTGTCATTGATACGATTGACATGGTTCAAATTGATCATCCGTAACGTTAATTACGATGAAACAAATTTTAAAACATAAGAATACCACTGGGAAAACATTTTCTAACTGTTTTCCTGCAATTCTTTCTAATCCAAGAATATTTTTTAATATATTTTAACACCGTTCTCCAGTAGATTTTCCTAATCTGGAGAATTGTCTGGGGGGAAAAAAACAATAAAAGGTTAAATTTAAAAAAAAAATATATATACACTCAATGTAAGTTGGAGGACTTAAAAAAACATGCTCGATAACTTTTTTTGTTACATTTATTTGGTATTTACAACTACAAGTGATGTATTAAGAAAATACGTTCGTATATGTTGAATTATCATTTGAGGCTCGATAACTCGTACAGAAATAAACCAATTATATCTTTCTTATAACTATATGTACAGTTCTCTGGGGTGAATGTGTGCGGTGAGGAAAAGTAAATTTTTAGCGAGAATGGAGAGGGTTTAGAGGAATTTGGAGTAATTTGGAAGAGTGCATATGAGCGGACTTCTTTGTTTGTAATCGCTTGTTGTGCATATTAATTTATTAGCGTGAAATGAGGGGGCCGTTAAAACTCGCCCCAAGGAATATCGAGAATCTGTGGGGGTGTATATAAATCCAGACTTGGGAGCAAAATTAATTTATTAATGAGAATGGAGTGGGTTCGACCACACCACGAGGAATATCGAATGTGACCCGATTTCTACGATTGTATAGGGTGATGATGTATAAATATGTATTACATGTTTAATGCCTATTCTGTAGCTGACAACCTGAGGTACAAATGAGAACTTTTTAGGGTTTCAATATAGTATACATATAAAAACAGATGGTCAGTAAACCAGATCGAGACGCTCAAATGGCCGCAGTTTAAAACAAAATACCAGAAAAAAAGGAAAACACGAAGAGTGCCGGCGATGACCTCAGCTGTTGGTCGGCCCATAAACCTTCCACATTATGTATATTACATACATGACTTTATCGTTTCAATTATGCAGAAAAGTAATTTTGCCCCATAAATGGATTTTCCTGTTTCCTCACACGTAAGAAATAGAGAAACAACGTTAATCACGGCTCACGTACTTTGGAAGAAGTAGTAATTATTAAAACCAATTTCAAAGATAGAGGACCGCCGATGACCTCAACTGTTTGTCGGCCCATAAATGTATATATAACGTACAATTTTAGAGCACACAGTTCATTCACATTTTGTTTTAGCGAATAAAATTTTATAGAAACACATGATTTTTGTGTGATGTGTGTAATGATCTTTCTTATCATTGTGACGTTTATCATAATCGCAAATTAGTCTATTGAATTTTACGACTGTAATGAAAAACTTACTAAATAAAAATCTATCTATTTAATAAATAATAAATACACCAGTTTATTTTCAGCCTGGCCTCATTTTCTGTCCATCATAGTTGATACCGTTTAAATCTGTTGGCGTTGTTTTTTTTATATTGAAAGTTCTGTCTTAGTCCTACTAATATGTAATGTAAACTATGTACTACAAGGTAATTTCTATTATTCTTATTCAGAAAAAAAATATATGTATACTTTTTTTATAGACTTGATTGGGATCCCGGCAGATTTTTCGCGTCGCTTACCTTCCTTCATGGTGAAATTGTTAAAAACACTGATATGAGGCAAAGTCCAAAGCAGCAGGAGGAGCAGGGACCACGATCACGATTTTTCAACTTGTATTAAAAACGTAGTGGGGCAGTGAAAAGAGTATAGGAATAGGTCTTCCCCACACCGAAAACTCTCTCGGCCCCCCTCGTCAGTCGTAAAACATCCATCTGCGGCTTTCTGCCCAAAGTGGGGAAAAATAGAAAAACAAATTGAAACCGGCATCGATAAACCGTCAATAACGTTCAATTGAGAGGAAATCATCAACCAATTGAATTTCAACGGTCATAATCGGCTAAAATAAGACGTTTAAACCTCTCTCGACATAGCATAGCCAATTTCCAAAGACAATGTCCGAGATCCGACTTAGTTTTCAAGCATTTTTAAGATAAAAATAAAATCATGCGATCTCAAAAGTCCCGTGTTTGTTCACGTATCCCTTGTTAATTTTGACACCAAGGCTGCTTCGTGTATTTAAAAGCCATTTCGAACTTGTGACGTTGAAAAACGTTTCGGGTTTTTCTTAGTTTATTATAATTAAATAATGTCCTGGCATTTGACCAAGGGACATTTCAAAATAAGGGGAAAAACGTCAGTCAGATTTAAACATTAGTAAAATTATTTTAAACTTCAAGAGGCTGACTACTGTCCGCCATCTTTGAAAGAAACCTATCATAATGTCTAGTTATTTTAACTGTATTTTCGAAAGAGAGATGGATTTCAAAATATTCCCAGTCCATTATTACTCAAAAATTCAGGATTCAAAAAATCCCTATGGATTTTTAAAAACATAATAGACCGAGCTTTAAAATGTAAATGAGGGTTTATTTGTAATTATTATTGTGTTATTTATCCATCTATTTATAATGTTGATTTGTTTGTTAAAAGTGTTGGCCCTTCTTTATTCTTTATTTTTATATCCTTCTTTTTAATAGTTATATTTTAATAATTGATTTGTTGCATTTTTGTATGTCCTATGCTTGGGTACCTGACCTGTTTGGACTGTAAAAAAATCTAAAAAAATATTTCTCAAAGATATCTATATACTTATGAGATCGATTTTGTTTTTGGAAACTTACTTTTACTTTTTTTTAGAGGTCGGCAAACTACGGTTGCCGCTATTTTCAACCCGCGGCTTTATATTATTATTTACATTTTTTTAAAATTACATGGAAAAAATGTAATTAAAATGGGATGGATTCTATAACGATATAAGTTGATAGATGTAGATTAAGGAGTACAGACATATAGTGTCATCCAAAAATATTCTTAAATTCTGTTTTTTTCTGTTTCCACTTGTTTTTCCTAGCCCTATTACTCAATTTTTTTAACACAGTCGAAACAATCGTTACGAAAAGTCGTGATAACAAAGCGTGAAAATTAAAACATTATTTTTATACAGTTTTTATAAAAACATGGTCTTTATTTTATTGCCTGTTTTATTTAAAACTGAGTATGGATCCAAAGGTAATTTTTTAGAATCTGTTGGTGTTTTAGAATTTTAATTGGTTGGCGGATAAAGCCGACCTGGGATAAGGTATAAACTTATTTTTTAAATTATAATATCAAATTGTTTAACTGAATGTTGTTTAAAATTAGGTTTAAAAATCAATTTTCATATTTTACTGAAATAAAATTTCAATTTTTTACGATTTTTACCATTTACAAGATAAAGTGAAATTATCGAGTTCTGAAGGAAAACTTCAATACCTCCAAAACAAATCGATTGGTTTTTGAATTTCTTTTATAATTTATTTTCGACTGGAAAGGACTTCCAAAGTGTAAAAATTTGATCCTCAAAATTCATTGATTCGTTCTCGAGATATTGAAGTTTTCCTTAGAGCTCGATAATTTTAATTTATCTTGTAACTGGTTTAAAAACTGGATTGAAAATTTAATTGAGTAAAAAATGACAATTTCATTTGTGTTGATTTTTTAACCTACCTTTAATCAACAGCAATCAGTTATACGAGAGACAGACCCAGTAAGTAAGTGACCCTGTGCCAGATCAACACAGTTGTCCGGGGGGGGGGGGAACAAAATTTGTTTTAAATAAATACTTTGGTCCGTTATTTCCTCACTCACCTCCACAGATGTGCTTCAAACCCTTGGCATTTATCGCATGACAGGCACAGTTGACCATTGTCCACTTCTTGTACTTTGACCCCCTGCAATCAATTATTAAATGAGTCATTTACTAAAATTTAATTTTCTTAGTTGGTTCACTGAAATTGTCAGATTTCCTACGGAATAGGACAAAATTTACACACGAAACCATTACTGAAAATGGTGAGAAGACGAAACGCGTCTGACAGACTTTTTTATTTAAATTTATTTGTTGCCTATACATCATCGTATACTATACAAATATATACAACTGATTAGTGTATCACACAGCACAACACTAGCACTGCACTGGTAGAACACATGCTTCGAGGAGCCAGCCATTGCTGGCACTCAAAGTGTTTAATTAGGTGTCAAGGAGGTCCCGAGGCCACCGATGGGTGAGACGACTTGGCGAGTTGTTAGGATGGGGGGAATGAGTGGAGAGGGCTAGAGCAGTATGGTTAGGATGGTTCGAAAGGTTGGTTTAGAATATGGATCGGATCAGTTTGTTGACAAAAGGAATGATGAAGTCTTTGTGGATAGTGAGGTTAGTGACGTAGTTAGGAGCTTAAACGATTGACGATCCATCGATTGGAAGGACTGGATATTGAATGGCTTGGATCCACTCCGTATGTCTATATTGCTCTTAGTAAAGTCTTGTACAGTATTAGCTTTGTCTTAGATGTCAAAGTTGATTTCGGTCTTAGTAGTAGTCCAAGTCTTTTTTTAAGTTGTTGTTCTTTAAGTCTTGTATAGGGATTCCAAGTCAGTGTGCTGTCGAGATATATAGTCTTGTCTTCCATTTTGTACATCAGTCTTCGATAAAGGTGGTGATAATAGTGTCAGGATGTATTGGTCTGACAGACAAAAATTAGGAACGACCTACTGCAGATTTATCGATTAGTTTCCGTACTTCATTCTAGATAAGTTGAAGGGGGTATAAAATGTCATGTTGAAGTTCAACTTTACCTTCTCTTCTGTTTTATTATTTCTCCGACTTTAACTTACTTAGTTGTGACACATACAGAAAAATATTTTTATCGAGAATACGAGGCCGGTGAAATTGAAGGTTATTTAACGACGGAATCATAAAATGTGAAGAATTGTAGGAATGTGTTCAACTCAGCTTGGCATTATTTCTAGCTACATTTCTCGATTCAAGGATTCTACGATTGACTTGAGTTAAACTAAAGGCCTATTGCTAAACCCCTTTTGCGTGTTTTTACCATATTTTACATAACAGACAATATTTTATAAAGTGACGAGCGTGAATGAATAAAGAATTCGCCTATAACAGTATAACATGACACTAATGTCGCCACTTACCGTATCTCTGATTTCCGACATAACAACTTTTGCTTGTATCGTATTTCTTTCTTTGGAGATTTCCACCCATGAGATTGTCGGATTATCGATTATACATTTTCCTTTAACAATCCCCTTTTCGGATTTCGACAAAGAGGCTTCGAAACTGTATCCTTTCGAAGATGTGCTGGCAGAGTCGTTTTTGTCCTTTGTCCCGACTGTGACTTCTATTTCAACGGGTGGGTTATTCTTTTCAGACTGGACTGGTGCATCTAGCATTTCAAGTTCGCGCTGACGAGCATTTGTAAAATCGTTCCTCTTCCGTGTTTCATCTCGAAACGCGTTATTTCCTTTTTCGTAGTGAGAAGGTCTTTTCAGCTTTGACCATTTTTCCTTTTCGGCATCTCTTGGATATGAGTCTGCTTTGTTACACTCAGAGTAGTTAGAACGACCTAAGTAAAACGGTTTAGGTGAAATCTGTGTAGAGCTGTGAAGAGCTCGCAGTTTATCCATTTGTGCGGTAAAGGCTATAGAATCAGATTGCCGTTTATTTCTGTCGTGTCTCCACCAGTTATCAGGCAGAATGGTTCTTTTCGCACTATCGCCATGTAACGGTGTATCCGTTTCTAAATACATGGAGGAAATTCGGTCTGAAACGGAACCGCGTCTTGCATTTTCATCGCGATGTAAAACGGAAATGTTTAAACTATTTCTAAAAGGCGCCGGTGTGATGAAATCGTAGTTGAAAGAACTAGATCGTCTGCTCTTGTCGCGCATTACCACGGTGTTCTCGGCTGCCATAAGACGTCCGACCCGGTCCTCGTTGACGTTCGCGTCTTCTTCAAATTTGTTCACCTTTTTTAACAGTTGTGAAATTTCCGCCTCGAAAAGGGGCACGGACGCGAGGCCCTTTTTCCCATTTTCACCCGGCCCTTCACAATTTTCACCCTCGTTGGACATTATTGAACGGACTTATTATCGCAACTGAAGTGTGTTTCCAATGGGACAGATAAAAACCGAAAATCGATAAGAGTTATCTGACAAAAGTAGCAAATTTCACAACAGATATTTGTAATATTTTATATATTTAAAACTGCTCAATATACAAATAACTCCAACTAACTTCCAGAAGAGACCAAAACCTTTAATTGCAAACGTGCAAGTAACAAGTTTTCTTAATTAAATAAAATAAATTAGAGTGTTAGCATATACAATTTTCAAACAATGTAAATGTTAACTTCTCAAGATATCAGGTTGGATTGCTTTCAATGCCGAGTGTATTGTTCCCTTCGAAAAGAAAATCCATACAATAATTCAAGTTAATATTTGAGCTAAAGGTATTACTTTAATTATAGTTATGTATGTGATTTATTGAACTACTCCAACCACTTGATTTTTTATTTACAAAATTTATTTACACAATTATAGGACAAAACAAACTGTTGCCAGTAATTTTAACTTTTTACTTACATTTATTTTATTATGGTGATAAAAAATCTTATGAAGGGGCAGATATATAAATAAGCCCTGATAAGTGGTTGGAGTAGTTCAATAAATCACCTGCATAACTATTCAATAAACCAACCGAGTGAAACGAGTAACTTGTGATAAATTTAATTAGTTTCTATCATTGAGAGATAATTGTATCTGTAATACTTTCAAAATACTTAAGAAAAACGTGATAAATTTCAAAATATGAGGATATATATGTCTACCGCTCCAAACTGGTTTATCTATTGGACAAAAACGAATTTCATTATTTTTTGCTTTTAAACACCAGTCCTTTCATATCATTTATGCTGCTGACCTACCTACACACCCTAATAACATGTACGCGAACGATATCGCAACTTTGTCATCTAATTTGAATCTTAAGCTACCTCCAACATACAAGAACAGCTTGAGCGAGCAGAAAACTCCCTTTCTACAGACGATTCAGCCATATTCCTACAATGTCCAAAATCCTTGAAAAACTCCTTTTAAAGCGCTTAATACCCATCCTAGGATACTCATAAAATCATACCCTCTCACCAATTCGGCTTCCCTCCTCATAATTCCACGATCCAACATGGTTTTAATGTTGTCGACACTATCTCCTGTGCTTTACATATTAAAGAAAATTGCTTGGGTGCGTCTTAGATGTAGCACAGAATTTTGATAGGGTCTACGACCCGCGTATGGTTTATAAACTTAAATGTTTCCTACCCACTTTTTTAAATCTTATCCTGAATTGACCGCCGCTTAAGAGTGAGGGGCGGAAATAAGATCTTGGAAATCAGACCGATACAAGTCAACGTCCCACAAGGAAGCATTCTTGGTTTCATCATTTACATTATCTACACTGGTTATCTACCTGCATACGGCAAACCAACAAACTCCCTACGCGGATGATACTGCAATTTTGTCTTCTAATTAAAATCCTGTCCATGTTACCTCCAACAAACAAGTACACCTTGACCTTATCGAAGAAAGAGGAAAAACGTACTTAGTGTACATACACATTTAAAAAACAATAACTTCACTATACATTGACACCAAAGGGATACCGATTTTCATTCAAGTCAGATACGAAGGAGTATACCTAGGCAGCAGACTGTCGTGGAATCCACACATAACTTAAAAGACAATATAAGACATGGCCAACAAGGAAGACTGTTAGCCCGAAATCTGTTTTGACGTCATCATTAAACTAACCTTATACAAGGCTTTACTGCGACCACTTTGGACATATGGAGTGGAAATGTGGGGTCCTGCCAAGACACCCAACATCCAGCGCATACAATGAAATGTCAGCTCGTTGCTACGTCACTGATCTACTATCTACAACGACCTCACATTACTTTTCTCAACGATTGGTCCGTTCCTAATTCCAAAATTTCACATTAAACTCTAGATCCGTCCTAACCCCACTGCTCGAGCCCTCTCTACATATACCCATCCCGAGAACACGCCACCCCCGGCCAAATCGAAGATTGCCTCCAGACCTTCTTGCTACCTAATACCTTACACTGAGTGGTGTTAGTGCTGTGATCGTGTGAAAATAAGAGTTATAATCACTTTTGCATTGTGTACCAATATGTATATGGTACAAATAAATAATTATAAAAAATTTCCCTATTTATAGACTTGTTTGAATTGTTAAACACTCAACTTATATACAATCAAATATATATCAAAACTGTATCACTACCTTATTCATAATGTGAAGGAATTGACAATTTTAGGTTCTGTCACGGTAATATATTGTGATTTATATTAATTATACATAATAGGAATAATTGAGATGGAGTGAGTTATCAACTTACTTTTTGTAAAGGATAGTTTTATACAAAAAAAAGATTGAAACTGGTCAACCATGCTTTCCAAAATATGAATTAATGATAATGTTTAGATAATTAAAAAGAGATTAAGCAAAGTTAGCATTTAGCAAGCTTAACGTATTAAAAATAATAATGCATTTATAAAACAAATTAGAGAAAAATAAATAACATGCCAAATCACTGATAGCACTACAGCTTTATAAATAAATAATAAATTTAAAAATTAATCCTAATTAATATAATTTCCAAATTTGAAAGTCAGTTAGTTGCCCTCTAGTGACTGACCATCCAATTTCCAGAAAACAAGCCAGAACTCTGTGAGAGTTTTGAGTTAAATTTCCCCCTATATTAGACTAAAAGTGAACCATGGCTTAAAATATTAATTAAATATACCAGTTGAACATTGGCAAATGCAATGACTGTGTTTATTAATGTGTTTGCATGGGAGAATTGACTGTGCACTTGTGAGAAAGCATTGCACACCATTTCCAAGATCTCAAGATATGAGTTGTTGAGAAAGTCATAAATAGTTTGCTTGGAGAAAATGATACATTTGCTCTTGGTAAGTTGTTTCCTGCTGGTATTAAACAACTTAATACACTAATCTGAATTTGACTTATTTTCCCATCTGAAACAAAATGATCTTTTATTCAAAAAAATGACTTAGAATCTTTGATACTGAGAATAATGAATCAATGTACAATAGAAGGGGTAGTGAAATAACCCCGGATAGTCAGCAAGTCAAATCACTGATAATAATGATCAAATCAGTTCTTGCTGGTAGCTTGGAGTTGTGAAACTTGACTGAAGATGGCAGAGGCCTGATATAATAAGTTCAGACATACTTCCTACAAGCCTATAGGATCTGCTATTTTACCATGAACTCAGTACTAAAGAATAAATAACAAAAAAGTTTAAAAACATAAAATAAAGGATCTGTGAGACATTTTGGGTTTTTAATGAAGCTTATAGCTTCCAATTTTTAATATTTCTTTAATGATATTTATTTTAAATAATATTATGTAAAATGGAAACTGCCTGGAATATTTTAAGGCAATACAAAGTTTTTTCAAAAATATCTGTGCAACTTGAATGTGACTTAAAGTGACAGTAAAATGGATTAAATTGGGCTTCAGGTGCTGTTGATTCAGCACCTAGTGCATGAGGTTCTTAGATCCAAACTATTCACATTCTCATTCATTCCGAAATACATTCTTTCTTATTTACATACCATCACTCAATTGCTGGTAGAATTCTCAACCTCCATCACCCTTTACACCTATACTAAAATCAACATAACTTGGTTGATGGGGTACTCAATGTTCCACCATCGACCCTTTCACACTACACTTTCATGCTAATACATACATTTACTCTCAACTCAAACTAGTGGACACATCATATTATTGACAATAAAACAACAGGTGAATCTTAATCTACAAACAGGTAAAGATGACCCTTTTCCTATGACTCAGATCCTCCAAGGGCCACCTATCAGTGTTTTTAATACCCGACAGTTTCTCTGTCAATCCAATACTACTACTCAATATTCCACCATACTAGGGACATAAAACTACATCGTTGGTGTTTCTTGTAGGCCTGATAATAGATACATGATTGAAGAATTTGTCAGCGTGTCAGCCAGACAATTCATGAAATTCAATGAATCATTTAAATTGAAACAATAATATGGGTCCATTTTTTAACTTTTTTAATCTTTAATTTCTAGATTTTAATTAGTAATTATTCAGAAATCGTGAGATGCAGTCTGGTGTGATGTAGGTTTCAGAAAAACATTTTCTTTATCGTGCCAACGTTTCGATCTTTATTGAGATCATCTTCAGGGCTCAAAGTGTTTGTCTTCTGTGTAATTGTGCCATTCTTGCGTGTCGTGTTGAGAGTGCCCCTTTAATTAGTAACTTGCACAAATATCTTTTCATTTCACAATCTCCATATCTTAAATGTTTTGTCTGAAACGTCACCAAGAATAAAAAAAGAAGTCATAAGTTCATTCTCTGGCTGCCGCCCTGACAAATTCTACAATCAAAACTATATACTTGGACTATTCTATTTGACACTGGTCTCATTTTACTTAATAATCACATTTTAAGGCAGAATTGTTCAATATTTCTATCGGTTATTATAATCATAATATTATTAATAAATTAAAGATATGTTGAACAGCCCAGAAATTTTTAAACCATGATTGTTAGCTATAAATTTGAAAAAAAATTAAATTAATGGTTTTTTTAATTAAAACATTTTCATGTGGTTTTACAGTACCTAATAACTATATAGAATATCTTTTATTCTCCAAAATGGGCGTTTCAGGTATTTTATCCATCATCAGAACTTATTATTTTTTGTAATTTTACATTATTTTAAATTTTATTAAAGATTTAGCATCATTTTGCATCACAGGCCACATGATTAAAGGCTGGAAGTAGGAAACCTTCAGAAAGAAAGGGAAATTATCATGATTATGTAAATTTGGCCCATTTCAATGGTAATTGTCAACAATTAACAAAGGCAAATGAACAGTACATTTAAAAAAAAAAAAAATGGTCGAAGTATGCGTCAAATAATTATGAAAATTCCCAATGCTGTTTCGCCACATCATTGACAGTGCAGGCAGGACTTTATGCTAGCCTTGTCCTATTTTCACAAATAATCTGTTTAATTCTGTCATTTTTTTAAACATAAATTCATTTTAGGTGGATATCATGATGATATAGCTGATATTACTGAATTGTAAAAGGTAGATACAAATAAAATAAATAAATAAAAATAAATGTTTCTAAAAGATGATTAATATAGATCATTCCATTATCATAATTTGGCTTTTGATAATCATTTATCGCAGAATTCTTATTTATATTCAGCAATTTTAAATTATCTAATTCCTATTATCACATCATTTTTTAAATCATTTTAATGTTTTTTTTGCATAATTTAACTAAGAATAATTGACCTATTGAGATAAGAGCTGCATTGTTTTACATTAAAATTAAAATTTAATACAATACTATTGATGATGATGATGAGAAGGATACTAGGTACTTGGTTCACTGCAGCCTTTTGGCTAATTGAACTTTCCCAAGTTCCTTGGTTCAGTTCTAGTGACTCTATCTTTCTTTTAAGAAGTTATGCAATTATGAATAATTATTAATCATCACAAAATATTTTTTGTTTAAATTGCTTTTGAAACTGTAATAAATAAATTGCTTGTGGTCAATTTATGTTATACGATAATATTCAGGGTTTATAACAAGAGTTTTTGTACGGGATGAGTGACGTCTGGAGAACAAAAGTAAGCTATTGTGAGGATGGAGTGGGTTCGACCACGCCCCGAGGAATATCGAATACTCAGGGATGAGTGTGTAACGTCTGGACTCTGGACAGTAAGAGTAAGTTTCTGCTGAGGATGGTGTGGGTTTAACCCCGCCTCGAAGAATATTGAGTACTATGGGATGAGTGCGCGACCTCTGAGAATAAAAGTAAGTTATTATGGAGGTTGGAGTGGGTTCGATCACGCCCCGAGGAATATCGAATGTGACCAGATTTCTCTGCGTGTGGGTGATGATGTATAAATGTGTATTGTATGTCTAGGGTCTATTCTGTAGTTGAAAACCTGAAGTACATGAGAAGCTAGCATTTTAGGATATCCACTTAGTCTTAAATGGCTTCAGTTTAAAATACTCGTGAAAGACCAAAAAAAAAAGAAGGAAAACACAAAGAGGGCCAGCGATGATCTCAGCTGTTGGTCGTCCCATAACCTTCCACATTATATATATATTAAATACATGACTTTGTCGTTTGAATTATGCAGAAAAGTAATTTTGCCCCATAATTGGATTTTCCTGTGTTTCCTCATTCGTAAGAAATAGAGAAACAACGTTAATTACGGCTCACGTACTTTGGGAGAAGTAGTAATTATTAAAACCAATTTCAAAGTTTCAAGATTAGACGGGTATTTGCCACAGGCGTAATTAATATGGGCAGTTTACCATTCCCGAACGCCAAGCAGGGCCGAGGCATAAGAAGTCCGTCAGATTTGTCACCATGGATGTTCCCGCCTAAAATTTCTTAATTTGAATTCGATAGACAGGACTTTTCAAAATAAATTTTGGCCGAGGTTAAAGAAAGTTTTTCGAAAGGCATTGAGCTAATGGGTCGATAATAATGGGATAATTTTTAAGTTCTCAGAGTGGGAATGATCTCTCCATTTTTAGAAACTTCATTAAAATATCTTATTAAAAAAAAGTATATTTGTAGAAAGGTATTTTTTTAACGGATTCAGCTTCTGGTGTGAAATGGTCATCTTTTTGGTCTGCGCTCTATTCGTTTCAGCTTCAAGGGATATTCGTTTAGGAACAGGATTTGTTTTATCTTCCTAACAGCAGCTCATCTAAACTAGCGAGAATAGACGGACACAGAAAAAGCGATCGGTAATTTTCCCCCCTTTGCCAGCGGGGCGATGAACCTGCTGTTTCATCGATCATTTTGGCCACCTCGCTCTTTTGGTCGAAAAGATGAAACGCGGCAGACCAAATTGCAAGTTCGACATGACTTCATCCACTCGCAGAACACGAATCGCTCTGGCATGCACAGCCTATAATTCGCGTTTTCGACTATCTTCACAGACCGGTTCGAGTATTTACCGAATCCTTTCACACCGGACTTCAAATGAATAAAACACTGTTGGAAAATCTAAAAACAAACTTAAATTTTAAGCATCTACTTTTAAACCTACTTAATACTTATTGTGAAAATATTTATCGTAATATTTACAAAGATCGAAAAATTTCTGCAGTAGGTGGTTCAGATTTTTTGTTAATATTTTGCGAACAGAAGAAAATCGAACGTTTAGTCATTATTTTTATGAATTTTGTGGAACGGTTGAATTTTTTGAAGGCCGAGAAAAAGAACGTTTTTAAAAATTTGAACAGGCGGAAGGACGGTAATTGGCCTAATCAGGTCCAGCAACCAGAGCCGATAGACCTGAATAATGATGTCATTGTTGAAGACATGTCTGTGTTTAATTTTATATTTAGAATTTGTGTGCTTCCGTGAAAGCACGATTTACAACGGCTTGACTCACTCTAATCACGATGACTGCATCAGTTAAAATAGTTTTTCATGTCCTTATTAAACGAGATGAGACGATTCCGACTTTTTTCAAGCTAAGCACATCCGAAGCACGAATTCGAACCTGGTGCATCGAGAAAATCCAGGTTTGCCGAGTAATTAATCGAACATTTGCGCATTTCTTCGATCCGGGGGCGGCACGTCAAATCCGCCTCCCGGGGGTGGAACGGCGACGGGAAAAAAGTCCAGATGTCTTACCAAGTTGTTGTGGATTTGTCGAGACGCCTTCGCTAAACCGTTCATGACGCACGCAAGCACAGGCACATCGGAGGCACATAAGCAGTTACTCACGGAGCCGGTTTAACACTGGAGGTCATTCGATGGAGTAAGCAACAGGTTGTAGCCTCTTTCCCACCCCACCACCACCCACGATTCACCTCTTTTTCTCAGTCTCCTTTATTCAAACTAGAATTATTAGAGGTCTGTCTCATCCGTTTATCGTCGAACTTCCGGGAGATAAACTATAAATAAACTTAGAAAACGTAAATTTCATGTCGATATTGCCTAACTCCAGCTAGTTGCATTCACCGGCCCGGGTGAAAAGCAAGACGAAAGAACAGACAAACTGAAAAAAACCTACATAGGATTTTATCGGGTTTGTTCCATCACACGGTCACAAGCCAACGAATCCGTGATTTATGATTGCGCAATCCCCGTACATTGACGGAAACGAAATTTTTATTGATATCCAGGGTGTCATGCTACTCGTGTCACAAACTATGCCAGTGAATTTCACACCTCAAATGCAACAAAAAAGTTCGTGTGAACCACGGTCAGATTCTCAACCCTTTCGCAGATCTTCAACATTTTATGTTTTTTCAACTTTTTTCGGTTTTCGTTATAAATCTAATCATAGCTCTTGAACTATTCATTTTTGGGGAAAGCCAAAAAAAGGCATTGAAAAGAACGTTAATTTTCCTTTAAGAAGGTACTCTTTTAGAACTTTCCTTTTAATTATTGGTAAAATAATCTTTCTAAATATTTCAAAAACTGCTAAATTTAAATTTGCAAAAAAAATCTAAATTTACAGCCTCATATGAAAAATTCACGGCAGAACGTTCAATTTCATAACAACTTTTTCGTTTAATAAGATTTCTAGCGGTACCCTTTTTTTAATTACATCGAACCAAAATGCAGAAATTTTATGCTAAACAGGAAAGAGTGGTAACGGTGTGAAAAAGGAAGAACGTGGTTAGTTCAGTATTTCAAATTTTTGTCCTGTTCAAATTTTATTTCCCAACTTTAATAATAACTTAATAAAATTGCACAAAAAGGAAGACAAATGAAAGAAACACATAACAAAACGGACAATAAACATAGTGAACAACCAGAGCAGAAAAATTACACCAAATATCTACACTGAGCCCAGACAAAAGAAAAACAATACAGAAATTGTACAACCCAACTTTAACCTAATAAGGACAAAAAAAAATCAACTTAATTTGGTTGTTCACTGTGTTTGTTATCTCTTTTTTATGTGTTTTGTTTCATTTTTACTTATTTTTTGTTACCATCAAATGAAAAGCATTGAATCATGGATATGTAACCTAACCCTACCTGACCTAACCTAGCCTTTACCAACTCATGCGCTCTTCCCGTAATCGCGGCAACGACGACGCGAAATTATGTAGCAAAAAAAACATTTGGAGTTCAGATGTCAGGTTGAAATTTCTGAAGAAGAGGTAATAGGCAATAATATAAACGACGTATAACAAGTTAGAAAGAGCGAATCAAACATGAGGCACGTGGACTAAAAACTGGAAGAAGGCATCACCCTATTTGTTGAAAAAGCAGGACAGAGATCGTTGATTAAAGCTCGTAAATATTTTGCGGGAGAATACGTTTTTAAAAACCTGCTCTTGTTATTTTATAACGTCTTTTAGCTTTAAACCTTCTTGTACACTTTAGAATAAATTAAGAAAATGTAATGGGCAGTACGACTGGTCAATAGTCATTCAGCCAGTAGTCAATGTTGATGTATCAACTTTTTCAGAAAGTAAGTAAACTCTGGCTAAATATAACGATGTATAACAAGGACTTTTAGTCGACACACATTTTTATACGACTAGTATTTTCATAAACATATTTCAGTTTTGTTGCTTGTTTCGTTAGTCAAATAGCAATGTGAGGCCAACATCGGATCGAACTACTGATACAAGCTCTAAAGTTTGGAAAATTAATTTCGAATAACTGTTTCACAATTACGTCGATTTAGAAATGCAACACGAGCAAGACTTGCTGGAAATAATCCTAGCATGTTCTAGCATAACAAAATCTTGTTCCCAAAACCCAACGGCCTTATTTGAAATTATAGAACTGGAACAAATAGGTAGAAAAGGTAGAACCATTTCAAAAGGTAGAAAACACGACAAAAAGAAAACAAATGAACACCAAATGTCCTGACACAAAAAATGCTTGTAATTAGATTTCTATAACGCTCATAAATATACCAGCATGAGTGTAACTGGCAGGAAACAGTAAGATTACAAAATGAAAGAATAAATGAATAACGATAACCTTTATTGCAAATTATGAACATATATCTGGTCAAAAAAATAGCCTTTTTTAAATAAATTTATGCTCTGGGTCAGGATTATCTGTGTAATTAAAATTTTTGAATATATTTTTTTATATCCAAAACCTTTTCATATATTTAGCTGTATTTGAAATTTCAATTTTAGGTACGTACAAAATCGTATCTACTGATATTTGTTTTTCATACTGAAAAACCTTTAATACAATTTTTTGGGGGGAAAATTCTCACAATTACCTTGTCATCTTTGTTCTAAAATCAGAAAAATGATAATAACTTTTAAACGACTTCTCTGATCCTGAGGAAACTTTCTGCTTAGATCCATATAATACACTTTAGGCGCCAATTTCCAAAAAAATATTGGAACAGGAGATATCATTTGAGAAGTATTTGTCGGTTTAATTCTTACTTTTCTCACATACAATGATCTCAAATTTGGTCCTTGTTAATATTGGCTTAAAGAAGAGAAATTCCTCTTTCCATCGATCTCAATAATCGAATAAAAATTTTAAGTGAAGCCCAAATACAGTAGAGAAAAAATTCCCTAATCCAGCTCAAACGTATCTTTAGTTTATTGCTAGGAAAATTAGTATTTGAGGGTTCTAAAGGATGCTTAAAATAAATTAGAAATGTTTTAATAGAAAATTTTTCGGCTATATATTTTTAAATACAATCCTGCATATTCTTGTTTTATCTTTCCGTAAAAAGTTTAAATCGACAGATACGTAACAACTTTGAAAAGTTACCCAAGGAAGCACCCTTTTAAATCCACATTGCCCTCGCCCAAATAGTCACTCGGGACAACTGAAAATTTATAAAATCCTACCAATATGATTATAAAAATACTAAAGCTTTAGCGTTTCGGCAAAACGGTGGTTGACTGGGTACCCGTATAAATATGTAGTTTTGAACAAAAAATCTCACGATAAAAACGCAATAAAAACATATTAAAAGAAAGTGCCAACATCCACCGGGTCGGCAGAGAAACTGTCTAATATGAAGAGTCGATAGGTGGCCTCGGTGGATCTGATCCGTAGAACAACGGTCAACATTACCTGAGGTAACCATGAGGTTGACCCACGGACAGTTAATTTTGGGCCAAAGCCCCCTTATGTGACGGGCATATAGAGCAAGGTTGTTCGATGTGTTCCAACTAATTGAAGAACCTTGGCTCCATCTAGAGAGCGCGTAGGAATGCTACCCGATATGAGAATGGTTCTTGAACCCGGCAGCGACTATCTGCGTCCCCTGTTTCGTATTTTTTTCGAAGTAAACAGCGTTGTTTTATTGTTTATAGTAGTGATATTTTTGGGTCCCCTAGTGTCTATGGAGATAGAGTGAATATATTTATTACCGAAAATGCATATTACATTAGTTATACAATAGGTGTAAAGGGTGATGGTGGAATAATACGAAACATTTATTTAAGAATGAATGAGAGTGTGATCTAGGAGCAGATTGTGTTGGGGCTGAAATGACTGTTGTTGACAGCCATTATGTTATTGTCCGCCTCTTACGCAGAGAAAGGTTGCTTGTGTGTCCCACACAAAGTTGTTATGCCTTGGCTACTTATAAAGAGCGTGTAGGCATGCCGCTGAATTTACTAATGGTTCTCGGGCATAGTAGCGAGTTTCTGGGTTCACTGTCCCGCTTTTTGGAAGACGTGGGAAGTTTTTATTGTAGATAGATTTTATGTGATTTTTGTTGTTGTTATTTATTTTGTTTAAATGCGTGTATTTATTAGTATGAGCAGTGAGAAGCTGATGGTGAAATAAACGTCACATCGATTAAGAGTCGATGATGGAATATTTATTTATAAAAGTACCCCATCGACCACAATATCGAGTTCTCCGCCGACTAATCAGAATGAGTACAATGTACATAGGAAGAAAATAGAATATTCCACCACCCTAGGGATAAGGATAGAATTAAAAGAGGTGGCCTCAAGGCCTTCTGCACCTTGACCTGATTTTTCATTATTCATTGGCCAGCTTCAGGTTGTTATTCAATCTCCATAGCATCGTCAGTGGCTCCTTAGTGTAGGATCTTGCTTGCGGCTATTCTTCTCCTAGTCGCAAGAATTTGCACCTACAAAGACCTTCACAAAAACATAAAACGTGTTCTGCGGTCTCCCCCTCTTCCTGGCAGTATCTGCACAGTGCTTCTAATGTTTGTACATCCGATGCGTATGTCTTCTTAGGTGGCAGTGCCCTGTCAGAAGGCCCCCAGAATCCTGGTTCGGTTCCAATACCCTAACTGAGTGAATGGTATGCAAATAAGAAAGAATGTATTTTAGAATGAGTGAGGGTTTGGATCTGGAGAATGATTCCATTGAGGGTTGAAATGTCCTAGCTGTTGACAGCCTCTGGACCCCATCCCTTGGACGGATGAAACTGAGGTCTGACCCCGCACTGTCTTTATTCAGGGTGGGTGATTCTCGAGGTCTGCCCGTAATTCTAAATTACAAGGTGGAATTGCCTGCCAATGTACTGGAAGAAGATACTGGAAGAACATACTCAACTCCATTGCAAGCATATATATCTGCGTACGTATATGATATAATAATGCATAAGCGTATATACAAATATGTCCAGATTTGAGCTTATATAAGTCAGTTACCATTAAAGCAATACATTTATTATATGGACCATGGATATATATGACTACAAACGATTCAAGCCGAAACAGTCAAGTTGTCTTCTTTTCCCCGCATAAATGTATAAAAAGTCCCCCGTTATACAATACGGAACATACTACGGATGTTTGAGTTTAACGTATCCCACGATGGTCACAGACCGCGGATTTATAGCACGATGATTTTCCGCACCGAAGACCGAGGTTTTCTCGGATGCAACAGGCGTTAAGTTAATTGATTCGCTCCGGAATCTCTAGATTAACAAAACACCGACGATAGCATCTTCATTCTTTATTTATCTAATTTATTATTCATTTTTATCTTATTTATTGTCGGTAGGAAAAATAAATTAAACGAGAAACTATTTTATGAACTGTTATTGTACCATAGCAGGTATTTGAGCAGGAGAATCGGCATTTTTCGAATCTATACTTACAATAATTTATTTTTATAAATTGTTAAACCATTTCGTTGATAAACGTTAAAATTGTACATTGCGCCCTTCATTGCCACAATTGGAGGAAACAAATCGAAATCTCCAAACTGAACTGCAAGTACAAACGTAAAACAATAAAACATTTATCATAGTTTTTTTTCCCGTTTGAAGAACGTCTTTCACCATTATTATGTTGTTTTATCTGGATGTGATAAGCCAAATCGTTTTCTTACTACTCTTACTTTCCTCTTTTTTCCTCATCAAAAAAATATTTAAACTTTAAGTACAATGCTAATACTATACACAAGTAAATATTACTGTTGTATAAGGTAACTTGGGCATCCGTGGGGGGGAGATAACAAGTTGAGTTTAAAATTGTAGCTTGTATTAATAAAAGATTAAAGAAAAATAAAACGTTCCGTTACGAGTATTATTTTATTTACCACACCATAAAACAATTACTATACTACTAGCACCATAATTCGTTTCCATAAACCAAACAACCCTGTCAATCTTGCTTCATCCTACTGCCATAACAGTTTCCTTCCTGTAATGAATAAACTTGAGAAACTCCTATTAAAACACCTATACCCTATCTTGGATCCGAAGTAACTATTCCGAGTCACCAGTTTGGATTTATATCCCTACACTTTACAATCCATCAATGTCCTCACTTGAGTAGAAGCAGTGTTGTCCGGGTGTGTTCTTCGACATTGCTCCAACCTTTGTCAGGGTTTGGCACCCGGGCCTCCTTTGAAAGTTGAATGGCATCCTTCTACTTAATCTTTTATATGCTTAATGTTAGACAGGTCACAGAGATAACCTCTATTGGTCCTATCCAAATTGGAATCCCACAAGGGAACATTGTTTGACCTCTCCTTTACAAANATATATATATATATATATATGACATTCCTATCCTTCCAGAAACAATTCTCTTCACTTTTGCTGATGGTGCAGCACACCTTTCTCCATATAAAGATCGAGTCAATGCCGATACACCATTTGCAGTGCCTTGACGTTTGCTCCAAAGCATGGAGAATTAAAATAAAGCAATGAAGAACATAACTTCATGGTCAGATGTATTACACTGTCAATCACTTTAATGAGATTTCAGTACCACTTTGAAATTACTTGTGATTTCACCTGGGCAAATGGCTTACTTGGAATCCACACACAAAACTAAATTGAAACAAACTGAACAGAATTTACAAACTGTTACTACCACTACTCAACAGTTGAACCAAACTTCCACAAAGGATTTATATACACCATAGTTAACAAACCTATGTGGACTTATGGTCTTGAACTCGGATTCAATCAAGCATGCCAACTCATAACGCGTCCAAAGATTCCAGTCAAAAGTCCTAAGAAAAATTGTTAACTCTACATTTTATGTATCAAACCTCAACCTACACCAAGACCTTAAAATTCCATTTGTACAAAAGTAATGAAAATCTATTACAAAAAATTATATTATTCCCTTTCCACAACCACGCATGCTAATCCAGGTATTAGCTCAGCTTTACTACCATCCCTGTTAATCCTACCTGTCAACAGAAACACACAAAAGCCACAGAAACAAATCCGATGCCTCATATAGTGACAAAGATTATTGAAAAAATTGGGCATTATTTATTTGTACTGTAGGAGGATCACCACTGGTTTTATAGATGTAAAACTTAATAAAAGAAAAAAAAGTAAAATTCTTTGGTACTCTGGGCAGCTTAAAACGTGATATTTAGTTCTTTCATTGTTGTAAAATATGTATATTTAAAGCAAAAGAAACAAGACCTTTTAAGCCCTATAATTTTTTTCTTTGTGCTTAAACAATTTGCTATCAATCCTTGAAGGAAGAGTTAGGGACGTAAACAAAAATTGGCTCATTGCTATTTGCAGATGATGTGCTTATGGCCAACAACCCAGTTGCTCGTCAGTTGGATACAAGCATACTAGATGGATATTGTGTTTAATTACTAATTTTTTCCTCATTGTTAAATTGTTTCTTAGTTTTTTAAAATTATTATTATACTGGGTGAAAGAAAAATCTAATTTATAGTTTAGATTATTATTTTGACTTATGTATTTTTTGATGTTAATTAAAACTATCTTTAATATGAATGTAAAATAAATTATGAAATAATCATAAGAATTCCAAACTTCAGCAGACGCCATTTATCCATGCTTAAAATATAAATATTTAGTAAACTGATATTTTTGTTTAATAATAATAATTCTTCATCTTCTTCTTCTTCAAAAGAAGTATTTAATTTTCAGTGTAGTGCTTCAACTGTCAATGTCAAGCCAGGGAAAAAAATTATTTCCATATTAAAATTGTTAAAAATGATATTTTTGCTGGCTGCTGATGGTTTTAGAAGATAAAAGAAGGGTAAAAAAAATTAAGTTTCACATACAGATGCCTATCTTATGCAGTTTGTCACTTGACTCTTTTAAAACATCTGCCAGATGGTCTCGCAGCTTTCTATTCAACATAAACAACAGTTTGACTTGATAAGAAGAGTGCTTTTTAGCTAATATATTGATTTCTTGATTAGAACTAATGATTATAGTACAATAACTGTTTTAAGATATATTATATTTTTGTTCTGTACATTTTAAACACCAGTGTCTTCTGTTAAGTTGTTGCCTCTTTAATCTTATTGATTTCATGTCAGTATGTTGTCTAGGTGTAGTCTTTGAATCAAGGTATTCTTGAAGGCTGGAGGTTGCTTTGATAGGATTCCAGTTAACAGAAAGACTCCTTTTAAAATGTCTAAAACCTTCCTAGATTACCATAGAATAATTTCTTCTCATCAATTTGGCTTATATCCCAATCACTCCTCAATCCAGCAAGGTTTCAGAGTTGTTAACTTCATTTCCTCTCCTCTTGAGAACAAGTAATATTGCTTGGGTGCATTCCTATATATGGTACCATTATAAACTCTCCGTTGGGGTGTCGGTGGCCGCAACAGTTTAGGCATTAAGACGGCTCTCATTTCTGTAAGGTAAAGGTCCCGGGTTCGAATCCAGTGGCCCTGCATTCAACCCCCCCCCCAAAAAAAAACCCTCAAAAGTCAGCTTGGCTTTAATTATAATCCTTTTTAACTTACTACTGCTTCAGAGTGAGGTGTGTCGACTCAGATGTCAGCACAGGTCAGCATCCCATAATGGAACTTTCTTGGCCCTATCTTATATGTCATCTACCTCTGACATCTCAACACCATCATTATGAACTATGCAGATGCCACAATGTGTTCTAACCAGATATAAGTAAAGTTAAAACAAAAGAAAAGTAATGTAAGTGCTGTTAGACAGAGGTTCTCAACTTCCAACTACTCATCAGATGTCGTGGCCATATAAAAATCAATTTTGTGACTGATAAAGACTTTTTCTATTTTGGACTATTTATTCTACAGTCTATTTTGCAAATGAAGTTAAGGTTAAAAAGGACCTAAATGCTCAGGTGTTTAGAATTCACTAAATAAAGTAACTTATTTAGACATATCATAATTTCATCATAATTTTGTTAGTGTAGCGTACATGTTAGGTATAAACTCATGGTAATCACTTAATAAATTCAAAAAGTTCAGAAATCACAGCCTAGAAGAATGACCAAAATGGCGGAATGGAATTATTACAAACATTTCATAAAACAACAAGCTCAACAATAAAATCGTATTTTTGTTTGTAAAAGATGTTTCTACTCACAAATCTGTTGTTTTCGATGTCCGGATGACAAACTAAGAGCTCATCTTCAGGTTCAAAGGAGAAACAGCACGCCTCTCGACACGAATTGTGAGAGTGAAACCGCCGATCCACCGCCAACGCGACGTTCCAACGAGCAGCTAGTTTTTATCGCCGTTCAATTTTGAACGTCCAAAAAAAAAGTGAATTACAACACAACTAAATATTATTTGAATAAATACTGTAATATTTAGTTGCGTTGAAATTCACGTATTTCATACGTTCAAAATTGAACGGCAATAAAAACTACCTTCTCATTGGAAAGTCGCGTAGGCGGTGGATCGGCGGTTTCACTCTCACAATCCGTGGTCAACAGGCGTGCTTGTAACTCCTTCAAAATGATGAAGAGCTTTGAGCTTGAAATCCGGACGTCGCAAACAACAAATTTGTGAGTAGAACCTTGTTTTACAAAAAGCGATTCTACATAATCACCCCACCTACATTATTTCTATACAATAATCTTTACAAAGATTTTTTTTAAAATTTGTTTTATTACATTTATTTGATATTTACAACTACAAATATTGTATTAAGTAAATAATATGTTCATATATGTTGCATTTGTCATTTGAGTCTCTTGTAGAAGTTGCCTAGTGCAACACTCCTTCACACCGAATTCTTTTCAATCTTCACTCAATGACAAGGTCTCGAGGCCACTTTCGCTTAAATTGTCTTAAATTCAGGTAGGGTTGGAAATGATAAATGTCATACTAACAGATTGATGTGTGTGATTGATGAATTTTTTTTTATCGAGTTTTGATGAGTACAAACGGGATGTGCAGGTCGTTTTGAATACTGTAATTTGAAATGTAAACAAAGCATTTATAATTTGACAGAGAATTTTATATTGGATTGATTGAAGAGATTGGGAATCAGAATCCTTGGTTGAGTCCCACACTTCCCAACCTTACGCTCAAAGAGGTCTAATCATTTTTTTGTAAATTAAAAGTTTGCTTTCAGTTTCTAATTTTGATGGTGAGAGAAGTAGTCTTTTTAATCATTTATAATGTCGGTTTGTTTGCTGTCTTTTCAGCCTTGTGTGGGGATTCTCAGTTAGTTGTTTATCCATGAAAAGTCCTAGAAAACGCACTAGGTCAATGGTAGGCAATGAGATTCCATTTATACTCACTGCAGAACAGATATTTTTGTTAGGTTTATCTTCATTCTCCAATAACATTAACATGTGAAGTAATATGTGCAGTGTATATTGAAAATAGAAATGGGCCAAGTATGCTTCCCTGAGTAACACCTGGCGAAAATTCAGTTCCCTGATGGACTCGGCAAAATTGGTCCGTCAGATAAGATCTCAGTATGAGATAGTACTTATGAGGGAAGATGTTCTTCAGTTTCCAAAGCAAGCCTGAGTGTCACACTTGATCGAAGGCCTGGTCTAAATCAAGAAATACACTCAAGCAATGCTGTTTTTGTTCGAGGGAAGAGGCTATATTGTCAGCAACACGATGCAATTGTTGACTTGTCGAGTGAACAAAGGAAATAGAAAAAAAATAAGACTTCATTTATGTATTTATTTATACTTTTGGAAGTGAAATAAGAAGAATAAGGAACAAAGCTGAAAATGTCTTTATAGCCAAATAACAGGTTGAAATATTTGAAAAATAGATAATGAGCAATATACACAAAAAAATTATAGAAAACAAAAGTACAAAATTGAAAGATGGGCTTTTCAGAAAGCTTTCAATTTTTAAAAATTTTAGCTTTGAACCAAACTTGTACAAAATTCCCATTTTACAGTACATGTTGGAAACTGTTTGTACAACTGGTGTACTCATCATCTTTGAAGTTGATGCTACATGCTTGTGTAGATTAAAAAAATATCAAAAGATGATGTAGATATCATCGGATCGAAACAACGATACAAGTTGTACATTTCGGAAACTTTTTAATGATTACTAGGAGATCATGAGATGCAATCTGGTGTGACGTAGGTTTTAGAAAAATCTTTTCTTTATCATGCCAACATTTTGATTTTTATTGAGATCATCTTCAGGGCTCAAAGTGTTTGTTTTCTGTGTAGATGTGTCATTATTGTGTGTTACGTTGAAAGAAAATGTTTTTCTAAAAAAAATCATTAACTAATGGTCACTAAACACCACACAAAAAAATTTTAATGCCAGAACTTTTATTTCAAGTAACTTGTACCTCAATTACTCACCAACGAATCTGAGTTAGTTTCTGGGTGGATGGATGCAGCAACCTTTGCTGATAATTCTTTAAAGGATAGAGGTTAAATTAAAAAGTTTGCGCTTAACTACTGTTTATTTGGAAGAAGGTAAGGTTTTAAAATACAACAAACCTGAGGGATACTATTTGTAAGCACTTACTGTTATACTGGCTCATCTTAATATCGTACTAAAAAAACAGAATGTTAAACAACCAAGGCCAGTCAGCCACAACTCTAACTCTGGAGATGAGCTTATTCACAAGAGGACTTACCCCAAACGATACTTGCTAACATCAACTTGCATATCCTTCAGTGTCTTATAGGATCTTCTTCCCGCATCTTCCAGGATCCTTGACAGCTGCCTCTATTCCACTTGTTGCAATGGCTAGGTCCTTGCTGGCTCTTGTGAGCTGGGTCCTCTTGGTGAATCTCTGTCTGGGTGTGGCTGCTTGATTACTCTTGACTGTGTTCTCATGTTGAATGTCTTTGCTTTTCAAATCATCCCCTTTTATATCATTTTCCCAACCAGCGTAGATAGGAAATGAAAATATAACCTCTTCAGACATGTGAAGAGATTCTGAATGAGATGTTTGTAGAAACATTGTTTTAATAAAAGTAATAGCATCAGAATAGGAAAGCAAATATTTTGAATACTGAAACTCTATTTATCTTAGATTCTTTGTGGTGATATACCTGTAATCATATTGCTTATGATCACCCAGAACTGCCCCCTTGCAGTTTTGACCTTAGATTTATTTGATTTAGGTGTGTTATGGCTTCTTGTTACCTTAAGAGGTCGGTCTTTTGAAAAACAGGCCAAATCACACTTTGATACACATTTTGAAAATTTAATTGTATTTATAGCCATGCTTAAATGCATTAAAGTTTTCTAAGTTAGGTTGATGATTATGTTCTGATACATCTTTAAAAAAGTAAAGTATCTTTGTAGTTCAATAAAAAATAAAAAAGTATCTTAGCAACTTGTGCCAAATTCTTGCTTTTGGGATATTTTAGATGGTGATAAGGGCAAAATGCAAAAATAAAAATAAATAAAAAAATTAGTACAGTAAGACAAAATATTAACACACTAATAAGAAAGAAAAAGGAATGCCATTCTTGTGTACATACAGTTGTTAAACAGCAGATTATACTGTTGATTAAAACAACTTTTTCCCAGACTTATTTAATTATTTCACCTGATATTTCAGACCCAATGGGGTTTATGTAAAAATATAAATTTATATATAAACGTAAATCATTGATTATTAAAAAGCAAGTTCCTTGCAAAAATTAACATTCTAATACATAATATTTTATGTAATAAATTATAGATTATTTTCCAAGCAATGTCTCTTTAAATGGTTGAAATATTTAATTACATTTTATCCAACATATTAAATTCAATAAAAAATAATATAAACTATGAGCAAATAAATTTATTTTATTTTGTAAACTTTGTGTGACATAACATCGTTGTGGGTGCCTACTAAAATAACGCCTGTTTCGTTATTTATCAAGTGAACGTAGTTAAAAACTGAGCTGATAGTTTGTAATGTGAATGTTTTGTGCTGAATACATAATTTTTTAGCGTAATCAATTTTACTGTGTAGTGCATTTAGAAACATTCCATTTGTATTCCCATTCCTAAAGCTACAAACCTCCCAAACACATATTTTTCTGCATCAGCATTCTTCCTGTAATGCCCAAAACCATTTAAAAGTGTTCAATAATCCTAGATACTCATAAAATCATGTTTACCAATTCAGCTTCCATCCCATCATTCCACCACCCAATGATGACACAAGTTGTTGACACTATTTCCTCTGCTCTAGAGAATAAAGAGTATTGCTTTGGTGTGTTTCTAGATGTCACACAGACTTTTGATAGGATCTGGCTTTATAAACTATCTTATACTGTAATCCTACCTAACCAACCACTGATTCAGAGTGAGATGTAGCAATGAATATTTAGATATCAGACCAATACAAGCCGACATCGCACAAGGGTGCATTCCTGCTCCCATTCTTTATATAATTTATAGTTCTGACCATCCTACTCACCTCCAATACTACTTATACACCCTAACAACATCATAACAACCTAAACAGATGATTGTGCAATTTTGTCTTCTAACACAAATCCTACCCAAGTTACCTTCAACATCCAAGAACACCTTGAACTTATCGAAGACTGGGAAAAAGTGGAGAACAAGACTAAATGAAAAATAATATACTCAGTTTACATTCACTTTGAGGAGAAAGAGAGAGAGAGAGAGAGAGAGAGAGAGAGAGAGAGAGAGAGAGAGAGAGAGAGAGAGAGAGAGAGAGAGAGAACCGTTTTACCCTCCACTGTACATCAACAACAGACAGATACAGACTTCCAGTCATATCAAATAATTTGACTATACGTAGATAGCAGGATAACTAGATAAATTTCTAGAACTGAAATCCGTTTTAACCATAAACTCTAAACTAACCTTACACAAAACTTCATTATGACCAGGTAGGACACACATTGTGAAACTGTGGGGTTCTGCCAAGCCATCCAATACTTCTAAACAAAGGTCCACTGAAATCGTTGATGCTTCTTACTACATCACTACCTCTCTATCAACACTGACCTTAACATTTATTTTGTCAACGAACTGATCCATTCCTGATTCCAAAAGTTTCACACCAACAAGCCTAACCCTACTGCTCAAGTTCTCTCTACATATTCCCAACCCGATAGCCAAGGCCGGGAGATCTCCTTGTTGCTTAACCCCTCACACTGAGTCCCAGCAATGACTAGTTTCTCAAAGCATGTGTCTTCCAGGTACAGCACTGGCCTTAAGTTAACCATATTAAACGCAAATATTGATGACATTTATGGATTACCTAAAAAGTGGTGATGATCTGAAAAGTTTAATCATCTTCATACTTATCTTTTTATGTTCTTTTTAGAAAGGAAATAAAAGTTATTAGTCTTTGTGTCATAAAAAGCTTACAGATGTTTAAAAATTGTAAAGTATCGAGGAAAAGGACGACTCAGCTTGCCAACTTCGATTTTTATGTTAAATCTATAAACCACTATAACACGTTATTTTATGGTCGATCTTTTTCACACAATAAAAACTGTTGGATAAAACTAGTTGAATTGTGGGTTTTAAACATTCACCGTCTTCGCCACAGTGTCTGACTTTCACTCTCCCTGAAAAAAGACACCATGCAAACAAGACGGCGGTGAGAAATCCTCGTAGAAATTTGTGCTAAAAGAAACATCGATAATTTTTTTTATAGTTAGACTAAATATAAATAATTTAACTGTAGTTTTGCAAACAAATACAAATATTTTGCACTTAATCCTGTACGCAGTTCAACCATTTTATTGACACTGAGTTAAATATTTTCCTTTTTCTCCTACCTTAATTATTTTGTATTTTACCACTAACCATTTTCACTTCTCTTCGTGATGTTTTTTAGTTAGGCGTTGTTGGGTATTTGATCTTTTTGAAGTTATTTATTTCTTTTTGGATGGATGGACGTTGTTCCAAACAAAGGATCTAGCTTCTGGAATCGTTTTTGCCATTTCCATTTGTTTATTGCAATTTTACCCCGAAGGGTTGTCAGTCTCCGATATGCTGGTCGTTAAGTCTATACTCTTAGCGGAGTTTACCTATCACTTTATGCGACAGGGTCGCTAGTATCCCCCTTTTGCCAGATGCACGTCGCTTCCCAACCAACGGGGGCTTTCAACAGCTAGGTCATTTCATCCTCCATCGCATGCAAATTACAATCTAGCCTAAAACTAACTAACTTTAGTAATACAGTCACACAAATAAATACATTCACATCTATGTACATTGCACTCGTTCTGATTATTTGGTTCAGTACTTGATATCAGGGTTGATGGGGTACTTTTACCCTATACACACACTGATGGAGACGTGATGGTGACGCTATATTTAACCATACCCACCACTCACAAAAAATCCCCACGTACTCCAAAACGTGGAACAGGTGACAAAGAAACTCGCCGTCGGTTTTGTCGGGAGAATTCTTGATTGGTTTGTAAAGTCTAAATATTGGATTTGGACTAGATTTTTTGCTTTAACCAATATTAAAACAATCCAGGGTATAAGGTAAAATAGACATAAATCGAACACACCAATATTTATATACATATTTATTAACTTAGCAAAATAATAACATCTTACAACACAATAAAACTCGTACTTTATAAACACTCATTCACAATAGAAAATGGCAACTTTTTTACTACTAACATATAAAAATTAATACAAAATATAATTGGACGGTAGGGTACTCCATGTTCATTCCTTCCTGGAAAGCGGGGAATGGTTATTACCCGGTCAATAACAATTATTGTACAAACTAAAAAGAGGATTGTATATAAAAAATTAAATATTTAAGATACTTGAAAACTGTAGGCTTTATGAAGGCCTCACGGACTTGAACGTGGTTCACAGTTTGTGGGAATATCAAATGAAAATGAAGCCATTTAAAGACATGTCAATATATTAACTCTATACACCTCTATTTTTTTTAAAGTACCTGCATAACGACAAAATTGTTATAATACAAATTTTAATCAACATATAATTTATTTGGGCTTTTAATTATATAAATTTATATTACACTCATAGAAGGAACATTTACACAATTTTTTATAATTAAATTACTTTTTAGTGATGTTGATTTTAAATGGGGCGGATTTTCGTCAAACCGCTTTCGCCCGTATCAAACCGACAACGATCAAGAATACTTCGTTTTTTTACTGTGGTAAAAAAAATTCTAATAAGAAGAATCTGTAATTTTGGAAGTATCATCGATCGTGGGGTTCGTTTCGAATTGGAAAGAAAAAGGTTTAGAGTAGATGAAAAGTCCTTAACCCCATTTGGCAGCGAGGTTGTAAAGAGTTTTGAGGAGTTCGACAGCCCTGGCGTCCGAGTCGTAAGGGAGTTTTCCCTCCGTCGTCGAGCGGGTCGTCATCGGGATGTAAAGTTTGGCTGTGTCCAGTTGGTTGTTGAGCTCCACCGAGACGCCGTGATTGCCCGTGTACGTGTCGGTGCCCCTGTAGGATTTGCCCGTTCTCGTGTTGCCCCTCGTTTTGGACGTTTTCCTCTTGGGCGTGGTCGTAGAAGGGAGAAGAGTTGTCGTGGGAGGAAGCGGCGTCGTTGTATCGGTTGCGGTCTCGGTGAGGAGAGCGTTGATCAGACTGTGCCTCGACTCCGCTGCCGTTTTATTCTCCCTGCTTTTGTCCGAGACGAGTAAGAGGACGAGCCTTCTGATGGTTATGTTCGACTCGGCCTTGTTCATCATCTCCATGAGAGCCCCCGCGGCCGTTTCGTTGAGCATGCCGAACATCTCCTTCGCCTTGGATTCCATGTAGTTGTTGTACTCCGGATGGTCGGGCTTCATGGTCGTGAACGCCTCGGCCGTTTCTTGTGTAGTCGCGGTGGGTTCGAATGTCGGCTCCGGATGCGGATGATAGGTGGTCGGAGTATATGTCGCAGTCGTAGAGTCGAAACGGGTCGTCGAATCCACATTCGTGTAGGTTGTAGAACTGTCCACTGTCGTTACGGTGATATCTTTCTCCAGGGTGACCCCGTTTCCGAGATTGACGTCTTTAAAGGACACCTTGTACTCACTGTCTTTCGTGGACGAACTGAAATATTCGGTTTGGTTTTCTACGTACGGGCTTTGTGTCTGGAATGCCGCCGGTTGTCCCAAAGTTTCAAAAGGGGGTTCTTGGCCGAAATAAGGCAAGTACTCTTCGTTTTTGACATCGCTGTCGGCCATGTCCTTGTACCCGTTCTGCTTATTAAAATTCTGTGCGAATTTGCTGTAGTTGTCGCTCGAGACCAGTGACTGACTTCCGGAGGTTATCAATACTTTTTCTTCACCCGAGTTGTTAGCTTCGTAAGTGTCTTCCCCGCTGGAGGTAAATCCAGCTGTGTATAAATTATATGCGAGACTATTCACGCTTTGAGGTTCGGGGATGTTGGTCAATTTTGCACCGAATGCGGTCACAGGGAGGGGTGTGGTAGTGATAGAAAGAGGGGTTCCTGTGATGTTTTTGGGAAGGTCGGAACCGTACGGGGAATAATGCTTTGAGTTTTGGGTGTTGTTGTGGAAGCCACCGTATCGGGGCCTGGTGGTGTCGCTCACGCCGCCTGCAGTCGGGAAATAGCTCTGATCTTCAGCCGATCCCAATTTATTGTTATAATCTGTGCTATTTTCTGGGGTCGAAACAGTTGTGTGTATATCGCTCGGTTGTGGCGAAGAGATTTCCAAGGAGTTGTCTTCGAAGTGCCTGTTGGTCGCCAAATTATTTATTTCGCCGAAGTTGAGACCGTCGGATTCTGCGAATGTGGTCGTGGTGGGCGGTTCTGTGGTCCCGACTCTGTTCTCGTTACCGTCGGAGAAGTCTAGTACCTCGTCGTCCGGAGAGGGCGTCGTGTTGTCGGACAGATTCGGTTCCGTCGGTCTCACTTGAGCCAGAATCTCTTTGAACGTATCCGGATCTTCGAGATAGGCGGAAAGGGCCCTGCTGAACACCTGAGCTAATTCTCTCAGCTCCGAGGAGTCTCTTAGTTTTAAATTTTCACTACTTTCCTCGACTTCTTGCGATTCGGTCGATGTCGCTTCTGTAGTAACGTGATTTTCGCCAAAAATGGAGCCACTCTCTTTGACGGTCAAATCGTCCTTTTTTTTGTCTGTTTGCTCTTTACTGTCCGAAAACAAATATTCGTACGAATCTTTGGTTTGCTTCGTCAGTACCGACGGTAAGTCTTTTTCTGTAGAATTAAGTCTGGTCGGCGGCTCAGTGCTTCCAGAGCGAAAGTTCAGCACGACATCCGAGACTTGGGGTTTTCTGGATTTTCCGTCGAAAGCGTCGTTCACTTCCTCCGACCCTATATAAGAAGCCAAAGAGTGCAACGCTTTTGCGGAAGTCGGAGTCACGCCCGTTTCAATGAGAGAATTTACGACCTCCGGTCTAATTTCTTCAGGTGTTCCGGAGTTGTTAAAAGTCGCGTATTGGTGTGTGGTAGAGCTTGGAGTTGTCCGATTCGGAATGTAGGCGAATTGCGTGCTGCTGTGCGGCACAGTCGGTGAATAAGTCGAAGGCGTTAAGGAATACGGCGGTAAAGTGGTAATTTCTAGGGGTGTAAGTGTCGAAGAAGGTTCGTTTTGCCTGTGAAGTTCCACGAAAGAAAACTCTTTGTTCGACTTGACTTTGACGTTAAAAACCGGTTGCGAAGCAGTCGATACATTAGGTCTGTTGGTAGGTTGAAGATTGTTAAACTCGCTGATCGACTGACTATGAACCAGCAATGATTCAGTGGTAGACTGTGAAGTTTGTTGCGATGTACTATAAGAATTCACACCAACATTGGATTGAGTCTCTGTCTGAGCATTAATATGGAACCGATGCTGTGCTAATTGGTTCTCTTGTGTCTTATAAGTCTGCTTTTCGGAAGGCGGGAATTGATGATTAGCGTTGAAGTAGTTTTGCTGTCGAAAGTCCTGGTGGTATTGGGAATTCGCTGAAGATTGATACTGTGGTGTAGTTGTTGTCTGATACCGAGGAGTCGCCGTAGTCCGATACTGAGGAGTCGCTGTGGTCTGATACTGAGGAGTCGCGGTAGACTGATACTGAGGAGTCGTTGTAGTCTGATAGTGAGGAGTCGCCGTAGTCTGATACTGCGTAATTGGGGGAGTCTGATATTGAGGAAGTTTTGAAGATTGATACTGATTTTGGTTATAGTTGTTCTGATGAGCCTGTGTCTGATGTTGAGGCTGATCAGGGCTTTGGAATTGCTTTTGCTCGAAGTTGTTAAAACTGTTGTAATTAAAATTGCCTCTATTCAAGTTGGATTGTACAGGTGTCGCATCAGCCTTCTGCCTCTGAGGTGAGAAGTTTCCATGGCCTGGTTGCGATTTGACCGGAGGCTGGGTCGTAGATTGAAAACGGTTATTTTGGTTCTGATAGTAGTTCTGGTTGAACTGATTTCCGAAACGATGCCTGTTGCTGGCGAAAGAAGCCGACTCAGCTAAAACTTGACGTTCTTTTTCTTGTTGTAGTTGGTTGTTTTGAAAGTTCCTTTGATTGTTGTTATAAGTCTGTTCTTGGTTGAACGAGGCCTGCGGGCTGTAATTCTGGCCCTGGTTATCTTCGTTGTTGAAGCTGTTGAAGTTCTGAGTCTTCTGCTTCCTCCTGTTAGGCCTGAAATTCGAAACGCGCTCCGTTGTAGAAACGTCATCTGACTTGCTCGCCATAGCTTTTGCGATTTCCTCAGCACGCTTTTTGTAAATCATCTGGTCGTGGGCCAATTGCTCTGCGCTCTCTTCGTACAGCTCCTCCGATCTCTCGCAGTCCACTCTAAACCACCAGTCGCAGATGAGATGACTCTGTCTGAAAATAGTCCCGTTCGGGCACAAAAACGATATTTTCCTTCCTCCGTCGCATATATGGAAAACCTGAAGCATTGCAATAAAGTTATTATTGATAAATGGCTAACGGCAATTCGAAGCGTAAACTCACTTGACATCCGGTCTGTAGGTCAGCGTAGTAACCTGAACTCTTCACCTTTCTGCAGCTGAAGTCTGTTCTCGGAATCGAAGGTAGGACGGGGAAATCTACTCCTGGTCTTCCCATTACGCCTGATAAGCATAAAAATAGTAAACTAATAGTTGTCGATCGCTTAATCTTCAGTTCAGTTCAAATTCAAGAAAACAATCTAAAGTCAAAGTTAAAATAGTTGGAGTTTTGCCTTGGTATTCGGTGAATTCCTGCTGTTCCGGGTCTAAGTCTTTGTCAATTTGTCCTGGGTCGGTGAGCTTCCTCTGAACCCTCTTTACATTGGAACGGACATCATCCTCAACGGTCTCCTCGTAGCTGGCAGCACCCATCACTTCCGCCACGTAGGGTATGGTCTCGCTGGTCGGCACAGGTAAACGCGCCAAACCCTGAAACAAGCAAACGTCAAACGGTAGAAAAAGTATAAGGAGAGATAAGAAGAGGATGACCCTGAGCTGTGGCAACACTCATCGGAAACGGCTGTAAATATAACTCCGATACGGATCGCCGTCGTGCTTTTGTTGGCTTACAACACAACGAGCTTGACTTACAACCAGCCAACATTGACTTTCTCTCCAGTATCGTCCTCTTCTTTCGCATGTTTTTACCCTCAATCAACCTCATTTTTCTTATCCAACCTTATATAATGATTGAAATACTATGCCATTTATAAATATTACTCGACCTGATATCATTAAAAAAAATAGGCCAATAAATAAGGTTAATAAAAATTAAAATGTTTAAAGTTGAGCATTTAAAAACATAACACTAGAATAGTTAGAAACTAAGGCAAAAAATATACTGGATAATCATTTTGTAAAGTTTTAGGAAGGATTAATAAAAAACCTAATTTCTTTTTTAAACAGGAACCTCCAGAAGGTCCATTTTCATTCATCAGAGTAGGTAAACGATGTACGCCGAAGTTCTTCAACAAAAATTGAAAATGCCATTAATAAATATCTATTCAAACACGTTGTTTTAACTTGGAGTATGTAGTTCGGTCATTTCCGGACATTCTGGTCCGCTTAGTCTCGACATTTCATTGATTGTTTTGTGTTGCTTTTCGTCCACCGTATCCTTCCACATAAATCACAACTGTACTGCTCAATCTTCATATTTGACAAACATATGATTGAACCATTTTAAACCATCCAATAAATATGACCAAGGTAGGTAAAGGTGATCGGTAAACACACCGCAGACCTCTCAATCCTTAAGACTAAAACGAAAAAAATCTTCCCATCGTCAATTTGCGCAAAAGGTGTTCAAACTGTTAGAAATTGTCAGGGGTGTCGTCCCGTCCTTGGGGCAATTGGTCAATAGTGCGATTAGGGCCCGTACCCATTGTCTCAGGACAAATGAGAAAGTACTTTAATTGAGACGTTTCAGACAGGGATCGCCCCTTACGAGGCGCATACGCAAGCTGCCATCCTCCAGCTAATCCTTATCTAAGCAGTGCTTTTTTCTTTCATGAAATTCACTTAGGATATGATTGCACGTGAAAGTTAAAAACTAATTGATTAAAACTTGCACAAAACATGTTTATTTTATAAAACTCGTTTGATTATTAACAAAACAATTATGGTACAAGATGTCACAAGAGCACCTAAAAGGAGATAGGTATAAATACTGAAACAAAGATCAAATAACTGATTATCTCTAACTTTTTAGAACGTTTTTTTTCTTCATATTTTATTGGGATTATATTACAAACTTCTCCTTGGATGTAAATAATCCCGGAGAAAATTATCGTCCAAGGGACTAAATTCATTCGGTTGACTTGTTGAATGAGAAAGAGTGACTGAAAGTGAGAGAGAAAGATAGATAGATAGATCGAGATAGAGATAAATAGATAGATAGATAGATAGATAGATAGATAGATAGATAGATAGAGAGAGAGAGAGAGAGAGAGAGAATGATGCTAGAAGGAAGAGAAGAAAGTGCGAAGTGAAAGAATAGAAAAAGACAAAGTGAGCGAGAAGAGAGAGAGGATAGAGTGAGGGCTATAAGATGCAAAAAAAGGAGAGACCTAGAATATAAAATAGATAGGTCGTAAAGAGAATAGAAGAATAAAAGCAAAGGGAGAAAAGAGAAGAAAGACAAGACAGAGACTGAAACAGGAAGAATATAGAATTAGATAGTTAGAAAATGAATGAAAGGCTATGCAAGAATGTCAGAGAGAGATAGAGATAGAAAGAGAGAGAAAGAGAGAGAGAGTGCGAGAGAGAGAGAGAGAGAGAGAGAGAGAATGATGCGAGCAGATAGTGAAGAAAATGCGATGTGAAAGAATAGAAAAAGACAAAGTGAGCGAGAAGGGAGAGAGGATAGAGTGAGCATAAAAAGGAAAAAAGTAGAGACGCAGAATACACAACAGATAGGTTGTAAAGAGAGAGGAGAAGAATCACGTGACAGAGGCCGAAACAAGCAGAATGTAGAAATTAGATAATTAAAAAATGAATGAAAGAGTATGTGAAGGTCAGATAGTGAGAGGGAGAGAGTGATACAGAAGAAAGAGAGGTTAAAAAGAAATTAATAGAAGGAAAAACATAAGAAAAAAAGAATAGAAATAGAAAGTAAAAAGAGGGAGAGAAAGAGAGAGAGTGAGAGAGTGCGAGGGTGGAGGATGAAAGATGAAATAAAGTAAGGTAAATAAGAAAGAGTGAATGTGTATTTAAATTAGTAAAATGAGAGGTAGAGTGAGTGCATATTATCTATAAAATTGTTAAATTCTTTGAAAATCCTAGAAACTTTATAAAGTTTGAAGGTCCTCAAGGTGAAAAACAACATGATTAAATTTAAAATTCCTCCTGTCGGAGTGCTCTCCTGTTTTATTTATAGAAATCAACCTGGTGTTGGCGTTAAATCCATAAATATTAATTGGAAAACAAATGTTACTGACTGAACAGTTCGAATCTTAAAAAAACTAGACACACGTAAGAATGAGTTAATAGTGAGAGTGAGGGGGCTGCAATAGGTCAGACCTCGAATCCATTTGCTTCGAATTCATTCATGAAGTTTGCTCTCGGCTGCCGGTTATAGGTCAAAGTTGCGAAACTGCGATGTATTAAATTCAAAATTCGCGTTTTGAGGAAGGTAAAAGAATGTCAGACTGCCAGGACGAGAGTCCTTTGGCAAAGGACGGGCGCGGTCAGCGGGGAGTCACGAGGACGATCCCTCATTATGTGGCCGTACTTTCTCGTATTGGGGAGAAACGTGACCGGGAATTGCACAAGTTTTAATTGCCGGCTCCCGTTTCGACGGATATCGATTTTCCGTTCTCTTCTTCATGTGAGATGATTTTTTTTTCTTGAGAAATGAAGGTCGAAACATTCTTTTCCATATCCGCTTCATTTACAAGGCAAAAAGTTCGCTTTCCTTAAACACGGAAAAACGGTGGTAACTCTTGCCTAAATCACCAGGTTTGGCCTTTTCAACGATCTATTTAATTTCAAAAGTTATCAGGGACGAACATTATCTTTAATCAATACACAACCTGGTAGCTCGATAGACAAAAAGAAGACAATGACAAGAATGGAACCTCTAATTGACCTTGCTCACATGAGGAATAATTGCATATTTCCTCTTTAAATATCGAGGTTTCCGAAACGGGAAAAGTTCCCATTTCAATTCTTGCAAGTATAGCGAAATAAGGCGGACCAGGATTACTCGAAAGTAACTACAAGTTCTTCTACTCGCAGTCCTAAATAAATACTACAGTTTTAGGTTTTTTTTTGTTGTAAGTTTGTAAAATATGAAGAGGTCGCATTGTTTCATTAAAGGTCACAGTTGAGAAAATAACACACAGAGCAACCACTGAAGATGGCTGAAGACTGAAACTACTCTGAAAGTACAAAACCGATAACTTTCTATAATCAAATTTTCGAATCACAATGTCTAAGAAGATCAGTTTGTGATCTTGATCCAAAATATACTAAGGTGATAATTTATTTATGTCTGATTTACCCTGAGCTAAAGGGTCGAACTGTTTCGACGTTTTCACCTCATCGGCAGAGGAGTTTGAGAAACTAGTCCAGGAGAACGGCACGAAGATGTAATAAACGTAATTTGCATCTCCAGATAGAAGTGTAACGTTTCCGAGTTTACGAATTTGAGAAAAGAAAGAGCTCGTCATCGTGTCGTCTCTCGCTGATGTCTCGTTATGGTCGTAATAAAATTGCCGGTTATTTTGTTTTTCCGTTGCGCAAGGGCCGTTGAAGTTGTGAAGCTCCTTATCGGTTATGTAAAGGGTCCGGGCGGCCGGTCAAAGGGCCGGACGGGGGTCGTCGTGATCGCCCGGATTGCATGCCGGGCCGAAGATTACAAAACCACAACACATCGCTCATCGGTCACACCTGCGAAATGTATGTCGAGATCCTCCCGATGTCGTTTTCTCCCGAATCTCAACGTCCTTCAAAGGCACAGAGGCAATTAGCTTTGATGTTGTGTAAAAGCCCTTTTCTCGCCTGCCCGACACTTCGATTCCAGCTTATTGTAAGACAAAACCTACCGACCGTGGGAGCTCACTACTTCATGAGATGTTGCAAAATGTCTGAGATCGATTTCAGAATATTGCCTGAATGTGAAATGAGGATTGAACAGCCAGCCGGCGAGTTTGATGACCACTGGGATTGACTACAAAGTTTACCCCTGGACTAATGGCTAGGGATGTCTAAGAATGGAACTAGTGACAATGGTACTAACGTAAATGACAGCCGAGGTCTCCAAAATCAACTAAAAAAAACTAATAAACTTCATTCAAGCTTTCCAAGGGACATATTAAACAAACATGAGTAAATAGTAATAAAATCTCTTTTTTTTCCGTTTTATTTTAAATTTACAACTGGATTAGCTACAACAAGCAAATATAATAGTAAAATATATATAATTGACTTGTATTGTATTGAGCAGAGAAGTCGGTCTGTACTGACTCGCTGATATAAGTTTAAGCATTCCCTTATCCCTCAAGATCTCAAAGTGAGATCGCAGGGACATCGGCGTTGTAGATTATCAGGGAAATTGGGTTACGAAGGGATTGAGTTGACCAGTAAGTAAGAACTGGAATTTGTTTCATCTCGAGTTGATAGCGTGGGGAACATAAGGGATGGTAGCTTTCTCTATAACGTCCGTAATGCCACAAACACAAATTACCCAATCTGTGGTTGCATATAATACATGTACAGTTTTAGACACAAATAAATGAAGAAAAAAATTGGCATAACTTTGATTTTCCAACACAAAAGGTTTCACAAAAGGGCTTAGAACTTTTAAATTTGAGATTATGTAAAGATTTTTAGTTGAGATAAAAAGTAAATGGCACGAGCAGGATTCGAACACACGATCTTCGGCTAGATACGCCGCTGCTCTCTCACTTGAGCTATCGTGACCTCGATCCACTCGGACGCCAACTTCACATCTCAACCCCACCTTTTTGAATTTTCCCTCCTTTTTGCCATTTTTCAGCGTATCTAGCCGAAGTTCGAGGGTTCGAATCCCGCTCGTGCCATTGACTTTTTATCTCAACTAAAAACCTTAATTAATTGTAATATATTAATTGGTCAAGCGGACCACGAAATTAGTGAAATTATGTAAAGAATTTATGAAATAAAAAATATGTAAGCATAAGGTCGTCAAGATAATGGGGGTTGTATTTAGTTCATATAAACTCTTTCTCCGGCTTAAGAGAAGAGCTATTACTCAACTGAAAAATCAACAAGTAATGTAAACAACCCATAAATATCGAGGCTTATTTTAAAATGCTTACCTAATCATGATTAGTAAGTTGGAAGTAGGTTGAGCCTTTCCTCAGGTTTCAGAGTTTAATTTACTTTCCATTTAAACGTTCATAAATTTTAGCTTTTTAAAAAAGTGTCTCGAGGCGATTATGTGGGAATTTTATATTTCCATTCTCACGTTAAAATTCACATCTAATTGGAACAGATCTGCTACCCCAGTTTATCAGAACACAACGAAAGGTTCCAAAGAGTAACTGGAACGGAAACAATAATCGCGCTGGGGAGTGCAGACTTGTGTTCTTTTTGGTGAGATACTACGAACTGGAGCATCTCGGCAGAACGGTGGTTGTTGTCTGGGGTCACACGTCTGGAGGCTAAGGCCGGGACATCCCAACCTCCGAACTTACCCACCGCGATCCGGCGTTCTGGCAATAAAATTCGTTAAAAAATCATAATGAAAAGAAGGGGGCAGCGTCGGAGAGAAACTCTCACGGATCAAGCCCCGTCGATAAGTCTTCCCCGGAAGATCTGAAACGTAGAAGGGACATTCTAACCCGATTAAGGATAGGCCTCACAAGGACTTACTTTTGCACCAAAGAGTAATTGCCCTGCATGTAGAATAGGTTGCTCGATGTGTCCCACCTAATCGAAGGGTGCATCTCCTTGGCTCCATACAGAGACCGTGTAGGATATGAGAATCGTAGGCAGCGAGTATCTGAGTGCCCTGTTCTGTTATTTGTAGGAAACAGGATTGTTTCTGGTATATAGTACTGATAGAGTCGCTAGCGTGTGTTGATAGTGAATGTATTTATTAGTGTAAATATGTGCTATGAGAGGACAGATAGAGGACAGATAGAGGAATATTGAGTACCCCATCAACTCAATTAAGTATATATGTGTAGATGGTGATGGAGAAATATCAAGTATCGATGGCTCCAACACCCTATTTAAGTAATTTTTTTTTTGATCTAGGATCAGATTGAGTTGGGGACTGAAATGACCTAGCTGTTGATGGCCATTGTAGCCTTAGTTTGGTGGTTCGACAAATAAGACCGATTTCTGACCCCATATTGCCATTAACCTTGGTGGATGATTCTCGAGCCCTGCCGGCAATTTATTGTAAATTACAAAAACTGCGGTGAACTGCGAGTGATAGACTCAGCCCTGTGTATATATGCTCATACATATGCAGATTTGAGCTTATATAAACAAATCCAAATTCGAATCCAGTTTATCAAAAACATTCTCGCCTTTGCCAGGGATGAAGAAGCTTTTGTAAACTATGTACTGTTGACGATTTTGCGTTCACCATACCTTGTTGTTTAATTTTAAATTGTAAAATTTCTATTCTCTTGTAAAATAGTTTTTCTGCCTTATCTTGTGAATATTGATCATTGATCCATTAAAACTTCTTAATGATGTCTTTAAAGCGTATCTGCTGTTTTGAAATCGAGTTGCTGTTTGCTTGTTTAGATAAGCTTAAAGGTCGAACTTTTCGTGAATGAAATTTCAACAAGTTTTTATTTGTAATGATTTACGTGACAAAATTACGATGACAACGGTTCGAAAATCCCACGGACCGTAACGACTTAGTTTATGTAATCGGGGCTGGTCGTTAAAACAAATGTTTAAATATTAAATCGGCCATTTTCGGCATAGCAAATCAAATGGTAATTGGCAGAGGTCGGATTTATATTTTCCTGTGAGGTCACGTCGCCGCGATAAATAACTAGACGAAATCCCGGGCGATCCGCTTCCGACGAAGTCCCCTTGTATAACTCGGAAATTAATTTTACTTCTCGAAATGTTCGTGAGGGTTCTTACTCAGCAATTAAGTGCCTGCGGATCAACGGGGTTGAAGAAAATCCAAGGAGCGTTTCTCACCAGCAGACCAGACCGAATAACAATTCGGTATGTTTATGCTAATCCGATCCCTTTCTTAACAGGAAAGAACAGCAGCGAAACAGTTGTAAGTATGATGAGATTTCAAACGTGAAAATGCAAATAATCACTGGTACACCCTATAATCAAATTAAGGTCCAGGTGGTGATGAAACTAGGAAGCGGGGTTTGTGTTCCCCAGGCACTGCAGCCTTCTGGCTTATTGTACCTTCCTAGTTTAGTGCAATAGACTCAATCCTTCTTCTCAGAAGTATCAGGACATTGACTGTCGCTGCTACAATTCATTCCCTAGGTTTTTTCTGTATGTTATCCCCGTTGAGCCTTCGCACCTTCGCATTCGAAGATGATCATCGTTATATATGCCCATGTTGTGTACAAGTTTTCTCAGATTCCAGTTTCCGGTAGTCCTATCACTCCTCTGAGTCTGCCCTCTCTAATTTCAGCAGTGAGTTTGCCAGTCTTAGTGAGGGTTGTTTTATTATAAGTTTACTGTGTATAGCGCCACAAGGGTTTATCCACTTCTCCTTTTGTTTTATTTGGATCCGGGACAAAAAGACAACCCACACTAACATTTTTGGTATATGTTGAATTTTGTTATTTTCATTATTTTTAAAAAATCATAACTAACATTTTTTGTTACATTTTAACCTTGGTAATTATCTGCAGTAAAATAAAATATCACTCCCTATAAATAATAATAAATATTAATTTTGAGGTAGGGAGAGTTAGTTTTTGGCCGTTACAGGACGCACATCGCTCAATATTTTGATTATCTTTTTGTGTGGAATTTGGAGTTTTTCGTTTACTGGTAAGTTAATTGTACTTAAAATTTTACATGTTCGCTTACTTCTCATGTAAGGCTGAAAAAATTTCTAAGAAAGGTACAGGAAGCGGATGCATTGTCATTTTTGTACAATCTAATTCGTGTAATGATATTTCTTTGAGTTATTCCTCCAGTACACCTTTAATATTTAGCTAAATTATTAAGCATTTTAATATCCTACTACGGACGTTTTACTTCAAACCTAACCCCATAGTGCAGGAGATAAACAGTATATTTTCCTTAATAGAGAATTTACTGATAAACTATTCAGATTTTCAGTATATTAGGTAGAGACAGAAAAGTAGGAACTCTCATGTCCCTTGACGAATACCTCTTGTGATACTATATTTTCACAAGAATGACATGGACTCTACTGTACATCATAAGGGAAAATGACGAACTAGGTTTATGGAAGAAAATGGATTTTTGTCGCCCTATGATTCACCTACTAATTTCTCCACGCTAGGCAGGAGTGTAATTGACCTGGTTTGGGTTAACTATCGCTCACTCCCGATCTTTGATGATTTTCTTGTTGTTGATATTGCTAACATATCAGACCACATATTTTTCCCACTCCTCTTTAATTTAATCGATCGGCCACTACCAGATCAACGAACCTGCCATCTTTGTTACAAATATCGCATTTTTTGAACATTCAATTATATACGTGTAAGGGTATACATATAATACTTTCTTACATAAAAATTATTATACACCAACTTGTACATTTAGTTTGTATTAATTGCCATGTAAACATTAATCATACCCTAGAACAGCAGCTTGGGTGCGTTCCCATCGATTAAAACTTGTAAAGTAATCAAGAAAATTGATGACTCAGCTTTGGCACTTGGATATACTTTGTAAACTATCTTATTTTGAAATCCTACCAAATTGACGCTGCTTCAGAGTGAGGTACGCCAATGAGCTTTTCGAAATCAGGCAGCGTCCTACAAGGGAGCATTTTTTTGTCTCATCCTTTATATCATACATACTGCTCATCTACCTGCATACCGTACACCATCATACTCCCTACGCGGACGTTACCGCAATTTAGTCTTCTAATTCGAATCCTGTTCAAGCTACCTCGAACATTTGTATGTTCTTGTGAACACCTTGAGCTTATCTAAAACTGGATTGGGGGACAAGATTGACTGAAAAATGTACTCAGTGTTCATATTTTAAAAAAACAATAACAGCCCTACACTATACATCAACAACAAAGAGATACCGATTTCCATTCATATAGATACTTAGGACCATACCTAGACAGCAGACTGACGTGGAACCCTCATATAAGACTTAAAAGATAACAACTTAACATAAGACTTGAACAACTACAGACTTTTAGGACCGAAATCTGTCATGATCGTCAACATTAAACTAGCCCTATACAAGACTTTTCTGCGACCACTTTAGACCTACGGGGTGGAACTGTGGACGACGCCAACCAACCTTCTGCACACCCGATTCTTCCAATCAAAAATTCTCAGAAAAATCGTCAAAGAACTGATCTGATCCTGATTCCAAAGTCTTAATCAACGGCCTCGAGATCGCTTACCTTAACCTCTCATACTGAATTCCAGTATTTGGTGGTTTCTCATTTGACATGCTATGCTAGCATAAGTGTTGGCACTATAACTATGTGAACAAACGTTAAGTGACCAGATGTACTGAACTAATTTGTATTGGGTAAAAAACGTAGTATTATTTCTCTAATCAACAAAAACTATTACAAAATGAAAATTAAACGAAATTGGCTCAATTGTGCGATTTTGTGCAATAAAAAGAAAATTAAAAGAAAAATCAATTCGTGCAACAAAGGGAAAAAGGTTCAAAATTTGCTATAGTATGAAAAATAAAATGTTAGAATATGATATAGGTGAAGGAAGAAACCAAATGTTCAATGGCACAGAAAGCCTGTGTCTAAACGCAACTAATAAAAGAGACCTGTCTCAATTTGTGAAATACAAATAAAAAGGCAGATAAAAAATACTTACACGAGTCCTCCGGGCAGCTGACTGCTCGAGCGTGAACACCGCCAAGATACCTGCAAATCAACAATAAATCAATTAAACTCATCTGACCTTTAAAGTGCAGAGGACGGAATCTGTGGGAAACGGAATGTTTTATTTGCCCCTTCGCCGTGCCAAGGGCTTTTTGTTTTTTTGATTTTGTGTAAATGGTGCCGTGAAGTTATGAAATTGCGACACGAGCATTGGTGGAGACGTTGGCAGCTCTTTTTCCACTCAAATTAAATATGCGATGTAACAACCAAGCATTGTCTGATTAGCTCACATGAAGAGCAGAAAAGCGCGTAGATGCGTGTGAAATTGCGCAAATAATACAAAACCCGCCGTGCCCAGTTTTAATTCATGATAACCCGAGAGGGTTAGACAATAATTTTCAACCGTGTTGTTAATTTAACAATCAACGTCAAAACAATAGACATGAGTGCGTGGGCGTGTCGCAACGAACGGTGTAGCAAGGACGGCTTCAATGATTACTCATTACTCTACTTCCCATGAATCTAGGAGGGGAGAAAACCGGCCTTAATTAAGTCCGATTTTTTAATAATCGTGTTATAAACGCAAAACGCCTGAATTACGACCTAAGCGATTTGCCAGAAACAGGTCAAAGCCAAGTAGCAGTATCCATAGCACTTTCTATGCAATACGTAAACATTGCTTTATACAAATGGGGAGCATCCCCACTGCAAGCCTAACGCCTTTCAACAAAACAGTATTATTTAGGAAGAACTTCGCGAAGTTGGGAAAGAGGGCTTAAGTAATGGAGTTAGGACGGATAGAGAGCTTGGTGTGAAAATGAGATGTTGAGGTAGTTTCTGGATAGTGAGTCTCAATGATTTAGTAAGGATCCTTAACAATTTGTGTGCGATGTTTCGATTCAAAGGATGGCCTGGATATTGGATGGCTTGGCGGAACCCCACAGTTCCATTCCGTATATCCAACGTAGTCCCTGTATTGCATTACATAGTTATTTGATTTTAGAGGGTCAAATCAGAATTCAGTCTTAAAAGTCTTTGAAATTGTCCAAGCTTTCTGTCCTTGGTGTCTATTATGGGCAGATTCCGCTATACCTGTCTAGGTATAGAGCTAAGTATCTAACATGAGCTGAAGTTAGTAGTTCCTTGATTAATATATACTGTGAAGAGCAAGACTGTTTGATCTGTCTAAATATACATTGGGCGCATGTTTCCTCATTTAGTCTAGTTCTCCACTTTTGCAGCAGTCTTTTTAAGCCTAAGGGGGCTTTGGATGTTGCAGGTTGATTGGATAGGGTCGGAGTCAGAAAACAAAATTGTCACACATACCGCATAGGTGGTGGTGATGATGGTTTGCAGTGTCAGTTAGGTAGTATAGATAATGTACAGGATTGGACCAAGATTGCTCCCTTGTAGGACGACCGTTTGTATCGTTCTGATTTATTACAAATCACCTCTCTCTGAAGCAGCGGTCGATTAGGTAGGATTTCAGGATAAGATAATAAGGAATGAGTAGAAAGCATTTAAGTAATGATGGAGTTGAGATATATAAGAAAATCAGCAGTACAGATGGTCCAAGTATAGGAAATAGTAATGTCTTGTATAGAGCCAGTTGAGTTTTGATAGTCAAAACAGATTTCGGTGCTGAAATTCTTCGTAGTTGATCAGGACTTCTGGTGTTGTTGTTTCTTGTGCTTGGATTACACGTCAGTCCTCAGTGTATGTCTACAATTTAAGGTCGTTAATTAAAGCTTGAGAATCAGGAACAGATCAGTTCGTTGACAAAAAGAATGTTGAGGTCGTTGTAGAAAGTAAGGTTAATGGCATAGTAATGAGCTTTGACGATTTGTCTGAGGATTTTGAATTGGAAGGATTGAATGTGCTGGATGTTGGATATTCACAGTTCCACTCCGTATGTCCAAAGTGGTCGTGGTAAAATCTTTTAAAACATTACTTTAGTGTTGACGGTGATGACGCATTTCGGTCCTACAAGTCTAAGTAGTCGTCCAAGTCTTATGTTAAATTGATATCTCTTAAGTCTTGTGTGGAAATCTAACTGCTATCTAAGTATAGTTAAAGTATTTGATGTGAATGGAAGTCAGTTTCTCTTTTTGATGAACAGTGGAGTGCAAGACGTCTGTAAATGTATACTGAATATATTTTTCTTCATTCAGTCTTGCCTTTCATTTTTTCATTCGTATTTGATAAATTCGCTTGGTTCTTGGATTTGGGAGGTTGCCTGAATAGGATTGGGGTTCGTAGACCAAATTGTGGTATCATCCGCATTGGTAATGTCAACTGGTGATGATGATGATGAGACAAGAATGGTCCCTTGTTCGTCTAATATATAAGCATTCGTTGCTACACCTCAATCAGGAGAGGTTGTTATTTAAATAGAATTTCAGGGTAAGTTAACATGGAGTGGGTAGGAAGCGTTTTATGGAGGATGCGTTTTGCGAGACCCTATCAAAAGTTTGGGACACATTCAGGAACATCTTCAGATTTGTCGGTTCATCGTTCAAAATAAAATAAAAAGTGTAAATCTTAAAATTATATGTAAAAATAGATTTTTAATGGATACTTGTGGCTGAATGGTTTTCGATAGTACATTCGCTAGGAAGATCGTTTCGATCATCATTGAGATAGATATGACCAGTATGTTTAAAAGCACTTCTGAACAAATTTAGCTTGTGTAATAATCCAAACCATTATGCATCATCGATTTATGTAGCACTGGCCTAATTTTTCAGTTAGATTAGATGCAACAAGGCCCGGCTTCCTGATTGTATATTCACCAAGGGGTGCAAGCGTGATGCACCGCCGATAACCCATCTGCAAAACTTGCATTATTCATTTTTCACTCTATCGTCGAATCATCAGCGGCTGAAAAATCAGTATGTAGCCTCGATGATATTATCGAATCCGTGGTTGATTTTATGATCCGAGGGTGTAGAGAAAGGTCAGTTTTTTCCCCATTTATGACGTGTGGGATGGTGTTAGAAACGTCCGTGTCTTTCTTTCAAGACCTTTACCTCTTTGCCATGAAAACCCATCGTGATTTCTATGTAATTGCATTAAAAAGTCTAACACCCAGGTTGTGCTCGTCAGACGCAGGGGTATTAAAAATAACATTACATATCAAATTTATTAGATTTCGTGGTCCGCTTGACCAAATAAATTCTTTGAGATTAATTAAGCTTTTGGTTGAGATAAAAAGTCGAATCCCGCTTGTGACACTGACTTTTTTATCTCAACCAAAACCTTAATTAATTGAAAAGAAATTAAATATTAATTAAACCTGTATAACTATAAAACTATCCAAACCTAATCTCGTGTTGTAGTATAATAACCCCCATTGAGGACTTCACCAGCAGAGAAGAAACTTTTTCTGATGAGGCTAGGTCCAACAATATTATCGATACATATACGTCCGAACATTCTTGCCAAATACGTGCCATAGGGACATAATATAGACGGAAAGTTGATATTCCATTTCCCACAAAAAAGCGCCTGTACATAAATTTTTGGGCAATCATTCAACTTTTTGCCTTTCAAATGGCTGATTTTTTCGAAAATCACAAATATGGAGATAAATTTTGATATAACTTCGCGACCAAGAAGATACTTTACAGGCTTGTGGATATTCATCTTTCTTCAGGATAATCCAGATAACTTCATAGAAGTTATGAATTTTTAAAATAGAACACCGGAGAAGAAAGGAAAATTGTCCCTCCTTCGGCTAGGCAAGCCTAAAATATTTATTTTTTATTACTACATAAATTTGCATTTAAGGGCTTTATTTTTTATATTTTTTACGAGGGTTCGCAACAGCAGAAGTCATATAAACCCTCTGGGTAAGGATTTTTGAAAAAAAGCCTATTTGTAAGGATGTCGGGTTCAAATGCAGGGCCGCTGGATTCGAACCCGGGACCTTTACCTTACAGAGACGAGCGCCGTGTCAACGCCCAAACCGTTGCGGTCACCGACGCCCCTCTTTAAGGGCTTTAAAGGGTGCATACAATGAATCCGTTGGGTTTTCACTAGTTATTCTTTTTTGAAAAATATGTTAAAAGCTCGCGTATTTGTAATAGACAACTGGAGATGATTCATTTTCAATCAGACCGAAATGCGACAGGATTTTTGCGGATCAAGAAAAAAGTATGGGATTTTTGTAAAAATTATTTACACAATTTTGCCTTAATCCCATAAAAAATATTTATGCAAGGCTATTCACACAACCTATGTCCACTTCATGCAAATCTTGTCCAATTTGTTACAGGGGTCAGCTCGGTTTTTACTCCCGGTGAACTACAGCTTGCCACACTTCCATTGTGTGGCAACACCTGGATTAAGAGATGTTCATTAAACTCTCCGAAGGAAAAATATTCTGAAAGTTGGCAAACCTAGTCATTTCTATTCATTTCATCCCCCACCCCCATTCGAGCTTGTCCGTTGCGAAAACGGTTTTTGATCCTAGTAATTATTACTATTTGCTTTCCCTTGCAAATTGGAACGATAGCTCCTCTTCAATTTCACTGAGGAATAAACGGACTGTGGGATATTTCTTTTTTAACTCATGAACTTAAATCATGAATCATGAATGAACCAACCAGCGCGTAGGCGATCACATGCTAACTGATGCTCAGGTACTAATTACAGTTCATATATTTCTTCCACACCACAGATATTTGTTTCCCAACCGTAATAATAATTTCCAACCGATGCCTTGTTTTCCCTTGAATTTTCCCAGAAGGGTTAATCGGTGGATTTGATATTTGTCTATGATTTTGTGCCCGGGATAGCCAATGTCTCCTGATTTATTCTGTGAAAATAAAGTCCTTTGTATGATGATCCTATGTATGAGGGGGTGGGGTGGCCGCAACGGTTTAGGCGTTGATACAGCGCTCATCACTGTAAGGTAAAGGTACCGGGTTCGAATCCAGCGGCCCTGCATTCGAACCCGACATACTTACAAATGGGCTTTTTTTTAAAAAAAACCGGCACCCCGAGGGTTTATACAACCTCTGCTGTTGCGAACCCTCGTAAAAAAATAAATAAATAAAAGTCCTTTGTATGTCTACTGTTGAAATTATCATTTTTGTGTACAAGAAATCCTCAGCATCTGACGAATATACAAAATACGTAATGAACGCTTGCAGTAGCATGAAGCATAGGGCAAATTCATGACTTACTGAAAAAGACAAACTAGGGACGTAGAATATAAAATTTGGTTTTTGGAAACAGGCTTTTCTTGTTCAATTTTTTTAAATTTTCTTGTTGTTTTTTCTTCTTTCTTGTTTTATAGCTTTTCTTGTTACAATGCCCTAACCATCCCTTGTTCAATTTACGTTTTGATCATTTGAATATCTTGTTTGCAACCAAGGCAATTAAAGTTGGCCACTTCTTCTAATAATGAGAAGTCTTAAATAAATTTGTAATATGGTATATAAGCCAAGTTTTAGCTTCTCACTTTCTTCAGCGCTGTAAGCAAGCAGACCAAAATGATCGGAAACGGCCAAATAAAATATTCATTTTGAGAACCGTATGGTATGCGATGTGACAAACCTGGACTTTGGTCTTAATTTCGTCTACGTATCCTAAGGTTGTCTGTCAATCGGGTTTTAGCTTCTTGCCATGTTCAGTGGGAGAAGTTTCGCGATCCAGGTATGGTCTTGGAAAAGAACACAAATTTAGTTGATGCTGCCAAGCTTTCCACTTATTTTAAGGCATCAACAGGGTCTACATTGTTTTCACATTACGAAAGACATATTTGTACGATTGTTTTAACCACCAATATAACTATATAGAACTTACAGAAAAACTTTAAATATGTCTACAATCTCTCGTTATCAAAGACCTCTTTTTAAAATTAAGAAGACCTTCATAAATTGAACTTAATTCCATAGTATTCTCTTTGAATGTTACAAAAATTTTTTACATTTTAGTATGTCGAACCTCTTTTATTCTTCTTCTGAATAATTGAGACTCTTTATAAATTATTTCAACATTCGAAAAGTCAAATTTATGTCTACTTGATATTGAATGTTTAGATAGTCCGGTGATTTATTGCCACAAACAGAAACCTGACCATAAATTATATTTTCTATTCTTTGTTTTGTTTGACCAATCTATATACAACATTCAATAAATTCCACTTTTCTTCCTTATCCTTGAGGTTAGTCTGTAAAGAGCTCATTTTATTCTTGTATTTGTAACAACAATTGAATGTTGGGTATGTATTTCTTTATTAAATATTTTTAATAATAATAAAGACACAATAACTACATATTATTATTATGCGAAATGTGATGAACTTGTAATGTGGTCGTTTCCGATCCTCGCTGGTTTGACTCCTCACAAAACATGATGCATCTTTACGACCAAATAGTAGGAACACCAGTCTTATCGATACGTACTCGTTAAAAAAATTAAAAAATAAATATTCACGAAAATTGCATATAGAAGCAAAATCTCATTGCGATCAGAAATGGCAACACGATCAATATATGTGCATATTTGGTATTATGAACTTTTATTGCCCTCTTTATAATATTATTGACACCTCGAAAGGTTATATACGTGATCCTAATATTAATCAAAAATTATCAAAGTCACATCTAGTACTTTTTACTAAAAGTCACCGTATAACTTAATAAGTAGGTTTGTAAATTTACCTACGTTAATACCGTATAATATACGATATATAATAGATATATATATAATATCATAATATATAATACGGTATTATATATTATGGTATTATATATATANTATATATATATATATATATATATATAATTTTTGCCATGGCATATGCTTGTGCATCGTCTCTCGAAATTTATCATCTTCTTAATTTTTTCTGATTATTTATGAGAGCCCAAGACGAATTCATTTGTCCAGACAAATTTTATAACTTTTTTTTGTTAATCCCGCCCAGTAGTTTTTGGTTCTGATTTGTTGTAGTTTCTACTAACAGTGGGCGTATGTTTGACTTTTTTCTGCACGGAACGAAAGAAGAAACTTGCCGTGAAAGAAGAAACTCTAAACTTGTCGTTTTGGCACGGACAGCCTTTCTGCGGCATCGTTATTACTTTTTATGATCTGATTTGTTCCAAAATGTATGAATTGGCCAAGGAAAGTTCAATAAGGACTGCAATTGGCTCTGAACCATTTTGCGACTTACGAAACTGCTAAAAATGTGGATCCATTAGACAACTGTGTTGTCCGTTCAATGGGAATGTAGCCAAGGGCAGAGGCATGCGAAAAATTTTATCAAAGGACCATCGCAGAAACTAACTGCAGAACTACTAAATCTAGGACGTGCTAAGATAATAGTTGGACGGCTAACTGGCCCCTGCAGACTCCGGAGGCATATGTATAGAT
>NW_019392634.1:275000-360387 GCF_000648675.2 Cimex lectularius | reverse complement strand
ATATATATATATTATATTATTACATCTCTACCACTACTAATGCCAGCTCCCGGAGGACACATGCTATGGGAAGGGATGCTGGCACTCATTGGGAGGGATTAAGAGGTAAGGACGTCTCGAGGCAATCGTCGATTAAGGCGACGTAGCGGTTTCTCGGGATGAGAATGTGTTAGGATGGATGGTGGTGATTGGTGTGAAACATTGAATCGGGAAGGATCAGTTCGTTGGCAAAAGGAACGTTGAGGTCCTTGTAGATATTGAGGTTACTGACGTAGTAAGGAGCTTTGACGATTTGTCTGAGGACTTTTGATTTGTAAGGATTGAATGTGCTGGATGTTAGATGGCTTGGCGGAACCCCACAGTTCCATTACGTATGTCCAAAGTGGTCGCAGTAAAATTTTGTTTAGATTAATTGAGCCTTGACGGTAACGACGGATTTGGGTCCTAGGATTCTTCGTAAGTTTGGGGGATTGTGTAGGGATTCCTCGTCAGTCTGCTGCTAGTAAGTCCTAAGTAATTGATTAGAATGGAAGTCTGTATCTCTTTGTTGTTGATGTACAGTGGAGGGCAAAAGTTCCACGTGAACGTAAACTGAGTACGTTTTCCTTCATTCATTCTTGTCCTCCACTTTTTTTTATACCGGTCTTCGATACTCAAGGTGTTCTTGGATATTGGAGGTAGCTTGGGCAGGATTCGAATTAGAGAACAGAATTGCGGTTTCGTCTGATGATGGTATTGGGGTGTGCAGGGAGATCAGCAGTGTAGATGATATAAAGGATGGGACCAAGACTGCTCCCTTGTGGGACGCCGGCTTGTCTGATTTCCGAGAACTCGTTGCCGCGAGTGCTTATTATCTAGATAAGATAATAAAATTTCCTACCCACCCCGTATCTAACTTCTCTTGAGGAATTAAAAGCTACAGTAATTTCATTTGACGTTTGAATAGATCCATATATTTAGTAATTAAAGCAAACTGAAAATGGCGATATGCCGAAACACGTCTTGCTGACTAAAATGATCTGTTGCCTACAACAACTCATTATTTTATTCTTGTAATTTATTATCTTGTTTTAAATTTATTTGCAGCCGTGACAAACAGGTTTTTCAGTTTTGTGTAAACGTCTGAGAGTATTGTTTACATGATTTTATCTAAGGTTTCAAAGTATTTTTTACCCCAGGGCGTGTGAATTTTATAAAAGCCGTTCAGCAGTATCAAGCAACCGCTGACGAAGCTCTATAAAAAGGAAGAGTGAATAATAACAAATGATTAATGTTTTTTCCCCAGCTGAGACGCAGATGCCCTTCCGAGCTCCACCGAAACGCTGAACTCCCGCGGAACGCGTTGACTTTGAAGTCCAATTTTTGGTGAAAAGCCGTCGCTAGTTTTTGGAGTTTATAGTTTTTGCGAAAGTATTCAGTTAAGCAAGAAATTTTCTCTAGTTTTTGACTGTCTTCCGTGAAAAATGTGATGGTTCGTGTCTAATCATGAAAAGATAAGAGGCTATTAGCACTGTTCGATACCGACGCAAGGAAGAGGACTGCCTATCTCTGGGCCAAGGTCAAACAACTCCAAGGCATGCACATAATATTTTTACCATATAAAAATGGAAGAAACTCGTACTGAAAGAGTAGACATCTTCACCGCAATTATCGACGCAAAACTATCTAACTTGATAAGCAAAGAAGATTTGAAAGTTGTTACAGAACAAATATCCAGCCTCAGACAAGAAAACGCTCAGTTAAAACACAATTTTGAAAAATTACAACAAGAAAATTCCGCGTGCATCAAAAGGATAACACTTTTGGAAGATAGGCTGAGGGCAAATAATTTAATATTCAGAGGAATTAGGATTCATGACAACGAAGACTGCCTGAAAATTATATCAGATTTTTGCAAAGACGTTCTAAAAATAGATAATAATGGAACTATTTTTTCAAAGGCAATACGTCTTGGTCGTATGAAAAACGGCCCTATTTTGGTGGAACTTAAGGATGAGCATATTAAACGGGCGATATTAAACAAGTCGAGACTCCTGAAAGGCACGGGATTTGCAATACATGAAGATTTTTCAGAACAAACTCGCAAGAAAAGGAATGCACTAATGAAACTACGGAAAGAAATTCACAAGGTCAATAAAAACATCAGAACAAGACTTCAGAAGGATAAGCTAAAAGTGGACGAAGAATTTATAGAATGGGATGAAGCTCGTGGGTTCACCTCTCCTGAGAACGGAATGCAAAAATGTAAATCAATATTGGGTAAAACCGCTAACGAAATCATCAAGGCAATCAATGATGGGATATGCGTGAAACAGAAGACCCGAGAAGAAGCGTTGCAAGGAAAAGTAAAAAATAAAACGGCAAATGTAAAAGACAACAGAAAAGATAAACCAGCGAGCAACACCCAAGGATCTAGTTATTATCGGAGAAACCAGAAAAAGTACCCTTGCAGAAACCCAATGGCCGGCAGAAAGGCATGAAGTTGATTTTCTTGCGGTATTAAGCTACATCATGAGACTAGCTAAGAAAAACCGTGATAGTCTTTACGGTAGTTTTATTATGATGTGTTTATGTTATGAGTTATGATTATTTTAATTATCATTTAGAAATCAAGAAGTGTCGTTTTTAATTTAGGTATTATTATTTATTCTTTACCAACAAAATGTATTATGCTTATTTTGTATGTAAAGTATTAATATTTTATTTTATTTTGGCTTTATAGATTTGTAATTTTGTACTCCACCAAAATATTGATATAGATATAGATATCAAAATGTTTATTGTTTTTATTTGTCTAATATTTTTGTATATTATTACCAAAATAAACGTCTATCTTATCTCATTCTTTAGACCATCTACAGTGCTGACCTACCTGCACATCCCAATACCATCATCACCACTTACGCGGACGAAACCGCAATTTTGTCCACTAACTCGAATGTTTAGCTAACTCCAACAAAGAACAACTTGAGCTTATCGAAGATTGGTGCAAAAAGTGGTGGACAAGACTGAATGAATGGAAATGTACTCAGTATACGTTCACATTGAAAAAACCGTCTTGCCATCCACTGGACATCAATAACAAAGAGATACCGACTTCCATTCATGTCAAACACCTAGGACTTACCTAGACAGCAAACGAGGAATCCCCGCATAATACTAAAAGACAACAACTTAACAGAAGACTAGGCCAACTACCAAGACTCCTAGAACCCAAATCCGCCTTGAACAAGACATTGAACGTACGGAGTGGAACTGTGGTGTTCTGTCAAGCCATCCAGCGAATTCAATCCTTCTAAACAAAAGTCCTCAGACAAATCGTCTAAGCTGTTTACTCCGTCACTATCGGAAGCTCCTTAATCCGTGTAACCTCACCATCAACAATGACCTCAGCATTCCTTTTGTCAACGAACTGATCCGTTCCCGATTCCAAAAGTTTCATACCAACTTTCGAGTCTTCCTAACATTATTGTTCGAGCCATTGTTCCACACATTGTTATCCCGAGGACCCGCCGCGTCGCCTTAATCGACGATGGCCTTGAGACCTCCTTGCCTCCCATTGAGTGCCCAGCATTGGTTGGTGGTGTCTAACATGTATCCTCCCGGTGCAGCGCTGGCATTAGTGCTGTGACCGTGTGAAAAAAGGCACTGTGCTCACATTTATACAAATATGTAAATACACCATTTTCATATACTATATAAATTGATGGATTTGGAAAAAATACATATACAAACGTAGAATACATACAAAAAGCAATATAAGCCTAAAATTTTATCGTAACATAACGAAAAATTAAAATGGACAAATGCCACGCTGTGGTTAGTTCTTTTTGTACGTTTTGATAATATAAAAAATATGCCTTCACTTCTCCCTCATACAAAGGATAAATTTCATATCGTATGCAACACATCATATTTAAAAGGCGGAATCGATCAACAAATTCAGAGTAAGCTATATCTAGTTATCTGCTATTTATCATCAGTCCAATTTATAGAACCACAAACATCAATAATTAGACCTACAACAATGTGGTCTTAAATAGATTCAGTGTTAGGCTCAAATTTTTATGTTGGATGTGTTTCAACAACCAGCGAAAGTAGACGGTCCAGCGATCAAATTGTCGATCAGTGTGATCTGCGGGGTGACGAACTTACAATTCGGTCGGTCGAGAGCATTTTGGTCTGCCTAGCCTTGCTGGGTTGGTACCGACGCTTATCACCATTTCGCATCTTCAGTGTGTCTGTGCGATTTCTTTGAAGTCAAGTTGCTTATAATGTTGGGAGTTGAATTAAAAAAAAATAAAAACCAAAGGCAACGACAAAGACCTCATGACCTTAAAAGAGAAGCTCAGACAAACCAGAAATCACACACTGAATTGTGAAATGCCGAAAGGCGTCAGAACAACTCAGCAAGGATAGTCAGACCAAAATGAATCGCTAACGACAAAATTACGAGTTCAATGCTTATTTACCGACGCGCAGGATTCACAATCTTCAAGATGTATGAATGTCTTTCGGATTAGTGCTAATGTATGTTTTGATAAATCACGTTAAGAGGGAAATGAGTTGAAGATCCGTGGTTTATCTCCCAGGAAGTCTAAGAACGATTAACCTCAAAAAGAGGATAGAACTAAACATTTCGGTCATACAATAATTATAAATAAAACCAGACAGCCATTCCTTGAAATGGGAACTGACTAACTATATGATCCCAGAAACATCATTTGCAACATCCCATCTGGCTACAGATGGCTCGAAAACAAATAAAGGTACCGGTTCAGCAAGCCCAAAATATGAGCAATTAAACGCATTAGGGAAGTACCCCTCTTTTAAGCCGATGCTATCCATGCTATCAATGCTTTTGCTATAGAAAATCTTAAAAGCGGGCTGTGCAGACAAAAAATCCTCGTAAGGTCGGACAGCCAAGAAGCCAAAAAAGCACTAGCACGTAAAAAAAAGTCACTTCTAAAACAGTCAGTGAATGTATCCAAAACTCAAGATGTTATCAGGATGTGTTTGTCCTGATAATATCTTGAGTGCCAGGACACAAAGAAATTCGGGGTAATGGAAAAGCAGACAAACTGGCAATAGGAGGACCGTGACCGTATTTGGGTACAAATACGTAATCATCCATCTCAGTATGAGACCACAAAAAATTTAAGGAGAAATGGTCGACCTCCAGCGGTGCCACACAAGGTAAATATAAACAACCCTCACCAAAACTGGCAAACTCATTGCTTCAGCTTGAGAAGGTATAACCCGGGGGAGTGCTAGGGATATATACTATTGGGTTGTCCGGAAAATAATGCAGGATTTTAAGTTTCATTAAAAAAAATCTATATAAAATATTCTGTTTACGTTTACAGGATTACTCATTTGTATGAATGTCAACACTTATTAATCCTCTTCCAAATGATATTGTTTGTTTACCTCTGTAGCATTCCGCTACTTGGAAATAATTCAGTCATCCTTATAATGTCAAAGCGAGAATTTCGTACGATTTTCTTTTACGAGTTTAAACTCGGCCGAAGCGGAGCCCAAACGGCTAGAAACATTAACCAAGTCTGGGGCGAGGGTTGTGTTAATGAGTGCACTGTGCAAAGGTGGTTTAAAAAATTTCGGGAGGGAGATTTCAGCCTTGAAGATGAAGAAGGTCGTGGAAGGCCTTCCTCTCTTAATGATGATGTTCTGCGATCAGTGGTGGAAGAAAACCCCAAAACAACTGTTCGAGAACTTGCAGAGCAACTCAAAGTCAGTAAAACGACCGTCGCTGACCACCTCAAGGCGATTGGAAAAGTGAAAAAACTCGAAAATTGGGTTCCACACTCATTAAACGATCGCCAAAAAAATCAGCGCTTTGATGTTTGTGCATCACTTCTTTGTCGAAACAAAAATGACCCATTTCTGGCCAGAATTGTTACATGTGACGAAAAGTGGATTCTGGACAGTGGCTCGACAAAGGAGAAGCTCCAATACATTTTCCAAAGCCCCCAACTCATCAAAAAAAGGTAATGGTTACGGTATGGTGGGCTTCATTTGGTTTAATACACTACAGCTTCTTAAATCCTGGCGAAACCATCAATGCTGAATCATACTGTAACCAAATTAATACCATGCATCAGAAATTGGCAGTAATGAAGCCCTCTTTGGTCAATCGGAAAGGGCCCATTTTGTTGCATGACAACGCTCGACCACATGTGTCACGTGTAACGTCACAAAAATTATTGGAGCTTGGCTATGAAACTTTGCCTCACCCACCCTACTCTCCGGACCTCTCGCCTACTGACTACCATTTTTTTAGACACCTGGACCACTACTTACAACACATAATATTCAAAAATCAAACGGAACTGGAAAATGCATTTATTGACTTTATCAATTCTAAAAATTCTGAATTCTACTCAGACGGAATTAATAAGTTACCAACACGTTGGGGGAAATTATTTTGATTAAAGAACATTGCTTTAAAGTAACTAGTTTCTTTTTTTTTGTTTAATACCAAAATCCTGCATTATTTTCCGGACAACCCAATAGTTACTGGTATTTTAGCAAATACATTTGTATATCCAATGATGTCCTCATTTGTAGGTTATGCAATGAGGAGGAAGAAACTGCCATCTGTAATAATTCGAATACGAATCAACCGCTCAATATAACGTAGGTTTGCAGCAATGATATCCAACGACCTAATATTTCTTAAGAGAAGAATCGAATCAAATAAAGAGAACTAAGGATCTAGGAAAAGTAAAAGAAGTAGGTGATGGAAGAATATCGAGTACTCCGTCACCCTTATGAATGAATGGTATGAAAATAGGGTGAGTACGAATGGGTTTGGAACTGCAACCGTTGGGTGCTGAATTGACCTAGCTGTTGAAAGCATCCCTCCCCCAAGGCCAACTTCGGTGGCTGGACGGATAAAGCCCGCCGCAAATTGAACCCAGCCCACGGACAGCACACGCCCAGCCCAATGCCCAACACATCCCATGACACTCCACGTTTTGTCGAGGTACCGCATATTGAACCCAGTACTGGCCCAGTAATGATGTCCTCTTTTCGGCAAATACTTCTAGATTTAGAATCTGAGTCCGAAACTGAGGAATTTGTTTTAATGTGTTTGTTATCCAAAAAAAGAAAAAAAAAAAGAAGAAGTGCCTACTTAGGTGCGCGAAGTAGTTCGTGGAGAGTATTTGGTATCTGAGGAAGTTCCAGAAAACAGGGGTTGTTTCCGGCTAAACAGAACGCAGTTTCATTTTCACTTTCATTTTCGTCCTTATGTAATCAGGATGACTTGTATCATACAAAATGGGACTATCCCGCACAATTTCTATCAAACTTTCGTCAAGTTCCATTATTTCCTTAAACCCACGACGTGAAGGACACATGAAATCTGTGCGGCTGTCACAAACGAACCACGCGTGGTTGAAGACAAAGGGCTGGTCGTGGAGTGGGTTCCATTTGCGTCACATCATCTGGAACTGCGTTTCACAGAAGAGCCCACGTGTGGGCTGGGCGTGTGCTGGGTTCAATTTGCGGCGGGTTTAAGACTCTGCTTCTGTACTGGTAACACCCGTGGTGGGCGATTCTCGAATCTACCGGCAATTTACCGTAGATAACAAAAGCTGGAATTGCCGGTGGACTATGAGACGCGAATAGGCTCAGCTCGACACGTTGTTTGTATGTACGTACATGTGCTGACTTGAATCTATATAAATCCAAATCCAAAAGTAAAATAAGCCAGAAGGCTGCAGTGCTTGGGGAATATAAAATCCCCGCTTCCGTCATCATCAACACCTCGTACCAAGGCCCAATTATAACAAATTTTGTCTTTTGCAATCTGACATCACAGAAAATACATACTCCCATGTTTTCAACGATTCTCAGACTGTGAAAAGCGCAAATGGTACGAATTCCGTTGATGGTCAGCATAAGGTAACTTTTTTCAATAACTTTCTGACATAATCCATCAATAGCGATGAAACTGCTGTCATGGCATGGGATGGCATATGATTGATTAGATGGCCTACGGGAATCGAATAAACCTATTGCATATGTGTTTTCCTCCACAATAAGAAAAATGGGATACCATAAATAATTCACCTATAAAGAAGAAAATTAATCTGTTATTAGTTTTCTGTTATCTGTTGATTGGCTTATTATCTCTTTTTGTGCCGACTGTCGACTTTTTATGATTTATTTTATTGTTTCGTGTCAACATAGGTGTAAAACTTAAAAATCGCCCTTTGAAAGATTTAACAGGTGCTCGTCCAACTTAACAGGAATGTTTTCGCCGAGATTAAAGAGAAGATCGCGTCTGAAATTAATCAACAAGGTCGGACTATTAAAACAAATTGCGTTTATATCTCAACGTCGGTTTGCACGGGGTGAAAGTGAAATCCTCGATGAACACACCACCCCTCGGGCCGTAATTTATAGAATAAAGTCCAATTATAGGCCAACGTTTATTTAAGAGAGGAATTTTAACCGACCTGTGACGCGCGTTTATGCCATATTTCCTCCGAGAATCCACAAAAGAAGGCTTGACATTCATCACAGCTGCATTTGTCCCGGAATTATTCACCACTGGCACATCTTCATAAAGCGGTGCACATGCGTTTAATGTCCTGTGTCTAAAAACTGCCTCGCTTATTTTTTGATTTACAACCGAAACAGAGCCGCCCTAGCAATTCCTAGAGATAAAACACGAAATTTGGCACGCCCGATAAATAAGAGAACGAATGTTTCAAAGAATTTCACTATAAATTCTGATCAAATATAAAACCAAGAAGTAATAAGAGACGTTTATTAACCGATAATTACTTGGGTTGTTTAATTCCACTTGCCACCATGAACTATCTAACTTTTTTAATGATCAAGTCCCGCTATTTTTCTAGACAGATGAAACATAATGTGAGTTAAGTAAAGTAACCAGTAAAGAGCCGCCAAGGAGCGTCGGTGGCCGCAACAGTTCAGAGCAGTATGAGTTCTCGGAAAGGGACATTAGCAGGAAGCTATGTTGCGTTGACACGGCGATCATCACTGTAAGGTAAAGGTTCTGAGTTCGAATCCAGCGGCCCTACATTCGAAACCGACATTTACTCAAAAACGCCGTTAACCCGAGGGTTGATTGCCTTGTCCAGTGACCCATAAAGTCAAGCATAGTATCATCACCCAATTATCCAAAATGTGCTATAACCAAGAATGGCATTTTCGCTTTTTCGGTGTTATTAAAGTCGGCGGTTAGGCTGAAAATTGCACTTTATCGGGTTTAAAGTCTGAAGTGGACGATGTAATTGGGATTAAGGAAAGATATAGCAAGACTGAGTTATTCAGTCGATTTATCTGTCCAGTCACGTAGGTTGAAAGGAAAATTTTCGTGATCCTTCATCCAAATAGAAGTGTTTCACTACATTTATTAGAACGTACAGACATGTGTGGTGCTTGCCAATTTTTAAAGCTGGTTTACATCACCACATGTGCTCATTCCAACCTCTCCTCCATGCCTTTCTTTCCTGCGCTGTTTTGAATTGCTCCTACATGTTGTTCTTCAAAAATGCTTATTGTTAGGTCACCCATGACACACCTTTCGATGCACGATCCCATCGAGGAAAAATTGGAGAAACTGAGCTGTAACTAGACACACTCAGTTCAATTGGTAGTTGAACTGGAATCAGGCAAACTGAGCGAGGCACTTGGGTCCATTTTAAATCCAAAATCCTAACGTTGGTACTAAGTACTATGATTTTAGTTTCCCTGCTACGTCTCCATCATCACAACAGCCTCAAATCCCGTTTGTAGAAAAAATAATCCTAACGAGTTTTCCGTATTCACAATAATCTCGGATAAACCCCAATCGATTAGTAAAATTCTATTCTAAAATTGGGTCGTTATCGATCATTTTGGTCTGATTATCTTCGTTGTTCTTGCCTGTCAGACAAGATTCGCAGTTTCACTTTCTTCAGAGTATCTCTGATGACCATACGCTGTTAACACGCGGACACCTTTGGTTGTATGAGCGTATCATAAATACGTACATAAGGCAATCAATGTGTGCTCCAAATAGAAAACGAATGGGCATTATGCTTTCCAGGAGTCTTACAATTAGTGGAATTAATCTTTCAAGGATAAAAGAAATCAAAGGTCACCGTCAGCTGTTTAGTGAATTAGCTATGAGTCATGCTGGGCGAATGTATTCGTTCACTACGTAATCTTGTGCAAATCAGCTGAATGGAATTGCGATCACTACATTTATTGCAACGTTGGAGGAACATCATCTTGGAACATTTTCAAGCAGGTTTACATCATGCTCATATCAACCACTCCTCGGTCGATGCTCTTCTTTTTTGAGCTGCTTTGAATTTCGCCACACGCCTATCGATGCACGATCCCACCGAGGACAAAAATGGCTAGACACACTCAGTCTAGCATTCAGATTGTTCGATGAACTTGATTCAGGCAAACGCAGCGTGGTACCCTTTTCCCTGCCAGGTCTCCATCATCACAACAACCTCAAAATCCCGTTTGTACAAAAAATAATGTCAATAAAATTTCCATATTAAAAATAAACTCTGATAAACCCCAATCAAGTCATTATCAAAGTCAATGCATTATCTTGAAATTTGGTCTTTATCGATCTTTTGGTTTGTCTGTCCGTCGCGGTTCGACATGGGGGACATACTGAAGACGGCAAAACGCCGAATCCCGTCTGACAGACTAACTAGCAAGGATAGTCAGTTTAAGTTTAGTAATGACCAAATTTCAGGTTCATCTCCCATCAGTCCTCATGGATCTTTATCCAATAGAAATCACTCCTATAATTTCTTTAAGCGACCGAAGCGGAGATTCCATCCAGGACCAATTAATGCCATTTGTAAATTCTGTTAATATCTCAATTTAGATATTGTATATAGACAGTAATAAATATAATTATTGTTACATTTTCAAGGATGTCACCAATATTTAAAAGACAATTTTTTTCGCAATTGAAGCTAAGAGCTAAAATAAACAAGTATTGTTGGAAGAGAAAGGACTAACCGTTCTTTATTTAGGAATACTAAATATATTTCGACAGAAACTGAATTTGCCAAATTGAAATATAACTTGTAACAACAACATGTAAATGTTTCGGGTGAAATGCAGTTGGCAGTTGGCGAGGGGACAGACGAACGAACAGGCAACTGGGACTCCTCTCTCATATCCGCCTTTCAAAAGGCTTAATAGACGCGAATTGTTTACGCTTTTCTAATAATTTTTTCCGATCTTTTAACGCATTCCTCCGCGGAAAGCTCCGTCTTTAATTGACCCGTCGGGCAAAGACGACTTTCAGGAGTGCGCAACACTGAAGTCTGAATTACTACGATTTAGGTTTTACTGCCAACTTTCTAATATTTTTGTTTGTATTTTTGTACCTATCGTCGTCTCTGCAAGGGTTTCGAGGTCTGTTCTTTAATTACAATACTATTTTTATATTTATCTTTCATAAAATCCAAGGTAAAACGATTTGCTAATGATAACAGTGGGTTTTTCGGCCATCTTTCAATTCTAGATCTAATTTAAATAAAAACACTTTAATTAATATTATTATTTCATTCATTTTACTAAAAAATTGTGTTGTCGTCTATCTCGATTTTGGAGTTAGGGGTGGTAGTTTTTGTACCTACAATTATTAATTTATTGTTGTTTTATACAAATGTCCTTCGGTCATGGACAAATCGATTATTGATTTTAATATCAATAATCATTAGATAAAATTAACGGCAGTATGCAAATAACCGGTGAATGATGAAAGGAGTTCAAACGTTTGAATGCCTGGTATCATATTTTTATTAGGACGTTCGAGATAAACGTGTCTCCTCTACTAAATATAATTTCGTTTTTTTAAAATAACTGGCTGAAAAATAATTCTCTCGAAGAATCCGCAGAAAAGCGTTTCCCCTCTGTCAGATTCCTCGTGTAGAAACTCTTTACGAGAAGCAAGCTCGACCTTTTTATTTTAAGATTTTCGTCCATTCTTTATGAGGTCGTAACCCCGCGTTTCAAAGTGAGTCGAGACGCACTATTCAAATTCTCGGTGGTTCATCGCATTGGAATTATTTTAAAACATTCAACTGTAAGGTTTCTCCGAAAAAGTCAGGCCGGACTTTAGGCTTTAGCCTCATGGAAAAAACGTATAGAATTGTAGGGAATCCCTGGCAGAAGTATCATCAATGACCCGATCCTTGGGTCCCTGGGCATTCGAGCAATGAGAAAAAATGAGCTAGTATGATTCTCTAACTCGAAGCCTATTTTGGCCTAGCATCTTGCCACAAAAATGAATACATTTAAAAATAGATCCTTAATGAATCCAAAACAATACCCCAGGAGTGAGATACGCGCATTCATTGAAGAGCCATCGGCAAGATTTACAAAAGAATTACTTAAGATTACTTAATTACTTACTAAGGTAACAGCAACAGAACCAGGATTCTGGTTACACTTCTGACAGTGTATTGCCGCCTAAGAAAGCACCTGCACCGGATAGGAATACTGACAGAAGAAACACTGCAGATACTGCCAGGAAGAAAGGAGGCCGCCCGAAACGTTTTTTGGTAGGGTCTATGCAGGTCTGGGTTCTTGCAACTAGGAGGGGAAAAGGCGGAAGCAATGCTTTGGAGTCAATTAGTCTGAAGCTAGCCAGCGATTTATAAAAGGAGAAAAGCACAATTTACTCATGTTTCAGATCAGAATTATATAGGAACTAGGTGAAAATAAACCATTATTTATGCGGAACCGGTATTGGGTTCGTCTTCACTTATTGGGCCCATCTCCGCTCGCTGTTTGTTGAACTACTCTTCTACTAAACAGCCTTTCTGCATTGCGCCGTCTTCAGTGAGGTCGATCGATCTTATACGTCGATAACATATAACCTTACTCGGACAAAGTGAAACAGTTCCTCACTGAAGATGGCGCCTTGCCGAAACTCGTTTGAGTAATTTAACTGGAGATGGGCCCAATAAGTGGCTCAATGCCGATTCAACATGAGTTAACTCGCACTCGCAGACCAACACCCAGCGTCATCAACACAAACCATTATTAAACTAACCATCCATAAACAAGAATGGACAGATTTATTCTGTGGTCTGAGTATTACTAACCTGCAGTTTGGTCGTTTCCGATCATTTCGGTCCGGCTCTTCCTGCTGCTTTAGTCTGTCAGATAGGTTTTGTTTCTCGCCATCATCAGCGGATCAAAATTTTCAAGTAATTTCAAAGGATGTTTGATAGATATGCCAATGTTTAGATCTTTATTCTTCTTCAGTTTGTCAATCGTGCCAGCCCCGCCAATGATGCCGAGAAGTCGAAAGGCATTTGACAGACCAAAAATGAGGATAAGATACCAAAATGGTCGGCTAACAACCATCACCACTAACTGTACAATTGTTCGAGGTGCACGAAAAACTATTGACATAATCCAGCCGAACTTACTATTATTGAGAGATAAAAGATAAAAAACACATAACCTTTACATTTAGCCCAAGGTCGGTATCAAGCATTAATTTATAAAGGAAAACAGAAAGAAGCAATGGAAATTTGATTGTACAAATTGAATTGGTAAACAGGTCAACAAAATATCGTTATGAATTATTAATTACTTTGTATTTTCGCATATTTGTGTCTCTTGTTAAATAATTCACTCGGTTTAAAATGTTTTTCTGCAGAATCTGACACTGTTTTTCTTAAACTCTTTCAGAAGACTAAAAGAGCTGATTACTGGGTTTTTGTTTTATTATCCTTTTATTTCGAATTGTGTACAGGGAGTCGGACACGTTTTGTTGTTGATGATGGAAAACAGGCCGAGTATAAATACAATAGAAAGAGTACCGGTTATTACGGCGTAAGCATATTGTTTTAGTACAGAAACAATCCGGGTCGGTCTTGCGACATTAAATTGAATTTATTGTTGTACCCGGATGCCAAGATGTGCCTGTGCCGGATGGGTAGGTGGTAGAAATAATTCTCCCAATATTATTCCCAAGGGTAGAAGGATTTGTCAGGAGTGATGGTTACTCGCATATTTACCCGTGGATGAAGCGACCTACTAAAATTAACTGAGCTTATAAAAGCAATTTTTCAAATGTGACATTGAATTCGGTTGAGTTTCTCTTGGAAAAAACGCGTACAAAATTGCCTACTATTTGCAATATGCCTATTTGCAAATGAATACACTTAAAACAAACCGAGTGCGACTTTAAAAAAGATTACCTTTTATTTCATCAAGAGTAGATTGTAAATTGTATTTGATCTTTTAATTCACATTGTATGCCAGAAATATATGTCTATTTTTTATCCTCAATTCACTCTACGATCATTTATGCAAAATTTTTATTTGTTTCCATATTTTTCTTCGATTGGAACACACCACTAATAAAACATCAGTAGCAACACGTGATAATGATAATTTTCAAAAATCTTTAACATAGTTTCGTACTAATTGTAAACAAGAGATGAAATCTTCAGTAAGGAATCATGAATACATTAATGATTCCGCGTGCTCTTCAAAGTGGCATCGCTCACAAATGATAATTCCCACAAATCTTCAGAAGTTATCGTGATAAAATTTTGCGTAGACTTTCATTTGGCCTCCATCCAGAAATCTTCGGCATAGTTTCAAGTATTCATGATAAATTTTACAGGGACTTCGATTTCGCCTCACGGGATTATGATATTATTCACAAATCTTCAGCATAATTTCATGTATTCATGATTAATTTTGCATAGATTACGATAAGGCATCATGAAATAATAATAATACATCTTTAAGTAAAGCATTGGTCGAAATAAAAAAGCTAGTGTCACGAGCGGGATTCGAACCCACGACTTTCGGCTGAATACGCCGGTCCTCTACCACTTGAGCTATCGTGAGTTCAGTCCACTCATTTGTCGCCGAGAATCGAATCCTGATTACACGACATTTGAAAGATGGCAAAAAGGAGGGAAAATTCAAAACCTGGGGTTGGGATGGGAAGTTAGTGTCCGAGTGAATCGAAGTCATGATAGCTCAAGTGGTAAAGCAGCGGCGTATTTAGACGAAGGTCGTGGGTTCGAATCCCGCTCGTGACACTAGCTTTTTTATTTCAACCATACCTTACATAAAGATTACTTAATTGAAAGAAGTTATTCTCAATCGGACCACGAAATATAATTGATTTAATACTAATATAAATATATCCTCAAATCTGTAGCATAATTTCATGTAATGATATCATTTCTTAGGAATTTTACAAGCGGGACAGCGGAAAATGGTAATTTTTCAAACTCGTCATCATCATTTCAAGTAAACATGATAAATTTTTCGAGTTCGATTTCGCCTCGTGGAATATATTTTCCACAAATCTTAAGTATAGTTTCAAAGATTCATTTTTAATTTTACATAGATTATGACATGGCATTAAGGGATTGTTATAATTACTACAAATCTCCAGCATATTTTCAAGTATTCGTGATTAATTTAACATAGATTACGACATGACTACGGGGGATATAATTTCAACAAATCTTCAGCATGTTTTCAAGGATTCGTGATTAATTTTAGATTACGACAAGGCATCATGAAATCAATTATATCCTCAAATCTGTAACATAATTTCAAATAATCATATCATTTCTTAGGAATTTTACACACGGGAAAAATGGTTATTTTTTAAACTGTTCAGCATAATTTCAAGTAATCAAGATACATTTTACGTAGACTTCGGCATATTAGGCAGGCCTTTATAGCTCTCATTCTTAAATGCATTATTTTCTGTTTACATACCATTAATTCTTAATCACTCTTTATACATTTTATAAATCTAATTGGGACATATACGTGAGATGGTCGATGGTTGAATATTCAGTACAAGATTGACCTTTCCCATACATATTCACGCAAATAGATACATTCAATCTCAATATACACCAAATGGAACACAAAACGAGATGATTATCAAAGACAAGGACACAAATACTCGCGGAGGAAGACCCTTCTTCTGCAAGACAGATCCTGCGAGGCCAGGTATCTACATAGCTCTTGCTACGCGCTACACCTTCGCTGGTCCTACCAGTTTATGAAGACGAGCCGAAAACCCTTCACATTATTACTAACATAATTGATGCTCGATGGGATACTTATCCCGCCATCGGCTCTCTCACACTACCCATTCTCGCCAATAAATACATTCACTCTCAACACACACTAGGGACACAAAACTATCAGTAGTATATACAATAAAACAATTCTGTTGCCAACAAAAATCTCAACATGGGATCCAGATTTTCTCTGTCGTGCTCAAGAATGATTTTCATATCGGGTGGCAAACCTACACGCAGTCTCTATATAGAGCCAAGGAGTTGCAGTTTTATTCATATCGAGCAACTCTTCTCTACATTCTGGATACATATGCGGGTTTTGGCCCAAAATTAAGTGTCCTTGTGTCAACTTCGCATGGCCTAATGTTAATGGTGTGAAGGTGACGACTTTCTACGAGTCAAATCATCCAGAGCCACTTCGCCAGTGCTCTTGATGGGCGAGAGCTTCTCTGCCGATCCTGCCCACTGTGTTTTTACTAAATTTTTATCGTCAGAGAGCCCGATCGCGATGGTTAAGTCCAGAGGTTGGGACGTACTGTATATTCCTCCATCATTCTTTATCACGTATGTACATAACTAACTATACTTACAATACCTAGTCCGATTGAGAATAGATTTTTTATTCCGTCATCGACACATTCGCGCATATAAATACAATCTCACGAAACACTTAAAACATCTATCATTATATACGGCAATAGGACCTATCCAAAGATCTATATACAGAATAACCCCCGTTTCCTGAGGATGACCCCCCCCCTCTTCTACGTAAAGATCCTTTAAGGGCTTACGGCTTCTTTGACGACCCAGCACACCGACCCTGCCAATTTCTTTTAGTCGTGTATTTTAATGCATTTTTAGCGTCATAGGGCCATATCGTGGTGATTAAGTAGCACGACCTGCACATTCAGTATAAAAAAAAGTTAATCTTTATTATTATAAGTACAATAGGGTTAAAAATTAGACAAAAGTATATAATTTTTGTTTTATATATTGGTAAAGCTAAAGGTAAAAACAAAAGGGTAAATGAAAAATTATGCGAGTTTGCGAATTTTTCGTCGGGAACTATCAAGGACGATCAAACTGCTGACAAACGACGAACAACGTCTGACAACAACACTGAAGGTTAAAAGGATTTCGATGTAAAGTTGTATATTTGCAAACGTTGTCGACTAGAAAAATTTCAACGATTTTCGGCAAAATTAAAAATTTAAAAGTCAAAAATATTTTGTGTTATTAAGTTAAAAACCGTTAACACCTTCACTGCGGGTGTCGAACACCTATCGAAAAAGCACCCCTTACAGTAGTCGACTTCGTTTTTGTTCATTTTAAAAGTTTGTTCATTCCATACCATTCTAGCCTAACGGAAAGGTTCAAGTTATTTTTTGTAAATGATGGACTCACTCACAGATTTGTTGTTTGCAACCAACGATGATTTGCAGTAGAACCATCATTTACAAAAAGTGAGTGTACATACTTCACCATTTCTACTTAGTATTAATCTATTTATGTTTTAGTGGTCAACTGACCAAGTTACTTTTTTCAATTAATTATTCCTTTTATGCAATGTTTTGGTTGAGATGGAAAAGCCAGTGTCACGAGCGGGATTCGAACTCACGACCTTCGGCTCAATACGCCGCTGCTCTGTTACTTGACCTATCGTGACTTTGATCGAAGCTCAAGTAGCAGAGCAGCGGCGTATTAAGCCGAAGGTCGTGGGTTCGAATCCCGCTCGTGACACTGTTTTTTTTTTAATCTCAACCAGGACCTTGCATAAAAGGAATAATTAATTTCTATTAAGGTTCAAGTTAAGTGTTTTCTCCTCACCGACGTTATCGAAAATTTCTACTTATTCTAAATAGCAGGATTTTGCTCTAACTAATCAATAAATCACTTTTTTTTTGTTTAATGTTCGATATTATTTATCATCATAACCATATAAATATTCCTAACAATTATTTTAAAAATTAGAAAAAATAAATTTTAATTAAAACAATTATTTCCGGTTTTCAATGATTTTTATACGTCTTTATGCTTGAATTAGCTTTAAACGAAAATGTGCCATTTATAGTTTTATAACATGTAAAATTCTTTTATTCATTAAAATAAACCATTTTTATTGTTTTTGACGCGTTTACAGGTTATTTTTAGGTTTAATAGTCCTCCAAACGTAATAATAATTACCATATGGATATAACACATCCTAATCTTAAAAAAAATGTTTTACCTACATATTGAGTTTTGGGAGAACAATAAAATTTTATGATTATAAAACCACCTTATTAGATAGAGAAGATAGGGCCACCTTAATCTACAAACTTGCAATGAAGTGTGAACCATGGCCTCAGTGTGAGAGGCGTTTGATCTCTGAATAAAAAAAAAATTTATGGACTTTATAAATTCAATTGATATAACTAAATAAATAAGTAATAATTATCTTGAACATTTTAACTGTCAATATATAAATATATTTAAAATTGTTAAACATAATAACATAATACAATGTAAATGTCAAATAACCTGTAATCAGCATGGGAGCAGGTTGAAAATAAAATACCTGTTCATAGGGTTACTATGGACAGGATGACGGCTCCAAAACCGAGAAGAGTCCGGGTGCTGGGGTCTTTGGGATGAACCCCAAGACCGAACTGACGGTAAACCTAGGCAAGTATGCTACAGTTTTCTAGTCTGAAATCATAGCGATTGAACAATGTGCCAGAGAAATAAAAAGGCTAGGAATACATTCCCGGAAGATAGCCATTTTCTCTGATAGTCAGGTAGCTCTCAGGGCCTTAGCCTCATGGAGGCCCTGACGGAAGACAGCGACACTAATGACTTGACCCTGGCATGGGTCCCTGGCCATTCGGGGCATAGAGGCAACAAAAAGGTTTACATGTTGGCCAAAATGGGAGCCAACATCGACTCTTGGGCCCAGAACCCTACTGCGGCCTAGCAGCCTGCCACAAAAGAGGATACATCTTAGAATGGATCCTTAATGAGTCCAAAACCTGATGGAACTATACCACAGGTATGAGGCACGCGAAGAGATTCAAAGAGAAGGACCATCCGCAAAACATACAAAAGAATTACTGGAAGGCAACCGCAACCGAACCAGGATTCTGGTTGGACTTCTGACAGGGCACTGCCACTTAAGAAAGAACATGCACCGGATAGGAGTACAGACAGAAGAAACACTGCACAGATACTGCCAAGAAGAGGAGGAGACCGCAGAACACATTTTATGTTTTTGTAAAGGTCTATGTAGGTGCAGGTTCTTGCAACTAGAACAAGAAAAGCCACGAGCAAGATCCTACACCAAGGAACCGCTGGCAAAGATGTGGAGGCTGGTTAATAGCCTGCAGGTGGCCAGCGCGAATTAAAAATAACAGCGGAGCACAATAGATCTAGTCAAGTCGAGGTACAGTAGGCTTTGTGTCCGCAGACAGGATAAAAAAAAGCCTCACCTTCCATATTATCCACACCTCGTTTTACTTTCACAAAATATTAATGATCAAAAGTCGTTACAGAATTTGTTAATAATAAACTCAAAAATTATTTTCAGAGTATGTTGAGAAGTTGCAATCACATAGGGAGAAGTGTATTGAGTGAGATGGAGTTTTAATTAATAAAAAATATTATAATATAAATTCACTCGTTTTCGTGGTCCGCTTGACCAATTAATATCTTTCAATTAATTAAGGTTTTTAGTTGAGATAAAAAGTTAGTGTCACCAGCCGGATTCGAACCCATGACCTTCGGCTAGATACGCCGCTGCTTTACCACTTGAGCTATCATGACTTCGATCCACGCCGACACTTACTTCCCATCCCAACTCCAGGTATTGAATTTTCCCTCCTTTTTGCCATTTTTCAAATGTCGTGTAATCTATTTGATTCTCGGCGACAAATGAATGGAGAGCTTTAGTGAAGTGGGTTCAAATCCCGCTCGTGACGCTGACTTTTTTTATCTCAATTTAATTAATTGAAAGATATTATAAATATATAATATATATAAATATTATAAATTTTAATTAAAAAATATTTAAAATCATTTGTGTTTTTATATTATAACTAAATTAAATCGATAAAAGATCGGGGGAAAGTCATTACATGTACAAAGAAGTTAAAAAGAAAAGTATTAAAATGAAAAAAAAAATATCAGCACAGAAAAAGACAAATGGCGACTTAGGCAACCCAGCGAATGTGTTAATTAATGTCACCACTGATGATGGCGTCAATAAAAAAATCATCGATAATATTAATACGAAAAAGATGAAATGAGTCGATTTAATTGGTTGAATCGATTGTTTTGATCGGTTGATATCGATTTATTTCGTCGTATTTACAACTAGCAAGCAGGAAAAGAATCGGGGAAAAAGTAGACCCTTTTCTAGCTGTCTGTGGCTGGCCTATGCTTAATAAAAAAGTACAAAGACGAGTGGACGACGTCGCTCCTTCCGTCATCATCTGACCGTCTGTGAATCGGCTTTTACATCGGAATCCGCCACTCGGCCAGGGGCAGACGAGCTCATTTATCGCTGACGGTTATTATCGCGTTTTTGATGATGTGTCAATTATAAAGTGATGAATATAAAATTTGTGATTTCAGTTCCAGACTAGTTCGCCCGTCGATCGGCGCCTCTGAAAAAAACACACCAGACCTCACCAAAAATTCGCCCGAAATGTTGCGTTTTCTCGCAATAGTTTTCCTCTTTGAAATCGCTTTGCACGGACAAGGGTCCGCTGCTTCGGAAGGTTAGTTTTTATTTATATATCAAATTTACTCGATTGTATTTTTGAATTTCATCAAATTGGGTCAAAATTACTGCACCCTATGAAAGTTTGTCTTATTTTCGCAGGTGCTTGTTACGTAAACAAAACTAAATCCTCAAATCTAATCTATGATTTATTATAATAAATACTTTTAACTATCTTTTATACAAAACGTTTTAATTTATCTTGAATTTTATAAGAGTGAGGACCTGCGAAATTAATATGTACGAACTAAATTTTTGTCAATTTTTGAATTTAAACTTGGGCGAAGTGTGGCCCAAACAGCGCATAACATCAGTACAGTTTGGGGGAAGAAAGCGTGCACGGTGCAGTGACGGTTTCATAGAGTTCTCCTTGGGAGATTTGATCTCAAAGACAGTAGGGTGACGACATTCAAAACATTTGGAGTAAATTCACATAAGACAGTAGGGGAAATTGCGAAAGAGCTTAGTGTTGACCACTCAACCGTTGTTCGCCATCTGGAGCAAATTATAAAGTAAAGAAGCTCGATGTGTGGGTACCACACGAACTAACCAAAGCCCAAAGGAATCGATGCTTTGAAATTTGTACGTCTCTTCAATCACATGTGATGATATATGAATTTTGTACGATAACAGTATAGGTGAGTGGCTGGTCAAGGAAGCCAAAACCAAATCAGCACCCAAAAATAGTTATGGTGACTGTTTGGTTGTGTACTGCTGAAGTTGTGCACTGTAATTTCCAGAAATATTTCCAAGAAATTGACAAAATGCAATGGAAACTGCAATTGAGAAACCTCAAAGGGCCGGTTCTTGTTCATGGTAATGCCAGGCCACACATCACAATGCCAACCCTGCGAAAATTTAAGGACTTGGGATATGAAAACATACCACACCCTACATATTCATCCTACCTTCCGCTTACAGCCTTCCAATTTTTTAGACATTTTGATCACTTCTTCAGTGATAAAATTTTTAGAGAACGTGGTGAACAGAAAAACTTTCCAAGACTTTATTGTGGATCTAAATAAAGATTGTTAAGTCAGTTAAGCGCTGATTTCACATTGGCAAAGATGTACACATTGTGATGGAAAATGTTTCAAATAAATATTTATTGGGGGCAGAGCTCCCTAGTACTTCTTGAACATAAATTTAAAATTTCTAAATACACTGATGGACAAAATTAACGCACCGCCCTTAAATTTTTATGTATTTAGATTTATTTGTATTTTGCTTACCAAAAACATACCAACAAAGTTTGGTTGTGGAGGTCCGAAGTCGTCGAATGTAATGTACAAAATGCTGCAAGTGCCTTTAATCAGTAAAATAGGTTTGGTTGTAAAAATAAGACATTTAAGAAGGAAAAGAACAAAAATAAAAAGTAATAAATAAAAAATAAAAATGTAAGAAAAAACTTTTTTATCCCTTTTAATACTGAGTATTTCCACCTCTGGCATGAATCACGTACGTTAAACTCCTTTGCATTCCTTGCAACAGATTTCTGGTACAATCCTGAGGAATTCTTTCCCGTTCATCAAGAACAGCGATTTCTACCTCTTTTAGGATGTTAGGAGCTGGGTTTCTCCATTGTATTCATCGCTTAAGTTGGTCCCAAATGTTTTCAATTGAGTTCCAATCTGGACTTTGAGCTGCCACACTAAGCACTCAACACCAACCTCATTATTCTGCAATAGCAAGAATCTCTCACCAATGTGGGGGGGGGCAAATGTTCTTATGTTATTTTAATGTTGTTCTGATTATGCCTTGTAAGTACCCCTGTGAAGTTAGAGATCTTCCTTGCACAACAACCAATTTGGTGTGGCCGTCCAAGGAAATCCACTCCAGAACATCAATGACCCACCGTGGAATGCCACCTGAGGAACCATACAGCATATGCCATGCCATACTTTTCTTCTGAATGTCTCTATATGAAATTACGCCAATCTGAAGATTTGAGGCCAACTCTCACCTCATCTGTAAAAAGAACTCGTTTCCAATGTCCAATTCACATGTTCCTGTCGAATTGCATCCATTTTTTTGAGCTGTTGTAATAAGAGGTCGACAGGCCAGGTGCCAGGCCCTGAGGCTATTTTCATTGAACTTTCTTCTTACAGTCCTGGAAGAAATTTAAACATTTTGGGGTTGTATTATCAGATTTCTTATCTCAAGACCCGTAATACTGCAGTTTTGTAGAGCCTGATGACAGATTAATCTATTGTCTCTCGCATCTGTAGATCTAGATCCCTGTTGTGGTAGTGAGAAGCCGTTTCTCTGAAGCACCAAAGAAGCCTTCCTATTGTAGAGTGATTTCCACTCCATTTCTTGCAAACTTATTGCTGGTTGTATCCTTCTTCTAATAATGTTATGACCCTGACACTGTCATTCACACTCAAATGGCTGACTGGAGCTATTAGAAAAGGTTTGAGAATAAGAATAATATCAAATGAAACCAACGAAGGAAAAAGAAGGTGTAGCAGAATAGAAAGGCATAATGCAACATTTTGTGCAAATGGGATTTATCAGTACAAAAATAAAGTATGTAAACAAAGCATTATTTACTGATTATTGTGATTACGATAGCTCTAATTACCTGTGACTAATATGGGAAGATAATGAATTTAATTTTAAACTAAATAAATGGAGTGGTGCATTTAATTTGTCCATTAGTGTATATATATGTCAGCTCAGTTTAATTAATTTTTATTTTTTGCACAGAACAATTCCCTCATCAAAATAGTGAGTATCATTATTACATTACAGATTATATACATTAAAAAAATAAAGTTTTTAAAATCTCTTGATGGTTTTTTTAGTAACGATCCAGCCTATTATTGACCCGACAACTACACTTTCACCTTCATCACCCACCACCACCACTACTATTCCACCCACCACTAACACACCCATCACTTCTCCAACCACAAAACCTCCAACCACAAAACCTCCAACCACAAAACCTCCAACCACCACTCCTCCAACCACCACTCCTCCAACCACCACTCCACCAACCACCACTCCCCCCCATACAACTACACCTAATACAACTACCATAAAACCTGAACCATCCACAACTCCTTCACCTTCACATCCTTCGGATAGAAAATTTGATGCCTTCAGTTTTCTTGGTAAGTACAACATCCATTTTATATTAATTGAATTTTTGTTACGGCATTGTGTTCCCGATATATAGTGTTTAACCTTTATTACAAAACATGTTAAGACATTTAACTGAACAGCATTAGCATAAAAATAATACAATTATATAAACAATTAATTTCTTCTTTTTCCTTCATTGTTTCCATGATTGGATTGTTGTATTATACATATTGAGAATTTTTGGTTTGTTTTAGAAAAAATTATCAACACTTGTGAAAGGTACATTTTGACACTTGTGAATTTTTAGAAATCATTCATTCCTACAATAAATTTTTTCACGCCTTAAATAAAATTTTGCTAAAGAAATACTTTTTTAAATTTTGGGCGTGCTGTTCTCTCTCCCTGGGGAAGGTCAGGGTAGGCAAACCAGCAATATATATTTTATAGTTATATGAACCCTTGGGGTGCAAAAAATCCCATTTGTAAGTATGTTGGGTTTGAATGCAGGGCCATTGGTTTCGAACCGGGGACCTTTACCTTACAGTGATGAGTGCTGTTGCAATACCTAAACAGTTGCGGCCACCGACTACCCTTATCTATTGTTTACCCACACATTATTTATGCCTGTCTGTATATTATGAAAAAATTGACTAATTGTACATTTCGGATTATTTACGGTTAATAAAAAAATGTACCAAGTAAAGAACCGCAAGGGAGCAAAAGGCCAAAAAGATGTCCTTGATTACCTTCAAATGAAAGTATTTTTGAGAATGAAAGTGAAATGTATTACACAATAATATGATAAAAACTTATCTATTATGGGGGATTTTTTTTCTCATAAAAAATGTGCAAACAATCAAATCAACATTTTTCACACTACTGTTGACAAAAAGATACTAAAGACCTGTGAAACTGACTCAATTTGGAAATAACCCAATGCCCTACAACAAGCTTGGAAAAGAGGAGTTTTTCTAGAAGAGGTGTGCCATTCTGGAACGACGACTGTAAATTACATGTTAAATTGTGGGATTTCTCTGTTAACAATCATCCTAGTGTACCTATCCTCGTGTTGTTCTGCCATCTTCTGTTTCACTTTCATTAAATTATCTTTGGTTTTAAAATCTTATAATCTTATGTCATTGTGCACAAAGGTTGCTGAAATAGTTCATTAGTAATTGGTGTTGATAATTTCTTTTAAAACAAAAAGTATAAAATTGCATTGTCGGTTTTCAAGAAATTTATCTAGAAATTAACCACTTGACTGTGACTTTGATTGCCCATACCACAAACTTCACACTTCGATTTCCAATTTTTGTTACAGAATTTTAGTTATAATTGGAATCATAATGGAAATCGAAGTGAGAAGTTTGTGGCATATGGGATCAAAATCATAGAAGCTCAATAGTTAGGGCATTAGAGTATTGATCTAAAGATCGTGGATTTGAATCCCCACCTGTGACACAAATTTTTCATTTCAAAAAATCGTGTATAATAAATTTAAAAAAAAATTGTGTATGTATTTAAAGTTAGATGTTTGATGCTATATGATGTCTTACTAAGATATTAAACATGTAATTCACAAAGCTCAAGTAAAACTTAGCTTATTTTTATAAAATGATTTCTCTATTTATAAATTAAGATCGAAATATTATTTTATAAACAAATCAGGTGATATGATTATCTAATACGCTTTGTTTTACTAGGTGGTTTCTGCTTAGCCCTTGGATTGGTGGCTATCGGATTTTTAGGCTGGAAATTCTACGTAAGCAGGCATGATAGTGTGTACCACACCTTGTAAATGGTTTATATGCAGCCACTACTTATGCAAACAAAAATAAAAAAAAAAAAAGGAAAAGAAAAAAAGAAATTTAGCCCCGTCCATGTTTCTTTATTCTTTATATAATTTTTTTAAAAGTCGATTCCTGTCAAATATGGAAAATTGTTTTAACTTTTTAAATCGAATTGGATGCATGCATGAATAAAATTATTTTGCCATTATAATAGATTTGAATGCAATAATCTTGACGAGGTTAATAAGCATAGTAGAATTATATAAAATCAATAAAAATTAGTGCAGATATTTGCGTACTATTTTCGTCGGTAAAAATTGACTAGTAATATACATTATAAAAATTATTTTAGTTCTAAATCGTGAAAGTTTTTTTTTGTTTTTATTGTAAGGTGCCTATGTTATTATAAAGGTATCTGTGATAATTTCAATTTTTGGCTACTTTTACAGTTACAGTACAGATTACAGTTTTAATATCATTTACAGGAGTATGGTGTGTGCTTTTATCAGTAAATTAATGTTTTGTCATGTTGATGTTTACATATTTGCAAACATAAATAAATAACATTCACTTAATTAAACACTTTTGTATAAAAATAAATTGATCACTACTTCATTGTGTGTAAAAGGAGGCTTTTATTTTTAATTATTATATGTAGTAATAATAATACATTGCATTACATGTAAATATTCAAGATGTTTTTTTGTTGTCTATTATGGCTTAGGCATATGAGAACAGTTATAAAAATAAGCAAAAAGAAGTATTTTTGCAATTAATTAATATGCATTATGTTAAAAATGTAATCTCATGTCTTAATAAATTTGTAAAGCTGTTGTGTGTTTGTTATTTTATTTGTTAATCATGGAGAAATGTTTGTGGATATTTTCGATTATGAAAGATTTTAAATATTGAAATGTAACTTTCAATACGTAGCACTACAAATTGACCATTTGTCCTTTGCCAAAGTAGTTATCACCGAGATGCTGATAGGAAAAGGTGATTCACAAAATAGGAATGACATTTAGATAGCATATATGAAACACATTATCTTTGAAACATGAGTTTTATATTGGTTGTTTCTTACCATCCTATCACACAAAGTTTATTCGAAATAATTTGACGTTAAGCCTGGATTGCGGCATTGTAACTGTAGATAAATTGCAAGGAAAAAAATTAATAGCATTCTGGAGTTCCTTATTCAGTCAGCTATATGATGAGGGTTTACCAGTACCTCTCCCTGCAGAGTGATGGTGAAGAAGACCACTGATCACTGAAGCAGAACAGGATTAATACATTATATAACAAAATGATTATGTACAATTTACACTGAATAGATGTCTGGAAGGAGGATCAACAAACTTGGTTTTCTTCCCACTTTTCAATGGCTAGTCCTTGATGAAGTGGAGCTGGGGCCAACTCCACTTTAAGAGGGCTTATTGTGGAATCTGGAACATTTGCTGGCAATTAATTTATCTACAAAGGGTATTTTGAGGACAATGTGGAGGGTGGTGTTGTAGTCAATATTTAACTATGATCCTGAAGATTTTGGATATTTAGTGATCTCCATAGGTCTTGTCCATATGTCCAAATTGATTTCAGTAGAGTTCTGTGGAAAAGTTAGATTTGCTTCCTAGAAGTTTACAGAGTAGTCCGAAGTGTCTTTTTATTTGTGGGTTGTTTCCAGGTGAAGATAGAACTCAAAATCAACAAGTACTGTATGCAGTTTAAGAATATGAGGAGTTACTGGCCCCAACTACACTTTAAGAGAGGTTATTGTGGAATCTTGAAAATTTGTGGGCAATTACTTTATCTTCAAAGAGTATTTTGTGGTTATTGTAGAGGAATCCATTGGAGACAGTACATTAATTGATTCTGAGGATTTTGGACCGATGGACTGTTAAGTTGGATGTTGGTATGCATAGTGATCTTCATAGGATTAGCCATATGTCCGAATTGATTTCAGTACTGTTTTGTGGAAAAGTTAGATTTGCTTCCTAGAAGTTTACAGAGTAGTCTGAAGTGTCTTTTTATTTGTGGCTTGTTTCCAGGTGAAGATAGAACTCAAAGCAGTGTATGCAGTTTATGTTGTCTGGAACAATAAAATGAGCAGTAACATGAACAATACTTTTAAGCATAAAAGGAGCAGTACACAAACAGGTGTCGGCGGAATAACTAACAAAGTAACAACTTCCTTCTGCTACAGTTACCGGTGTTACCAACGTTCATTTTATACATTTATCTGCCAATAGTTTAGGAATGTGAGGAGTTACTGGGGCCAACTACACTTTAAGAGAGGTTAATGTGGAATCTGGAAAATTAGTGGGCAATTACTTTATCTTCAAAGTGTATTTTGAGGTTATTGTAGAGGAAGGCATTGGAGACAGTATGTTAACTAATTCTGAGTATTTTGGACTGAAAGGATTGTATATGTTGGATGTTGGTATGCATAGTGATCTTCATAGGACTAGTCCATATGTCCAAATTGATTTCAGTACTGTTTTGTGGAAAAGTTAGATTTGCTTCCTAGAAGTTTACAGAGTAGTCTGAAGTGTCTTTTTATTTGTGTCTTGTTTCCAGGTGAAGATAGAACTGAAGGTAGCTAACTTTTTACCTCAATTTGTTTCAAAAGCGATAATGGCTTTTACTGTAAGTTATATACAATACTGTTCCTTTGCCATCTGATCTGCAAGCTCGTTGCCAATGGTACACGCATGCGCTTTAGTCCAATTGAATTGAACTGTCCAAAACACAACTTTCTGAAGGTGGTGTAGTATTTTTCTACTTTCTTCGGCAAGCTCTGTTCTTATTGTAGATGTTTATAATGTTAAGGGATATGTCTCAGTTTTAATGGTTACTTTTTCGAAGGTATACCCTATTGTATATGGTGAACAAAGGGAACCTAGGAAGGTAGAACGTTGGCATACTATTGCTTGAATCTTAAGTACAAAAAAATATGGCCAAATCGCTAACGCTTTGTGTCGACCCCCCCTCCCGTTGGTGCTGTGCGAAATCCGGTCCGCATAGTTTCGCATGCTATTTGTCACGTGGCATAAGATTTGGAAACGGATTCAGGGAATCATTAATTTAATCAAAGCCCATAATCCAGGTGGCCGATGTCACAGCGGTGAAGCGGAGATCATTTGTTAGGTGTTCGAAGCAGAAGGGCTCCTGTTGGTCTTAAAGGGTGATTAATGCTCGGCCGTGACAAGAGAGAATATGCGTTTGATTCAAATCACATCTCGTTTTGTCGCTTTGTCATAATTATTTAGTAAACGGGGCCTTTAAGAAATCAATTGGGTATATTTTCGTACGTCCTCTATTTATTGTATGATTGAACTATCTGATTATTCAGGAGGCGGGACAAATAATTAAAATAAAAACAAAATAGCGTTGGGTAGCAAACAAAGTAAAGTAAATAAAAATGAAAAACTTACCCTGATAGTAGTATGCTATTCATGAGCAGGAGAGCAAAGGAGACGAGAATTAGAGGAAGGCGGTTTCCTGGGAGTTAAGCCTTCTCAAAATATTAAAAAATAAAAAGCGGGTGGTTGAAAAGTGTTTTTTTACAAAATGCCAGTCAGGAAAATAGGAGTTACCGTGCATGGACCAAGAAGCTGTTTAACGCCTGTCTAACTCGACTCTTTTATCACGTCCCATAAGTGTTCATGAAGCACACACTAAGCCAATCCCGGCCAATGAAAGACAATCCATATCGGGTTGAACATTGGTTGCCAGCATATTAGCCATCCAAGGCTCATCCTCATCAAACCAACGGGTTGGGGCCAAGGGATTCGGGCATTTGGAATCGCAGTTGGTTCTAAAAACAATCAAAATTTGTTGACTTCAGCAACACTTCCAGTTTTGTTTTCTTCTTTTTGCCTTTCATCTTATGTAAAGATTCATTTTCTTTTTCACATCGTTCACACTACCCCATAAAAGCTCACTTATTAACCTCGAAGCGCTTAATCTTTTCAATTAGTTTTATTTGTTTACAGTTCGTAGTATCCCATAAACATTCCTGTTCAGGATAAAATCCGAACAGTTTTAGTGCAGTCTCATTCCATTCCATAGTCCAGCGTTTTGCAGCACAAGAGGAATGAACCAACGAACGATCGAGCCGGCGTTAGGGATGGTTAGGGATGGACTAAACTAACTAAGACACTAGGAGGTCTTTAGGCCGACCCAACGTAAAATCTTTGAAAGTTACCGCCAGCAGTCCAAACCGCGACCAAGGCCTACTGCTTCGTTGGTAATGATTTGCCTCCCGTACACATTAAGCAAATCACGGCCAACGAAGCGGTTGGTTGCCAAGATTTGCTTAACTTATACGCACCTTAAGGAGAATACTGGCAAATTCATTATTTGGCAATCTCTACATCCTCCAAATAATGGGAGACAACTTAAGGTACTTACGGGCGAGAGTTACCATGCATTAATACTAACTTGGCCCCAATAAATGGATCGAATGGGACCACATCTTCAGAAGAATTTCCTCAACGTACCTTAGTGCCGTCAAAGATACATTCTGCAAAATAATCAGTTCGGTGGGGTATGGACGTTGGTTACCCCCCATACCCATAACTGATTGCCTTTGAGACGTCTGTGATTCACGGATGGCACATGAAGCAAAACGTTCTTCACGTATTCTTCAAACTGAATTGCAACGAACCAAACCGGCTCTCATCAGTGATGGAACAGATCCCCATTGTTGAGATGCCGACTTGCGAATAGTCGCCTTTTTACCCGCTGCCTCAATAGTAGTAAAGAACCTGATAAGAACGACTGGGACTGGGCTATTCTCACAAAGCCTTCTGATGACTTTCTGGAACATAACGACGGTTTGGAGTTGACTATTTGTCAAGGAAGCCGTTAAATGACATTTCCGTAATGCGGTAAGAGCAATAAAGGGTACGTTTCTAGCCGTTGTACATCGCAGACGACCACTACGTTCTCTTCGATCGAGACTTCCCCTAAACCGCTGTAGACCATCGTGGATGGTAGAGCGCGATACACCCAGGACTTGGGATATGTAACGGTCGCTTCGACCGTCGTTGGCCAAAGCATTTGACAATCTTCTCGAATTAACGTAAATTTTTAACCTTGAAGTATCAGCATAGCAATGACAGTAAACAAAATTGAAAAAGTTCAGTTAAAATAATTTTTTTATCGGCTCTTAGAACCAATTGGCAAGATCCAAAACTGACTGTATCGTATATTAAGATAAACGAACTTCAAGGAGGCAGGAAAAAGGCATCACAAAAGGACAACCAAAATAACTAAAGGAAAATATCTTCCTATTACTATTTTTACATATTTTATAATAAAGTTTTTAAAAAAATTGAAAACGTAGTCATATCGTGATGTTTTGTTATAATATAAAATTGTTGAGGACTCCGAGGTACCTGTAGCTTGTTGGATGATAAACTAGCGAGAGAGACAGATCTTATAAGAAAGTTACAAATTTATCTGTTAGTTACCTCAATTACAATTGAAATTATCTGTAAAACGTAGAAAAGTTTACTGCTGCTTTGTTGATTTTAAGTCGGTGTTCGATTCGCCAAGCAGAATGGCCATTTTCTATAAACTGTATAATTATGGGATCTCCAGTAAGTTTATCGGGGTATTAAAGTCGTTGTATAGCGGGACGGAGAGTGCTGTGTGGTGTAGGGGAGAGGTCACAACTACCTTTGAAACTAGAGTAGGTGTAAGGCAGGGCTGTCTGCTTTCCCCTCTTCTGTTCTCGCTGTTTATTAACGATTTACCCGAGTTTTTGGGTGGCGGCCTGTTTGTCGGAGCATCAAATGTAAACTGTTTAATGTATGCAGAACTTCAAAAGATGTTAAACAGGTTGGGAGAATACTGCCGAATGTGGAATTTGTCAGTAAATTTGAATAAAACTAAGATTATGGTGTTTAGAAATGGCGGTAGACCATCAAAGATTGAACGATGGTTTTTAGAAAATGAAAGAATAGAGGTAGTAAAAGAGTACAAATATTTAGGTGTAACCTTGACTCCTCTACTTTCCTTCAATATGCATTTGGCCAATAAACTTAGGGTTGCTAAACAAGGATTGAATATAACCTGGAACGGTATTCTCAATAGAGGAGATTTTCCTCTAAAAAGTAAATTTAAATTCACTAATTTCGTGGTCCGCTTGACCAATTAAATCATTACAATTAATTAAGGTTTTTAGTTGAGATGAAAAAAAGCTAATGGCACGAGAGGGATTCGAACCCACGACCTTCGGCTTGATACGCCGCTGCTCTACCACCTGAGCTATCGTGACCTCGATCCACTCGGACATCAACTCCCCATCTCAACCCCACCTTATGAGTTTTCCCTCCTGTTGCCATTTTTCAAATGTCGTGTAATCGGTTTGGATTCTCGACGACAATTAAAATGGCAAGGGAGAGCTTTAGTGAAGTGTACTTCATATTAATTCTTTAAATTCACTAATTTCGTGGTCCGCTTGACCAATTAAATCATTAATTAATTGTAATGACATAGCCGCGAGAGTAGACAGATCTTATAAGAAAGTTACAAATTTATGATGGCTGTTGATCTGCGGGTCGGTAACCTCATACTGAATCTTCACTAAGTCATTTATTGGGTCTGTCTTCACTCGGGGGTTTGTCGAACTACTCGAACCAGTGAACCATCTTCAGTGAGGAGTGTTCCCGGAAAGGAAGAAGTTCCTCACTGAAGATGGCGCAATGCCGAAATGCGTTTGAATAGTTCATCAAACTTGCGAGTGAAGACGGACCCAATAAGTGGCCCAGTGCCGGTTCAGGAAAAGTTACGAATGTTTTCGCCTTCATTAATTCGTGTCCGCGGTGTGAACTGTGATGAACCTGCAGTTTGGTCGTTTCCGTTCCGTTCCGCTTCGTCACGCTGGATTCGCCAGTCAGGATCGGAAACGACCTAAAACAAAATCTGTTGTAGTTAATAGTCTAAAAATCCTCACGTTTGCCTTTTGTGACGTAGTAAAGTCATCTTGTGATAAAGCGTTGAATATTATTAACGCATGCTTCTCATTTGGAATTCAATTAGTTCGAACTAGACCCGTGCTCGAGGATAGGAAAAAGTGTGTATTGAAAGCTTTAATAACAATTAAACTTGTTCTAGTGGAAGGAGTGAGATGGTCGTTGAATTACCGAATCACACGATCCACTGCACGATTCACTTTGCTTAATGCTCCTCGGGACGACATTAAGGCGAGGGGAGGAGCGACTTCCAATAACGTTCCAGTCGTCCCTATCCGAGATAGATAATTGAAATTAGCTCTAAATAATTCTATAATAGCTAAGTATACGCTTGATTTGTTTGCTTTTTACCAAGGGAATTTGCTAGCATAGCGTTTTTTTTAATTTAACATTTAAGTGTGGTGAAGTAACTAAGTCCTTAATTTTATTTTATGCGATTGATTACTCCAAGATCTTTAATTTAGCAATAAAAGTGGACAATCTTGGAATTTCACGATAATATGACGCACATTAGCGCAAAAAGTCTCCGTTGACAAAGAGGGAAAATACCTACCCTACAATCCTGATCTTGCTTTTTAAGAGTTGTACTCTCTAACAAGACCAATTTTTGTAATGAAAAACATTTTGTATGTTGAAAAATTAAAAATGCGAGATGAAGACTCCAAAGTGTGGTACCGCAAGAGTATTCAGCTGATGACCATTAACCACCACAGTCCTTGGCAGTGTAAAAAACTTAATTATGTTAACTTAAAAACTTAATTATGTCAACTTGTAGATATATTTAAGATTGTTTTGCCCTGATGACCTTAGAACTGAAAGCTCGGCAGATAACAATGGAATTCGTCTTTTCGTCTACTTGACCATACCGAGATTATTCGTGAGTAAAAAAAGTAGTCGATTCATCTAACATTTAAACATTAACCATTGAGCACCATGCAGCATATCAGTGATAATGACGTTTACATAAGAAATTATAAAGTTGCGGCATTGTTGGTTAAATTCACCAATTTCGTGGTCCGCTTGACCAATTAAATCATTACAATTAATTAAGGTTTTTAGTTGAGATGAAAAAAAGTTAATGGCACGAGCGGGATTCGAACCCACGATCTTCGGCTAGATACGCCGCTGCTCTACCACTTGAGCTATCGTGACCTCGATCCACTCAGACATCAACTTCCCATCTCAACCCCACCTTATGAGTTTCCCTCCTTTTTGCCATTTTTCAAGAAGATCGAGGGTTCGAATCCCGCTCGTGCCATTAACTTTTTTTCATCTCAACTAAAAACCTTAATTAATTGTTGGTTAAGTTAACTGACAGTCATCAGCTAATAACCCTGCGCACACTTGTTTGACACCACACTTTATGATTTGATCTTGCTCGTTCCGACCTCAACGGCGGCCATATTTTTTTCGGACATTTAATACAGTGGAAGACGTAAAAATCGGAGAGCACATTAAAAATTCAAGTAGTGATATCAAAAAGGCAAAAATAATATATATTTTTAAAAGTTGTGCTTGATTTAGTGAATTTTGGAATTGGTTTTATAATTTTAATTTTGATAGTTGCCTCGTCTTAATCGATGCATTAACTTTAAAGCTCTTTTTTTTTGTACGGGCGATGTCTTCAAGTCTGAGAAGATAAGAATAATTTAGCTTTATACACAGTTTATTTCCCTTCTACTGTAATAACGATGAAATATGAGGAAGAATATTCGCCTGAGGGTGCTACAGGGCAAATTTAAACCGCGCGTAGGCGCTTGAAGTGGAACAAGAGATAAGGAACTGTAAATTCGCCAGAAAAGGAATGTAGTATGAAACAGTCTTGGATGTTTTAATTAATACGGCTAGCTTTATTTGTTAAAAAAGCTGACCATAAGACACTACGCAACAAGCGAGAATCAAAACTGAACTAAACTTGGAACAAACGGAACGTTAGAATTAGAATCAATTTGACAAATACACGTTAATTATGTGATAAAAAACAAAACAATAAAACAATAATACAACATGAAGAAATAGCCTAACTGTAATAGTCTATTAATGGAATATCCTCATTGAAGATGGCACAATGCTGGACAATTACATTTCTAAATTCATAGCATTCATTAGTTCGTATAGTTAATGAATAATTGAAATTATTTTAAACATTTAACCACGCTGGGTTTGTGGCCACTGATTTTCGTTTAGTAGCATTTTCCGATATGCTCGGGCCTTTGTTGCTCATGTTGAGCACAATTCTTAATGGGTTCTCAGGTTTGCGGATCATTTTCGTTAAATAAGCATATGCTGTCCTCGCTCAGCTGAAATCACACTAGGCATTTTTTTATATTGGTTTCATATTACAGTTGATGTTGGGTGTTAGGACTGCGAGTCAGTGAACACGTGTTGAACCGGCAATGGGCTCTACTACACTCGTGGGTATTTGAAGTTACTTACTGAAGATGGCTCAAGGCCGAAACGCGTTTGAGTAACTTCAAAAACACGCGAGTTTAGAAGAACCCAATAGATAATCTAGAGTCGGTTCGGGTTTAACATACTTCATGAGTATGTTTCCACGCCAAAACTGATTAAAATAAAATAGGTGAAATTTTAAACTTATTTAAGTAGAGAAAGATTTCTCGGTGTGTCTCACCTAATAGAAGGGGGGCAATTTCTTGGCTCTATATAAAGAGCGTGTAGGACTGCCACCGGATATGAGTATTGTGTTTGAGAAAGTCAGCGATCTGGGTCTTCTATTTTTTGGACAAACGGGGTTGTTTCAATGTATATACATATATATCTCGTATTGTAATTTTTTATATATGTTGAGACTTAATGTATCTAGGCCCAACTCTTGGATGCGAGGGGGTAACTAGGCGCAAAATAATGGCGCAGTCTTGAAGGCGTGGGGACCTCTCTAAAGCACAAGCTGGATTCGTGTCGGCCTCCGTGTCGGCAGCGGACGGCGGGTGCTTCATCGGAGGCGTTAGGGTGCTACAACACGTGGGTTAGGGTACCCGATCCTGTCTGCATAGACGGGGGAGGGTGCATAACCATCTGTACTACTTGATAACAGAAAATGTTCTAAGTCCAACCCTGCTACATGGGAACAACTCGTAGTGGCTTTGTGGCGATGCTCCTGGCGGGAATTTAGAGAAGAGGCTGTTCTTCTGTGACCTCCGCGTAAGCACTAGCGTATGACCTTCGTTACTACCCGATACGAAGGATCGGACCAATGAAGCGTATAGCGTTGACGACGCTCAGGCTGACGGAATCCCTCGAATGCGTGAGAAGTGGTGGATGGGAACAGATAGTGGTCGGTGGTGCCTGCACGGGCTTCCTTTACCGAAGGCAGTCTCCTCTAGGATGTTGTTAGAAATTCCACTTTAAACAAAACGGAGCGGATCCGGAAGTTCTTACGCTGGAGGAGCCCCAATACTCTGGGATATAGAGTCGCCTTCTAGAGGGTGCGTGGAAGACGGTAGCCCTTTACACGCGGCATACGGTCTGATGCACAATGCAGACCCGACCACTCGGAATGGGCAAGCGGGGAGTGAGGTTCGTCTTGGCCCCTCGGGGCTGGAACGACTTCTACACCAACGCTGCGGCTGTAACACCCATTCAGTCGTGAGCGGAGGTGCGTCATCTCTCATCTTGAGAATCAAAACGTCCAGTAAAGCCACGAGCCGGTTCGGACGCTAAAGATCCTGATTGTCCTTTTAAGGGGAACGTAGGACCCAGTGCCGATTCCCCATGTGTTCGCTGACTCGCAGTCCAACACCCACCATCAGTCTTTCGACGAATCTACTTTCTGACACTGTACTCAGACAATTTCCGGGTCGTGTGGTAAATCGCAGGTAAATTTGGTGTGAGAGAGCCGTGGTGTTGTCCTGGAGATTGGCGAACGTGCCGATATGAGAATTGTGCTTGAGCACGTCAGCGATTACCTGTGTCCCCTGTTCCGATTTTTGTAGGAAACAGGATTGTTTCTATACACTTTGATAGTTTTGCGCACCTAGGTGTTTTGAGAATGAATGTATTTATTGGCGTGAATGTTTAGTGTAAGAGAGCTGATGGCGGATTATTGAGGGTATTCATCCATCAATTATTAGGTTAGTTATACGTATAAAGGGCGATTGAGGAATATCAAGTACTACATCACACAAATTGAGTGAATCGTATTTAAATAGGAGAGAATATATTTGTGGTGACTTACCACCTTCTCGACGAAAGCGACACCTAGCGGGAAGACCACCAAATTAATCACCAGTTCAAATTAAGGATTGTTGCTTTCTGTTGTTATCATAACTTATAAATAAGAATATAATAGCGGTTAACATAACATTGTAAATTAATTGGATTATATTGTAGATCGTAATATAACATAAACGAACTGTATAAAACTTTGGAATAAAGAGAAAACGAGAATCCAAGGCAGCCACTTCCGGCTCCTCCGAATTCATCCCCCCGAAATACCTTTGGCTGCCAAGGATTAAGAAACACAGTTTTTGTAAAAATTAAAAAAAACGCAGTCACTAATCTCTGTTCAACGAAAGAAGACTTGTCCATCGGACCGGCGAAGAATTCGACGATCTCTGCAGATACGTCTCGCCCATATTTTCACTGGCTCTTCTCAGAGCCACGCTTGAGTCGCCTCAAGAACGAGAGATTCCACTTCGAAGACTAGAAAGGACTCACGGGTCGTACGAGCTCACGATCTCTGGGGTGCCCGGTACAGTCGGACAGGTGGAAGCTCTACCTCTCACTCAACGGTCCTTTTTAGGGCCAAAAGCCTCCTCGCCGGCTCTGCAGAGCCCACTTAGGAGTGCCCTTCTCATCTGCCTGAAAGGGGTCTTGTGCCGTAGAGATCACGGTTGCAGGCTTCCCGGTAGGGCAGAACAGTTGGGACCTTCCTGGGTGTGAGGGCCCGCAAGGTTTAACAGCGCTCGGAAGGACCCCCAACAATATTTAAGAATGAGTGAGATATGAATGGGTTTGGATCTGGAACTACCCGGAGCACCATCTCTGTGGCTGGAGTGCCAACACCCGGGATGGGTGACTTTATATTAAAATAAATGTCGAACAAAATTATAACAAATAACATAATAAAGCGGGCTGTATTAAACATACCTTATGAATAATGTTTATGGATAACATTGACGATCATCATTTACAATTTATGTCAATGAAGTTAGGAATTTGTAAATATTTTCTAAATAAACGATTCTTAGACAACATTTCTTTTATACGGACATGCATGAATCACAGTCTTTAGATGTTAATGAGCCTTTGCCTTTTAATTATATTCAAGGAAGACTAGCAATTACAGCTAGAAGGACTAAAGACTAATTACTAGAAGACAATCGCTAATCACAGCGTCGTCTAATGGCCCTTTGAGTAGCCTTTTCTTGAGTATTTTAACATAATTAAGTCATAAAAATAAGCTTCAGGCTCTCCCTGTTTCTCCGTCAAACAATGACCAGCTTCTGCATCAATATCGGCCGAGGATACAATAAAAAATAATTAAATTACTAGGGAACTAATATTATTGGTATTTCTTTGCTCTATTGTAAAAAAGACAAATAATTTTGGTCAGGGTAGATTTTTCCTGGTAAAAACTTTGATATAATAAATATGGAAGGAGATGATGATGCTAAGTCTTATTTCCCGCTAAAGAACAATGTGTGGTGATTGACGCAAGAATGGCACAATTACACAGAAGACAAACACTTTGAGCACTGAAGATGATCTCATTAAAGATCGAAACGGTGGCACGATAAAGAAAATGTTTTTTTGAAACCTACATCACACCAGAATGCAGCTCACGATTTCGGAATAATTATCGATTAACGGTCACACATTGTACTTAATACGTATAACTGACATCACTAATCATCCCAATACTTCCCAGCTCAATGATCCTATCCATGCCATTCGTTCCCTACTGTCTCGCTTTACCGACTTTGAGCCTTGACTAAAGAAGTGGAGGAAAAAATAACTGCAAATAAATCCAATACATTAACTTAATCCTTTTTCCTGTATAACTCAAGTGCTCCTCTACACATGATAGTTGTGTTTGCAACTTAACGACAAGCACTTAATAGACGATACTGCTATCTCGGCTCTTAAACCGGCTATCAAAACTATGTGAAGAACAATGTGTGGTGATTGGTTAATCGATATTTATTTAGAAATCATGAGATGCGATCTGGTGTGATGTAGGTTCAGAAAAACATTTTCTTTATCGTGCCAACGTTTCGATCTTTATTGAGATCATCTTCAGGGCTCAAAGTGTTTGTCTTCTGTGTAATTGTGCCATTCTTGCGTGTCGTGTCGAGAGTGCCGGCACATCACACCAGACCGCATCTCACGATTTCTAAATAAACTAAAGAACAATATACTCCCTTGGCCACCTACATTTTTCTGCGCTTCGCGATTTTCCCCCTGACTTTCACATAAATAAGCAAGTAATAAGCCAAAGGCCGACTTCGTCACATTCTTGTAAAGCCATTCGATTCAATACTCTTATAAATAAATGTGGAAACAGTTTTGGATAAATTGAAATAATTCTGAAACCATTTTTAAAGAAGTAAAGACAATTTGGGCGTCAATGAATGCAGGTCCGAATATCAGCACAATTGCTATGAAAAAAAAAGACACTGGTTGGACTTTTATTCGGCTCCCCCTCGCTGGAGTTTCGAAATGAAGTAAGACAAATAATGTCCGTAAAAGTCGAGAATGTGCTTGCGCCTGGAGGGAGTCTGGATGAAATGACCGTAGTAAACTATTTTATTTTTATGGAGGAGGATGGCAAACAGCTGACTGCCGTGTCCTGAAACATTACCCGGCTCCTACTTGTTTATACATGCTTTCCTCGGCAAAGTAAGTACTCCGGCGGACCCAAGGGAAAATCTGTACATTCGATATAAAATTCCGACGGGGTGAATACCGAATGTCATGCAACCTAAGGACAAATTGGATTATACGACTACGACTTGTTTCATGACAGAAAATTATTTGAACAATAAGTCTATTTCTTCCAATCATTACCATCAAGTCCTTAAATCCTCAGAAAGTAAATTGACGGGATTTTTTATAAATGGAATATTTTCCATATGGCTTTGTTCTGTTGCTTCTTTTAAGTGAAATAATAGGCATTTTTTTCATGCCAAAAATAGGTTTTTTTTTGCTTTCAAATTGCTGTGCTTTTAAATCCCTCAGACGAATTTGTTGTTCGGCTATGACAGACAAATGATAAAAAAACTCTAAGAAGAAGCAAAACCTACCTGTAGCCGGTGCGATCTGAAATATAAGCTGACATATTCAACTTCTTAAATTTTAACGGAAACAGCAAGGAAAATGACAAAGGACAACTCGACCAAAACTGTCAGTTACACTTACAATGTTTATGTTTTAAGTAAATTGAAAAAACCTAAGATTCAACAAATTCTCCAAAAATGGGAGGTCAAATCTCAAAAGACTTCTGCGTCCTAAATCTACAAAAACAGTTCGAATGACATAGAAGAGGATATAGTGATAAGAAGTGGGTGTACCACAAGGAAGCGTACTAGGCCCCATCTTGTGCCTCATCTCGGAATCTCATTTAAGGAATTAAACAGATCATCCCTTTCTGGGATATAATCGGGACATGATTATATGTTCTATTGACCCAGGAGTAATAGAACATTTATCACATGTACTTGACTCTACCATGTTAATCTTGTTTAAGTATTCGTTGCATATTGCATGGTTGGATCATAGGCAACATATCGTTTTAACCAACAACTTACTCACTGGACAACAACTCATTATGGAATCAGTTAATTTTTGAAATCCTTGGGTTCCAGCTGTGTATAATTGGGTTTTACTGATTCTCGGTATATCTTTTTCCACTCATTTACATGCTAATTCTATAATTCTGTATAATTGACATACACTTAATTACTTCCGTGTAATTCAATTTAATCGTCGACCTCTTCCACTGGGAACAACCATGTTGTTTACTCATTCTCTTTCACTCCTGCATGGGCCCTAATCCATAAAAATATTGTACCTACTTTTTTCTTGTGTTTGTGATAAAGAAGTATTTTCCGCAGAATTTCCAATAAAGTGTGTTCTGAAGCGTGGAAGATGTGCTGTTTTAATTCCAGAATTGTGCTTTTAGTATTGGTAATTATCCAGCATCTTGTATTAGATAATGATCCCACATAAGCGTACTGGGTATCTCATATACACTGACAAGAAAAAAAAAATCCCACCCACTTATAATATAACTTAATTTGTATACATTAATCAAAGTTTCGCGTTTTTTAACTTTAATAATTGAGTTTTAGTGTAAAAAAGTAAATTGCTAAGAAAAAAGACGAACAGATAAAATTTGGTTTAGTTTTGTTTTAGATTTTTAATTAACATTTCAACATCGTGTATTTCCCCCTGTTGCCTTAATTACATCTCGAATACGCCTCGGCATACTTTCCACCAGTCTGGAAATGTCTCTTTGCTGGAGGTTAGCTCATTCTTCACGAAGAGACCATTCAAGATCGTAGAGGGTATCAAGAAGTGATGGACTTGCTCTTACTCGTCTTTTGAGGTTATCCCATAAATGTTCCATGGGGTTCAAGTCTGGAGAACGAGCTGGCCAGGCTAAGACCCTGATTTATGCGCTTGAAGGTACGTTTGTACTATGGGAGCGACCTGTGGAAGGCCATTATCGTGCATTAGAATAGGATTGTCGCTTATTTCATCGAGGACAGGCAACGCTTCATGTTCCAAACATGTTCATGTTTCATCCACATAGCGAGTGGCCGTCAAAGACCTTCCACGAACAACAACCAAATCTGTACGACTCTCCATTGAAATTCCCGCCCAAACCATCACTGAACTACGTTGAAAACGTTGACTCTGGGAAAAATTACAGGCTTCTGGTCTTTCATTTCGCTTTTTCCTCACTATTTCACGCCCACCGGGAGGTCGTAGAGCAAATTTACATTCATCTGTAAAAAGCTGCAGACTAATCGATCAAAGACCAATGGCTGTGTTCTCGAATTCGTGCAACTCTGTGTGTTCTGGTCCTCTTATGGGGCGAAAAACCATCAGCCAATATTGATTTAGTCTTCTTCGAGTAGTGCGTGCAGAAATTTGGACACCTCAAACTTCCTGAAGCTGATGAACCGCTTGAACAACAGTAAGGTGACGGTTTCATAAAATTATCAAAGTCAAAAAACGATTCTCCTGGGGTTCTGTTACCCTATGGCGTCCAAAACCTGGCCTTCTATGGTAGGGCCCAGTTTCTCGAAAACGTCTAACGGTGTCTCGCAGTGTTTCGTACGGAAATCCGATGCCGATAGCCGCATTCCTGATGGAACATCCATCATCAATAAGTGCCAATAAAATTAAAGGGGAGAATTTTCTTTTATCGATAAAATGAAAAAAATATGAGTTGGAAATGTGTGGTGATTAGTGACCGTTAATCGATAATTATTCAGAAATCGTCACCTGACCGCACCTCACGATTTCTGAATAACTATGAGTTGGGTGGAATTTTTTGCCTGTCAGTGTATGTACTCCAAAATAGGCGCTATCCCTATTAATTTTTGATCAGTTTAGTTGAATTTCATATAATTAGGCTACAAGTCCTAACTACTTAGTACACCCACGCGTAAGTATAGGTCGTAAGTATATAGCAACTGTCGAATTCTTTCGAAAGAAAATAATTTGATAGTAGATCAATGTTCTTCTTTAATCTACAGTCGTAGCTTGATGCTTATCGACATGCACGGAGCTCTATAGAAAACGGCCTGCGACACACATTCTCGGTTTTCAGCTCGGAAATTCTGGACGACGATAAAAAACAAAGAGGAAATGTTGCCGTTCCAGACAATTCCCTTTATTTCCTTTTTTATTGTGTTTGCGGTATTTAGGGGGCAAAGAATCCGAGGGTGGAGCGGGAAAAATAGAAGGAGGAAAAAACTGCTTGAACCGGAGTCTCATATGTATCTGCCTGTTCCCAGATGAAAGGATGTTTGTCTGCTAGATTTAGTGTTGTTTCTGCTGAGCTACGGGCGGAGCCACAGTCCCTCAAGGCCCATTCACTTGTGACGCGGCATTAAATTGTCAGTTTTAGAGGGGCAGCCCCTGCACCCTAGCTCTACGCTTGATCACAAACTTGCGAATTTCTTTTTTTACAGATATCGCGATCACTTAAGTTCAGTGTTGAAATCTCGACGGCATCACTGAGAATCACCTGAGCTTCTTTCAACCTGAGCCTGACTTGCATACCTTTGTGGGGGGGAAGGTTATAAATTAACAATTAATCTTTTTATGTAAGGTTTTGGTTGAAATGAAAAAGACAGTGTCGCGAGCGGGATTCGAACCCACGACCATCGGCTAAATACGCCGCTGCTTTACCACTTGAGCTATCGTGACTTTGATCCACTCAGACACCAAATGAAAAATGGCAAAAGGAGGGAAAATTTGACAGGTTGTACGTTGAGAGTTGATGTCCGAGAGGATCGAAGACTCGAAAGCTCAAGTGGTAGAGCAGCGGCGTATTTAGCCGAAGGTCGTGTGTTCGAATCCCGCTCGTGGCACGAAATTTTTCATTTCAACCAAAACCTTACAGAAAAAGTTTAGTTAAACGTATAATTAACCTGGACCTTCAGCCAACCTCTTTGGCGTCCGATAATTGGTGAAAATGTACAATTACTCGAATCCAAATTCGAGAAAGTATGCACAATTAATTTGGGCATTTATAAATAATTATAAAATGTAAAAATGGAGACTGATCTCTTAAAATATTAAAAGCGTAAATTAATATATCTAAAACACTTAACTCTTACTATATTTTACTTGCTCAAGGGTAGGAAAGTAGTCACTGGAATAGAGACATGAATTTTTAGAAAAGAACTAGTCCTACCATTTCTCCACTTTGGTCAACAGGTGACCTCAAAATCGCCATCCTCTTCGCCGTGATTAACCACATTGCTAAGCTGTATTTTACTTAAGGTTGGTAAAGTACAAGTCAGTTTAATTAGAGTTTCTTGGCAGAGGTTCTTCTTAATCATCCCATTTTGAATCACATTACGCTCTTAGGGTGTCTTCACTGTCCTCCAAGGCAGCATCAAAGTCGTGGACTTGAGAGAAAAATCTCTAGGCCAACTTTTTTTCCTTTCCTGGCTTTATCAGCATTAGAAAGATTGTTTTTCTTTTTATTTGTAAGAACCTTCTCAAAAATCGTCGGCTTTCTTTTTGTACTAGCTTCTCAGCGAACTGTGTTCAGGTCGTTCACGAAGCTATTGCTCAGAACATTGTTGAATTAATGTTGCTGGTAACGTTAAGCTTTAATGTTTGTAATAAACTTGAAAAATCCTAAGTGACAAAGAGCGTATATGGAGAAGACGTGGGGAACTCTTTGCATCATTGCCATGCGTGGGTCATATCCTTTTCAAATACAGTCAATTCTGGTATGAGGTGTAATCAACACCCATCACCGTACAGAACTTATTGAAATGGATCTCTGACTGCACTAAGGTACATTGAGGAAGTTTTTCTTCTGTGGCTGTGATTTGGGTCAACTTCGTGAACACATATACACGTGATTTTATTCATGAATGAACCAATTAAAAACATTTAATGAAAGCTGACGTAATTATATTCTGAAGACAAAAAGTTTTTTGAACACATTATTTTTATTAGTTTTGAATTATAATAGTTCTATCGGGTGTTGTATTTATGTTAAATCCTTCCAATGAATGTAACTTATTAGCGGGAAAGGAAGCGGTTATATATAACCTCACCCCGAGGAATATCGAGTACTCTGGGATTGAGTGTGTGACGTTTGGAGAGTAAAAGTAAATTATTAGCGAGAATCGGGTGGTTCAACCCCGCCCCGAAAAATATCGATCGGGCAGATCATTGATATAAATGTAAAAAAAGGATAGGAGAGATGCTAGAGCCTTGGGGCACCCCAGATTTTAGAGGGAGGAAGGAGGAGGTAAGGCCATTGGGAAGGGAGACAGCTTGGTGGCGACTGGTAAGGTAGGAGGGGAACCCACGGATGGTGCTGGCGGAGAAGGAAAAAGATTCGAGTTTAGAGAGGAGAGAAGAGTGAGGGACAGAATCGAAGGCTTTAGAAAAATTAAGAAGGAGAAGTACGTTGGTCCATTGCTAAGTGGAGGTCACTGGTAATTTTTATTAGTGCTGATTGGGTGGAATAACCTTGGCGGAAGCCAGATTGGAGGGGGTTGAGANTTATTCAGATATCGTGAGATGCGGTCGGGTGTGATGTAGGTTTCAGAAAAACATTTTCTTTATCGTGCCAACGTTTCGATCTTTTATTGAGATCATCTGCAGGGCCTAGGATTTACAAACAATGTTTACATTTAACAAATACGTTTAGGATGTGAAAAAGTGAATTTATACAATGCAAAATATATTTTATATTCAAATACTACTACAAATAGATATATATTTTTCAAAACGATCCGCTTGACCTACGTCAGTGATTTGGCTACTATGATATACATATCTTAAAAATAATTAACCTATTGACCTTTGACAATTTCCAGGGGTTTTCCAGTTTTCAGTGGGCGTACGCCAGTTTGTTTCCATCTCCTCCAAAATGGATTACACCACCGTGAGGGATTAGATTGAATCATAGGACGACATATTATTGTGACTAGGGGAAGATCCAATTTATGTTTCGTCACTCTCCACTCTCTTTTGTCGCCGCGGCCGCCCATTTGTAACTGCGGGGACACAGACAAAGGTTAGACAGTGACAGCTAATATGTCACCCGGCTTCGATAAGACGTCCACAGCCGGACGTGGTGCCTCGCTTATTGTCCACGTATTATTATATTTTACAGTACAAACAAACATTGCTCAAAAACAAAAGAAAACACCTCAATCGTATTATTGTGTCAAAAGATCAACCTGTAACTATAATATTTGTAAAATTCTAACTATAACTACAAAATTCTAACTACAAAAAGCTGTTGTGATAACAGAATCAAATATATTTCATTTATTTATACTTTAATCTATAAATATATTATATTTTATTATAATATTAATATAATAATGTAGTGAAATAATCTTTACTATAAAATTATATACATTTATAATAATTATAATTATATTATTTATTTATACTTTAAATACATATATATATTTATATTTGTATATATTTTTTTTAATTCTACGGCATAAAAAATTAGTTTTTATTGTGATTAATCAAATTACCGAACGAATTTGGTATATACTCGGCAGATCTACACTGAAAGGCAAAAAATTCCACCCCATTAATTTTTTATTTTCTCGATAAAAGAAAATTCTGACCTTAATTTGTCTCATTGTTTTTATCAATATATATTTATTTATGCTATGTTTTAAACTGGGAATATTAATTAGAAAAACACACTTAATATTTAATCTAAAACAAGGATAAAGGACTTTTCAATGTTTATTTTTACGGATATTTAAATGTTTATTGGGGGACCGCGGTAGCCGAGTGGTTAGCACGAGAGACTCTCACGCCGCGGTCGTGGGTTCGATTCCCACCGTCGCCTCTGGCCCTATTTTCACGATAACCCCCCTAATTTGAACACACAAGAATTCGTACCATGGCTAATATGCAAGATCATAAGGCCAATAAAAAAAAAAAAAAAATAAAAAAAAATAATAATAAAAAATATCAATTCGAGGTAAACTCACTTAATTCTTAATCCAACAAGGATAAATGATTTTTCAATGTTTAGTTTTTACGGAATTTAAAATGTTTACACAGTCTCATTTGAATTCTGAAGCAATAAATCGTTTAGTTTTCATCTTTGTTTTCTTAATTTCAATTTTTAAACTTAAAATTGCCACTTAGTGCTGAGGATGTCGCGCGTAATGACTAACGTTCCATGAGGTATGCGACTACTGCCATCGGATTTCCGTACGAAACACTGCGAGACGCCGTTAGACGTTTTGGAGAAACTGGGCCCTACCATAGAAGGCCAGGTTTTGGACGCCCTAGGATAACAGAACCACAGGAGATTCGTTTTTTGACTTTGATAATTTTGCGAAACCGGCACCTTACGCGTTCCACACGGTACAATAACACGCGCGTTCATGCGGTTCATCAGTTCCAGGAAGTTTGAGGTGTCCAAATTTCTGCACGCACTACTCGAAGAAGACTAAATCAATATTGGCTGATGGTTTTTCGCCCCATAAGAGGATCCGAACACACAGTGTTGCAGAGTTCCAGAACACAGCCATTGGTCTTTGATCGATTGGGCTGTGTACTTTTTACAAGTGAGTGTAGAGTTGCTCTACGATCTCCAGATGAACGTGAAAGAGTGTGGAGAAGGCGAAATGAAAGGTAAGAAGTCTGTAATTTTTCCCAGAACCAACATTTTCAGCTCAGTGATGGTGTGGGCGGGAATTTCAATGGAGAGAGATTTGATTGTTGTTCGTGGAGGGTCTTTGACGGCCACTCGCTATGTGGATGAAATTTTGGAACATCATGAGTTGCCTGTCGTCGAAGAAATACACCGTCCACACGTCGCTCCGCATAGTACAAACGTACCTTCATCCGCATAACATCATGGTCTTAGCCTGGCCAACCCGTTCTCCAGACTTGAACCCCATCGAACTTTTATGAGATATACACTTCACAATCTTGAAAGGACTCTTCGTGAAGAATGGGCTAACCTCCAGCAAAGTGATATTTCCAAGCTGGTAGAAAGTGTGCTGAGGCGTCTTCGAGATGTGATTAAGGCAAGAGGTGGAAATTCGCAATATTGAAATGTTAATTAAAAATCTGAAACAAAATTTAAAAAAATGTTATCTGTCCGTCTTTTTTTAAATTTTTAAATTTCCTTAGCAATTTACTTTTTTTTTACTTTTTAGGCAAAGACTCAATTGTTAAAAACGTGAAACTTCGATTAATGCCAACCAAAGTTCTACGTTTACGAGGTTCCCACTTGGTATCACTTTTCCTTATAACATTCCAGTCAGATTAATATGTCATCTGACAATAACACGATTAACTACCTTTCGCAGCGGTTCGCGCTGCGAGACGTTGCAGGAAGAAAGTCATTGAGGTTCCGGAAGGTACTCTTAAGGATGTCGAGCCATACCGACTCCAGTGACGCGGCGAGCTGCGTGAGGATGGAACAACCCGATCTAGGTGGTTCCACAGATCTCGTGGGTTTAATTCTGGGGGGTTTGATGGCGAAGGGAGTACTGCAAAAGAACAAAAACTAGAAGTCAAAAATACAACTTTTTCCCTATTGCTATTTTAAAGCTTAGACCTTTGGTACAATGTTTGTATTGTACACACATTTAATCAAATTCAATGACTATTTAAGTTTAAAAACAGACAAGTAGAATAATCGAAATGTTGACGTCTTTTCGAGATGTCCAGAAATGCTCATTGAGTTTAATAGGAAATGTTATCAGTTGTATTATACAGTCTATAGACTTACTGTAGTAAGCGCTTATCTCATTTTGCCAAAATTTCACTTACGCAATGGTGAAGCCCGATTGTGAAGATGTATTTTCGTGGGATAATTTAAAATTGACAATAATCTCCATGATAGTAAATATTTGGTTTTATATAAATCCATCCGAGATGAAATGGTGCTTAATGTTGAAAAAGGATGAAATCGGCGAATATCTGTGCACCAGGGTGCCGGGGAGTGGCGTAGGAAAAAGTTTCGAACGAAACTTGAACAATTTAGATTACATTTTCTCATCCCTCTCACGGCAAGGCTTTTAATTATATTCAAATGGTGCCCGAAAGAGTGCAACCGTTTGAAACGGCCACCCACTCGTTTCGGGGGTTCTTCCGTGATTTATTGTTTCATTAAACTCATTTTGTACATTTCATAAACTTTTAAATGAATCCGGCGGTCTCTATTAATACCGCTTTCAGCTTTGCTTCTTCCGACACGAAAAAGTTGCGTGTCTAGATAAAAATATGCCAGCCAAAAATCATGTGACATGTACTGTATCTGCGCTGTTACTACGTCTATTCAAAAAATGAAATTAAACCTGAATGTGTGGCTGTGGTTAATAAATTTCACATAGAGAAAGCTTATAACAAAAGATTATTTGGAGATCGTGAGTCGCGGTCTGGTGTGACGTAGGTTTTAGAAAAACATTTTCTTTGTCGTGTCAACGTTTCGATCTTTATTGAGATCATCTTCAGGGCTCAAAGTATTTGTTTTCTGTGTAGATGTGTCATTGTTGTATATCGTGTTGAGAGTGCTCATTACAACAATCTGCATCCATCCCAGTCCAAGAGACTACCAAGATACTGACAACTACACTACACAAAAATAGTGACAAATTACAAAAACTGAACAAAACTGCTGTTACGGTTCCTCGCCGGACCGTTGGCAATTCACCCGGTCGCCGGGTACCTGGGGCTCAGTGGAGATTTTTTCCCGTGCCCGCTTCGTCTCCAAAAGGGGAATAATCGAGCGCCACACTGTTTTTATTTTATTTTCTTCCTTTAAGAAAACAGTGAAACCCTCGGGGTGAAATGACAAAATAACAAATAAAAAATATATATAAAAAAAACACAACAAGAAAATAAAATATTAATGTCCTCTGTATTAAGAATAAGATGTAAAACAAAATAAATAAATAAAATAAATCTCTTCAGAATTAAAACAAAAAAACTGTCCAGAAACCAATCTTATAACTTAAAAGCTCGAACCTCGTGTACGTCCTTTTTCTCGTCATTCCAGAACGGTTCTCCCCTCGCACACGCGAACCCTCCCACTCCACGACGATGAGAAAAGTCCTAAAAATAATAAAATAATACACTGTCACGTCTTACTTTTTTTCGCCTCGTTCGTCCACACCGACCAGTCTCTGCTCGAGGCCTCCTTGTTCACTCCCGTCGGACCGCACTCCTCGCCAGCGTCACCGCTGAGCCCTGGCTGGGCTTCCTTCATCTTCCAAATGCCGCCCGCGCGTCTTCGGCCTCTTCCAGACCTCGCTCAATCTTGCCGAGGGCACCCTCGCCTCTGCGCGAGTCTGGTCACCCCAGTGCAAAAAAATTTTTTTCTCTCTCGTTTTCACTTGTACCACTGCATTAATTCAATAATTGCATATCCATCTAAAAAGATGGTCTAGACATGGGGAACCCGGCCGTTCTCCAAAACCTAAAATGAACCATTTTTCAAAAATAATGGCTGAGAACGGAATACTCCCTCTATTTAGATACGTCGACATAGTACACAAAAACATTACATTAACTATTGTACACCTGGAATCAACAACACCATCAACTTCTTGGACGTAACACTCACCAAAACAATAATAAACTCGAAATATACAATATACATAAATTCCACTGCAACCGACGTCGTAACAATCCAACCACTCACACCAACACAAAATTTCAGCACAACGACACATGAACCACAAGCTAAAAACAAACCAACTCAACATTGAAAATTACAACGAAAAACTACAAACAAAAACGAATATGGCAATACAAATCGGATTCAAAACAAACACTTCCAAGAAACTACTAAAAAACAACGAAAAACTGAATCACAAAACGAGAATAAATGAAGGGAGTCATCGCTTATCGCTGTAGGCAAAGGTCCCGGGTTCGAATCCAGCGGCCCTCCAGTCGGACCCGACTTCCTTACAAATAGGCTTTTTTTAAACACCGGCACTCCGAGGGTTGATATGACCTCTATTGATGTGAACTCTCGAAAAAAATATAGGTGGTCAAATTGATGACACAATGACGGTGTTGTGGCCCCAAATCATAGGTCGAAAATTCAAGATCTTATAGGAAATTGAACGATGAGTAAAAAACGGTCCTATAAACCTGGGTCCGGAAAGCCTTCAGTACAGAGCTAGGGTTAAAAAACCATGAAGAAACACGTTTTATGACTTTATTTGTGAAATCTACTACTATCATAACACAAATCAAAACAACATTCATTGTGAATTTATTTGATCGTCGAATGAGACTAAAACCAGCCTGATTGGTTGAGAATTATAATTTTCCTGATTTTTCAAAGTTCGAATGAGGAGGGGCAAATTCACGAACCGTACTAAAAAATGTTCCAAAACAAATTTTGTCTGTGATGGAATTCTCCGTCAAATTAGCGAAAATGAGCGTAGTCTGTACTTGAAGTAAAAGGTGCAAAGACTGGCGTACACTACTTGATTTTTACGTTTGAGGGAGAGCAAAAGATCTTGTATACAGCACTATTAAGTTTCTTGAACAATTAAACACATAAATTAATTCGGCTTTCGACATCATTAGAGCGAACGAAGGAGAAATCAACAGCGCGACGCAATCACGCTCGAGATGAGCACCATTTGACTATTTTTTGTGGGGTTGTTTAAAAAACAGTATCATAACCCAGCAACCTTAGATGCAGAAACTGCGGCAAAGGATAGAAAGTGCTTGTCAATACCCTGACTCTATCGCTCTGAGCACCGCTGAAGAGTGGTTAAAAAGAGCAAATCTTTGCATTCTTACTCAAGGCATGAAATGTGATTAACAAATAGCAAACCAAGTGACTTTTTCGATAATTTTGTTATTTTTTGACAAATTTAAACTCCGAACGCACCGCTGTTTTCACCGTAAAAATCCTTAAAATGCTGTGCCAGGATGTACAGGGCCGTATTCCAAATTTTGCAATTGAACTGGGCCTGACGCACCCTGTATAATTCTTTAAAAAAGGTAAAAATTTGAAACTAGACTAAAATGATAAAACACGTATTTTTTTGTTGATAGCGTCATTGGTTCAAGAGAAATTCAGTCGGGCCATCTAAAACGTACAAGTTGTATATTTAAAAAAATTCTTACAGGAACTTTATCAATATATTGGAGGTAATTTTATCGCAGAAATATCCTTTTTGTTTTTTGACCTGAAAATCTGTTTGGACTAAGTCTGTGCTTCGTTTCAGCAAGCACCTTGTGATGAGGGCGATGCCAGCCACCAATTTTTTAAAATTATTATTTTGTTTAAATTGTTTTTATAGCGTCATTGCGTCAAGAAAAATTCACCTTTCTAAAAAATAGAAGCAAGTATGGCTTTAATAGAAATGCACTAAATGGACGAAAACTTAACGTTCTGGAGAATCTTAAGGTTTGTAGTAAATAAGTGTCACTTAAAAACAAAAAACTTACAAATGTACCAACTCACATTCACATACTACGTTCACACTACTAAAAACACTACATGTCAAAAAAAGAAGCAAATGTTCAGAAGAAAACAATACAATAAAAACCTAACAACAAAAAATAAATAACCGACAACGGAAATAATCGACATCACGATCATCCTGTGAACAGCATGACCACACGATGTATCTCAAACAACCATAGCGACAACCGACGGACCCAATGACATATAAACTCTACTCGGACATTGCTTCCTGTATGCTCGGTCGTCCTAAAAAGGACAATGAGGATCTTTAACGGCCGCAGCTAGCCTATTCGGACTTATCGGACGTTTTGATTCTTAAGATGAGAGCTGACGCACCTCCGAATACGACAGGGTTGTATTACTGCCGCAGCATTGGTATAGAGGCAACTCAGCCCCGAGGGGCCAAGACAAACTTGCTCTCCGCTTGCCCATTCCGAGTGGTCGGGTCCGCATTAAGCATCGAACCGTATGCCGCGCGCAAAGGGCTACCTAAGCCGAAATACATCAGCCTGGTCTCCCATGCACTCCCTAGGTAGAGAAGGCCTCTTAGTAGAAACTGCCGGATCCGCTCCGGCCGCGGTTTTGTTTAAAGTAGTCTACTCGGAGAAGTGATAGTTACTCACTGAAGATGGCTCAATGCTGAAACACGCCAAAAAGTGACTCTAGCCGGTTCAAGAGGGGTTCACAGACTAACAGACCAACACCCATCATCTACATTATAATAAGAGAAATAAAATAATCACTGTAATGAATATTTCTGTATTGAGTTTATTTTATTCCAAGGGAAATTAATTACTTAACTAACTACAATTGCCTTCCTTGTGACATGATAAATATCGATCGACAGGAAATAATTGTTAATTGTTATTAGAGGGAACCTTGTGGTTGGTCGTGCTTCCGTCGAATGGACGTGCCTCGAACAACCTTTACCGAGAAAAGAAAATTATTTGCAAAGTAAGGGAAAAATAGGCTGAGTTTTCTGAATCACTGCGAGGGTGGAAAACACTTTCAAGTGGCATTTTCTTTGTGCGTAAACCTCCGCCGAGTTCCATTTGCAAACAAAATTGCCTTTTAGAAGGCGTCCATTTGCATTCAAGTGGTCGCCGGGGTCAGGACAAGGGGAGTAACGAAGCATTCTTCTTCCCTTTTCCGTTCAATAAGCAACTGATTGTACATAAACATGGAAATTATGGAGGATTCCGAGGCCTCCTATAATATATAATGTCGTTGGTGCAACAAGCCTTCACACTTAGGTCCATTACCAAGGCCCCTTTACCTTTCCCTTTCGCTTCCTACCAATCCTTCCATTTACGGTTCACCGGCTTCTCTGAGGATCGATAATTGTCTCGGGGAAATTCTAAATAAACAAAGACTTGGAAAAAAATCCCCGGCCAATTTATAGACAATCATATTGGGTAATTCTTAAACGGCTGATAGTTTTACGAAAATTCTGCAGTATGCACGCAGTCAATGAAATAAAATGAAATAATTGATATAGTATTTCAAAAAACACAATCTACAGAACCTCCATGTTGATATTCGATCTAAATAAATGCAAATAAATTCTTATTATTATTCAGAAATCATGAGATGCGTTCTGGTGTGATGTAGGTTTCAGAAAAACATTTTCTTTATCGTGCCAACGTTTCGATCTTTATTGAGATCATCTTCAGGGCCTGGGATTTACAAACATTGTTTAAATTTAACAAATACATGTAGGATGTGGAAAAAGTGAATTCGTACTATGCAAAATATATTTTTTATATTCAATAAAAGTATTTCTTATTATTAGGGGATGGATTTTTATGTAATTGCATTTTTCTTTGTCATTACCTAGTTTCTAGGAAAATTCATTTCTAGGTTTTAGCTCTTTTCTGCTCTACGCTGCCTCACTCAGGGCAACATGAAATTCGCACTTTCATAGAGGTGACAGTTGAACAGTCTGTGTTGGACTGTTGGCTCTACGGAACCAGTGCGGGTAAGCGTTAGAATTGCCGTGTCCTATCATTATTTGGATGATCCAAAAATGTGGTTGACACCACACTGCTCTGGCTCGACCTGAATACTGGGTAGAAACACGTGGGTTAGCCTTCCCTGTTCCATCTTTCATGCCACGGGTAGTCTATACAAATCTGTATCTGCATCTTAGACGTATCTCGTAGCCAATCTGTATCTGACACATCCATGTTTACCATTGTCGGTACCTTTCTGTCTGTTAGCTGTCTGATTGCAATTCTACTCTGGAGGACAATGTCGATTGGTGGAGCGGAAACAATGATTTAACGGACGTGATATGGGAACTGTCCTATGAGCTTTTGTCGTTCTAAGGAGCGCTACTATTTGACTCAGCTCGAGGATTCTTCTTCTGCTTTGCAAATTTGTTCTCCAAGCTGTTCCTCCAAATGTGGCAATGGAATGATATACGACTTTGTAAGTTGAAAGACTCTTGGACACTCTCCTTTTGCGTTCGTATTTTATCCCTACAACCAGATGAGTGAGCTTTCGAGTCCACTGTTGTCCAAAAGTTGTTTTTTAATACTTTCCATTGTTTAGTTGATTGATGTTTATCATTTATTTGATTGCTGCCATTTTCTATTTGTGGTTTTGTATGAGTGCAAAATGTATGTAGTGGATGATTTTTGTGGAGAATGTTCAGATCTGTTAATAAGTTGCCAATATTGTTATTTTTTATGGCGTACATGTTATTAACAAATTTGTATATATGTTTAATCTGTGGTTATGTGTGTATTTTTTTTTAACTGAATGATCGATCTACAAAAAAGTTTGAATTTTAACACTGTTTTTTATCGCTCTTTTAAAAAATAGCATTGTTTTGCAGGAAGAGGAAATTTGGAATGGAAAGGCATATCCCTGTTCCCACTTTTTTCAACTGAATGATCGATCTACAACAAAGTTTGAATTTTAACACTTTTTTTAAAAATCTTTCTTTACAAAAAGCCTTGTTTTGCAGGAAGAAGAAATGTGAAGTGGAAAGGCATATCCCTCTTCCCACTTTTTTTAACTGGATGATCGATCTACAATAAAGTTTGAATTTTAACACTGTTTTTTTATCGCTCTTTTAAAAAATAGCATTGTTTTGCAGGAAAAGGAAATTTGGAGTGGAAAGGCATATCCCTCTTCCCATTTTTTTAACTGAATGATCGATCTAGAACAATAATCTTTGAATTTTAACAGTGTTTTTTTTATCGATCTTTAAAAAATAGCATTGTTTTGCAGGAAGAGGAAATTTGGAGTGGAAAAGCATATCCCTCTTCCCACTTTTTTCAACTGAATGATCGATCTACAACAAAGTTAGACTTTTAACATTTGTTTTAAAATCTTTCTTTAAAAAAAGCATTGTTTTGCAGGAAGAGGAAATTTGAAGTGGAAAGGCATATCTCTCTTTCCATTTTTTTAACTGAATGATCGATCTAGAACAATAATCTTTGAATTTTAACACTGTTTTTTTTATCGATCTTTAAAAAATAGCATTGTTTTGCAGGAAGAGGAAATTTGGAGTGGAAAAGCATATCCCTGTTCCCACTTTTTTCAACTGAATGATCGATCTACAACAAAGTTTGAATTTTAACAGTTTTTTAAAATCTTTCTTTAAAAAAAGCCTTGTTTTGCAGGAAGAAGAAATGTGTAGTGGAAAGGCATATTCCTCTTCCCCTCGACTGTGGCCAATTAACAATTGGTTAGTAAATATCACAAGTAGCAAAGGAAATGGCCACTATGTTGCCTGTGGTAGTCGGGAGCCGTGGGAGGGACCATCATGCATCACTTTGTGGCAGAAACGGGAGCTTGCACAAAGCACCCCCGCGCTCCGGACAAGAATCCAGACAACTTGACCCCGCTCCCTCGCCCATTGCTGACACTGAGCATAACTCAACAGTTACAACAAAAACAACTCCCCTTCTCCACCCTCGGAGTTTTTCTGCTGTTAAATACTCGAGAATCGCGTCCCCTAGAGAAATAGCCCAACGCCGGAGCCGATGAAAAAGTACTTTTTTTGTTTCAGCCCTGCCAACGATCCCATCCCTCACCATCCGTCATTACTGTTCAACATTTCCGCATTTCCACGATTCCAGACCTGATCAATCAATACGTTAATTTAAATGTTCAAGTCTTACGAAATGTTGGTCTTAGGTGATTTAAAGAAATATCGATTAAAACACTATTCTTTAATTATTTTATACTATTATGTTTTTTATATGCTAAGCATAAATATTAAGATATTAAGGATATTAAGATTGGTTAAATACATATTAGCTTAGCGGGTAATATACAGGGTGGTTCGCTACTCGTAAGACAATGTGCTTCTTCACCTCAAATGCAAAAAAAAAAAAAATTGTATAAACCATTAAATTCAATAATTTCGTGGACCGCTTGACCAATTAATATATTACAATTAATTAATGTTTTTAGTTGAGATAAAAAAGTCAATGGCACGAGCGGAATTCGAACCCACGATCTTCGACTAGATACGCCGCTACGAGAATCCAATCCGATTACACGACATTTGAAAATTGGCAAAAAGGAGGGAAAATTCGAAAGGTTGTAGGTTAAGTTAGGAGTGTGTCCGAGTGGATCGAAGTCACGATAGCTCAAGTGGCGCAGGGGCATATTGAGCCTAAGGTGGTGGGTTCGAATCCCGCTCGTGACACTAACTTTTTCATTTCAATCAATACCTTACGTTAATTAAGATTAATTAATTTAAATAATAATTATATGTGCTGTGATGAAGAAGTCTTAGTAATCGAATTCTGCGTCCATTCTCGTTGGTTTTGTCTTTCAATTTCAGCAGTTTGCGATATGAGTAATTTTATCAGTCGTGAAACTTCATTTTTCAGGTCACCCACTTCAGGAATACTGTCTGAAATTTTTTCACAAAACCTACAAAAACTACTTTCCTCAAAAACAGAAAATTACACACATATTCAGATACGTTGATTATATTGATTCTTTTCGGACTCAATTAATAAACAAACCAACATAAATCGTGGAACTGAACTTTACAACAGCATAAATTTGCGTGATAACCAATACTAAAAAAAAAATTTGTGAGGCTTTGTGGTAGTAGCTGCAAAGTGATGGACATATAACCTGTTATTCTCTGGTGCGTTTGACAGATCAAACTAGATAGTCAAAAATAAAATTGTTTCCGAAGTTAAGTCACACGTGAAAATTGATCATTCGGTTCGTCGATTTTCCCCAAACACTTTTTAGGTTTAAGGATCTCCGTGGTAAACTTCCAAGTACGAAACCCCCTCGTTTTCATATCATATTGGCAAAAAAATTATTCACAGCCACCATCCCGACGACCCGCGCATCTGGCGAAATTCGGCGTTTGTTTAAATCATATTCTTCATGAAACATTAAACAACTGATTCACTAGAAAAGTTGTCCCGCACCGTCTTTACTTTTTACAGGGGGTGCTAATGCAAAGCCGTAAATTTTTTACAGGGCCATTATTTATCTTCCCCTCATTACTCGGATGGTGTCCTAATTGTTCAATGAGCTATGATCGAACCCCAAAAGCGGACGATCCGAAGCAATTTCTGACAAAACTTGTACTCTTCCTTCTGGCCCTTCCACCTACCTATGAATCCGTATATTTTAAACAAAATGTCTAGTTGAAATACTGTTAGATAAGCTTGAATCAAATTTTAAAGAATTACCAACTAATTTTATAACTATTTTATACACGAAACTATGACATTAAATAGTTTCTGACATTAATTGTAATGTATTATAATATAAACTATGACATTATATTTCGAGGTTTGATTGATCTAATAAGTTCTTTCAATTGATTAATCTTTATGTAAGGTATTGGTTGAAATGAAAAAGTTACTGTCACGAGTGGGATTCGAACCCAAGACCTTCGGCTAAATACGCCGCTGCTTTACCGCTTGAGCTATCGTGACTTCTATCCACTCGGACACCAAATGAAAAATGGCAAAAGGAGGGAAAATTCGACAGGTTGTACGTTGAGAGTTGATGTCCGAGTTTTCATCTCAACCTGCCTTTCGAATTTTACCTCCTTTTTACCATTTTTCAATGAAATTCAATTAATTATAATCCAAGTTATAACGACAATTGTTATACAGTAATTAACACAATAAAAATCTGTAATGTTAAACTATGCTGTGATCATCATGGAATGATAATCATCACAAGAAGTCTACTTATTAAAAAAGTTAAACTCTAACAATTTTAAAAGTCATGTGTGGTTATTTTTACTATTTATTGTTACTTTTTTTACCTGGGGCTTCCAGCTGTGAAGCCAGCCGGCCTTCGCTCTGTTATTGCCGTAGGGGTGCTTGATCGTCCCTCACATTAATCACACACACACACACACATACACACAATTTAACTTTGTACAAATATATCACATATAATTAATATAAATATACAGGCCGAGGAACCGCACCCTATCCATGTACAGTACCGGCACGTCCACCAAGGAGAGTTGAGATAGGCCAGAGGGTGTTCTCTGTTCAGGAAAGTCTCCTGAACAGCCCCCTTGACCTGACAGGCATGATCCACCGTGGGATGATTCCTGAAAAATCCTGCCTGAATCTGTCTATAATCTCACTTCGTTTCAAGGTACCAACCATACGGACATTAACCATGTACTCTAGGAGTTTGCTTAGTCAGATTCCGGTAGAACTGTTGAAGTCACCATAGGTTGGGTGTCCGGTAGTGGTCGGTGTACGCCAAAGTAAAATGTCTAACCAACTCCTAATACACACTCGACGCCCTGGCCACATTCGTGACGCTTTCTCTTATAAACTGCGTTTTTTATGTCTTCTGAGTCGTTCTGTTTTCGCGTCTGTCTTTTGCTGATTCGTGTTGCATGCTATGTTTCTTATATTTTATTGTCTCTGCCTGCGAGGGTGGTTTGAGTCGGCTTTTATGATACCGTTGATTATCTGTGTATGTGGAATTGTATTAGTCGTATGTCTCCAAACGGAAATGTGTTGTGTTTTTGTGTGTTACCTTGTGCCTTTTCTTAATCTTTGGGATATGTTTTTCTTCTAAATTTTGAAAAAATAATTCTTTAAGTACGTCTTATATTATGTTTTAAATTGTACTATCGACTGAAAACAATTATGAATAAATACAGGGTGTTCTTGTTAGAACTAATGACGTTAAAAAAAAAACCTGTTTAATATTTTTTAGTCTAGTTTCAAATTCTCTACCTTTTTTCCAGAAAAAATATACAGGGTCCCTCACGCCCAGTTCAAATAGATCCGATACATCCTGAACATCATTTTAAAGGATATTTTGCGGTGAATATAATGGTGCAATTGGATTTTAAATTGGTCAAAAAATGAAAAAGACATGGCAAATAGAAACCGGCAGCATAATTTCGACGAGAAGCTGAATATTTTACTGTATGTTTGCGAAAATTCGAATTCCCCTCTCCGAAATGTTGGAAGAGTTTTAGGTTTAAAAAAAAAATTAGAGATGTACTCCGGACTTAAAATTTTAAGCCGTATTGCTCTCATTATTGTCCAGGGACTTGGAACTCTAACGTTCCTTGTACAAATATCGATTTGGAAGACTGAAAAAAACGTTCTTCTATTCATCCTATGGACTGATGAATCCAAGCGCACCTCTAATGGCGTCCTAAACCGTTGGAATTTTTGAACGTGGGCAGAGGAAACTCCGAGAATTTCATACTCTTGTCATCATCAGGTGGTTCACAAAGTCAACGTTTGGTGTGGACTTCTCGGAAATAAATTTATTGGGCTTTATGTCTACGAAAATAATTTAAACTGCGCTCAGTTCTTCAATTTTTTGAGGGAAGTTTTACTAACACTATTAGATGATGTTCCTATGCAACAAATGATTCTCCAGTTTGATGGATGCCCGCACACACATTTTTTTCATGACATGTGAGACGTTATTTGAGTCGTCACTTCCAGGATAGGTGGATGGGACTTCACGGCCCGATCAATTGGCCTCCTAAGTCATCCGATTTTACTCCACTTCAATATTTTCTGTGGGGCCATTTAAAAACAGTGTCATAAACGCCATCATAAGCCAGAAAGCTCAGTTGAAGAACTGAGGCAAAGGATAGAAAATGATTGTCAATCCATCTCCCCTGACTATCGCTCTGAGCAACGGTGAAGAGTGGTTAAAAAGAGCAAATCTTTTCACGCAAGGCAGTTTGAACATGAAATGTGATTAATAAATAGAAAACCAAATAATTTTTGTTCAAACTTATTGCCACAATTTTTTCATTTTTTGACCATTTTAAAATCCGATTGTACAATTGTTTTCGGCGTAAAAACTTTAAAATGCCGTGCCAGGATGTATAGGGTCATATTTGAAATTTTGAAGTTGAACTGGGCCTGAGGTACCCTGTATAATTTTTTTCCAAAAAAGTATGAAAACTTAACAACTAAACAAACAATTAAACAGGTTGTTTTGTTTTTTGATAGCGTCATTGGTTCAAGAGAAATTCAGCCAGGCCATTCAAAAAGGACACTGCTTATTAAAAAAAATTGTACAGGAACTTTTCAAAATATTAGCAGAAGATAATTTTCTCCTCGATATATTATTTTTGTTTTTCGACCTGGAAATCGGTGTAGACCAAGTCTGTGCTTCGTGTCAACAAGAACATGGTGATGAGGGTGATGCCAACCGCAGACCGGGTGGTCGCACGGATTACCTCCATCCACATTTTCCGATAATCGCAATCGCTACAAACCCAATGACTAATGGGGAAGCTAAAAGCCAATATGTTTGAACTGTTGCTGTAATACAAATTACCTACCTAATTTAAAGTAAGTTTTAGGGCGCCTGTTGAGGTCTTTAAAGAGTAAGTATATTTTATCTTTATTATGAGAGATTTTTTTGGTAGAGAGTAAAGTAAAGTAGTAGAGTCAAGTAAAAGACGAGTTCACGGGTATTCAACTTTCTCCATTAATTGCTATAATAATTAATGCTGAACTTTCGTCCCACTCGGTCTAGAGGTTAGGCGTTTACTGGATATACGTATCTTTCTAAGGGGACTAATCCAGAAACATGAAGACCATACTAAAGCAATTCCAGAAGCTCCATTTGCTCGTATAATTGCCCTATAATTAAGCCTAATAGGGCACGCGGAGGAGACGTGTTCTTACTGGCTCTAATTTGAACTGTTAATTATTGATAATGAAGGTACAACTCGCTCTGCAACTTCGCGATATGGATGTAAGTCGAAACGTGGTTTCAACACAACTAACGGTTATCATATTTATTCTTTAACCTTAATTTCGTATTTCAATTTTAACCAATACGTTATAAAGACCCCATTAACGTAATATATCGTAATAATTACATAGATGAAATGTAATCCCCTTTCGCAAGAATTTAGTACTAGTGTTGTACTACACAATATATAAGCACAGTATGTTCAATATTAATTTTAATTTATATCAAAGGAATAGAAATAATCATATTTTATTTAAAACCATTTATTATTTATAATTCTTTAATTCCTAAAGCATTGAGATCAAAATTAATAGCCGATTTCAATTCCAGGTAAAATTATGTATAGCTTTATTTTCCGTCAAATTAAACCTTTTAATTTCAAATTAAAATTAAATTAAAATAAATAAAATGGTTATTTTAATTTAAAATAACCATTTTTAACTTCAAATTAACTTTAATTAAATGGGGGCCGTCGAGGCCTCAGTGGTTTAGGCGTTGACTCGGCGCTCAATCCTGTCAAATTTGTAGCCTAATAATTTCAAAATAGGAGATGTAATGAAATAGAAGCATTAAAGTACAATGTGTGCATATTTAAGAAAATAAAAAAGATGTAATAAAATAATTGGGCCCCTTAGACGACACGTGAAAATTAAAAACAATTAATTCTTTTTTAAAATCGTATATGTAAAAAAAATAACTAGCGAACTTCTTCAATCAATTTTTTATTGATGCCAAAACGATTTTTAATGATGATCCAAAACGATTCTTATGATATATATATATTTTTTTTTAGAAAAATAATTGAGTTCTTAAAAGCCATATGAAAATTAATTAATTGAATTAGAAAGCGTTAATTTGAAGTATAAAAGGGTGCATTTGAAATTAAAAGGAGTTAATCTGAAGGTAAAAACGGTTAATATGAAATTTAAAAGGGTTAATTTGTAATGAAAAAGAGTTAATCCGAAGGTAAAAACGGTTAATATGAAATTTAAAAAAGTTGATTTGAAGTTATAAACGGGTTATTTTGAAATTAAAAGGAGTTAATCTGAAGGTGAAAACGGTTAATATGCAATTAAAAAGGGTTAATTTGAAATTAAAAGGGGTTAATATGAAATTAAAAAGGGTTAATTTGAAATTAAAAGGAGTTAATCTGAAGGTAAAAACGGTTAATATGAAATTAAAAAGGGTTAATTTGAAATTAAAAGGGGTTAATATGAAAATAAAAAGGGTTAATTTGAAATTAAAAGGAGTTAATTTGAAGGCCAAAACGGTTAATATGAAATTAAAAAGGGTTAATTTGAAGTTATAAAAGGCTTAATTTGAAATTAAAAGGGGTTAATATGAAATTAAAAAGGGTTAATTTGAAATTAAAAGGGGTTAATATGAAAATAAAAAGGGTTAATTTGAAATTAAAGGAGTTAATCTGACGGCAAAAACTGTCAATATGAAATTAAAAAGGGTTAATTTGAAGTTATAGAAGGGTTAATTTGAAATTAAAAGGAGTTAATCTGAAGGTAAAAACGGTTAATATGAAATTAAAAAGGGTTAATTTGAAATTAAAAAGAGTTAATCCGAAGGTAAAAACGGTTAATATGAAATTAAAAAGGGTTGATTTGAAGTTATAACAGGGTTAATTTGAAATTAAAAGGAGTTAATCTGAAGGTGAAAACGGTTAATATGAAATTAAAAGGAGTTAATCTGAAGGTAAAAACGGTTAATATGAAATTAAAAAGGATTAATTTGAAGTTATAAAAGGGTTCAATAAATTGCAAGTTTGATGCAAAAAATTAATTAAAAATTAATAAGGGTTAATTCGAAAAATATATAGTGTTTAATTTAGAAATCTTGAAAATTTGTTAATATCTGTATCCAGTAAATGTGGAATCATATTTTATAATAAATTTCAGGATTGAAATAATAAAATAAATCTGTAAAGACAACGGCCAGTACAAATTGGTCATCATCGTTATGCAGTAAGCTGTGAACGAGTTGATTTGAACCTTTTCGATTTTTATAAATGTATTGTCTGACTTTGAATAACCATTTTGGCAAAAGAAAGAGCCCCTTTGCTAACGGATCGCGGACGAGGCATTCCTTAATAACCGTGAAGTGCCTTCTGCAAATGCTCAACTACGGCTCAAAGCGAGGGACAAAAGCAACTTACTCGGATCCAGGATACAAGCATATCGAATTCTCCGAGTTCATATAACAGTATCATTACGGTGGGGTGGTTCCCTGGAACCCGAGTCTCGTATCATTGAGTCAAAGGGCGGTCACCCCCATGGCGTAGGTCTCAACCGTGGCTTCCGAAGTATTTCTTGATTATACAAGTTTCCGAGGCTGGAACTTAAAAGCGCTCTTGTCGCTCCAAAATCGAATTTCTCCTCTTTGGTAATAATTGGGTGCCAACTAATAACACCGTTTACAAATTACAACAATTTCCAAAATCTAAAGACAAATAAGTACCTCCCACAAGCCATTTACGGGAGTTTCATTTGACTCCACAGAAAACCTTGTTTTACTGTAAATATCAATTAATTAAAATCACTAAATACTAAGGAAATATTTTGATTTTTGTGGAAAATAGATTAATTTTTATTTACATTGGTCTTATGTTTTTGATAAATATAAAGAAACTACTTTCCACTTTATGAAATGCTTAAAGGAATTTTTCATATTAGTGTATGTTGATGAGCAATATTTTGCTGAGAGGATGAGAAGTCATAAATTCTAAGGATGGGATGGAACCCACGACCGCGACGTCTACGAGCCGAAATCCGTCTCTGGACCACTTGGCTACCGCTTTGCCCAAATAATTTGCTACATTTCATAACAATCCATTTAAAAAAACCATGCACTCAGTAGACGGTGCTAGATGATTAGTTCCAAAACAAATACCAAAACAACAACTTCACAATAACTTTATAAGATCATTTATCGGCTGTAAAAATATTAACATGTACATAGATGATAGACATAGAAATTATAAAAATGGGTATGTTGTTTAATCTGTTTTAAAAGATTGTGAGTGAGAACTATATTTAAAAAATTAGATCATATACTACTTCATATCAATGGTTTTCCTTTTCCTTCACTTTTCCTAGTATCCTGAACTTTATTATTATTACATTTGATATTGTTTTGAACAATGTATGTTTCAGGAATAGACAGATCGGGGAATAATCTACAAAATTTACTAAGCTTATTTTTTAGTTTCACAAGATATTTTAAATTTTGCATGATGATTACCAGACATCTGTAAAAGTCTCCACTACTCCCTATGAACTAACAAAAGAGGTTACACTGAAAAAAACATCACCCTGATTAAATTAGACAGCTTATCTGATTGCTAATCAGGTGCGATCGATCAGTAGCGATGGTTAAGGATGGTTAATTCCTCCTTAAAAGCATTAGCACGTATAAAGGTCACTCCGAATAAACCTGATGATGAATGATTTTCCTCGGGGTGGGTTCTTTAACCACTTTCTCGGGGTTGATTAACCTTTCTTTCGCTCTAATAAATTACATTAATTCCAATAAATTAACATAAACACAACACCCGATAGGGATAGGGATAAAAGAGGCGGCTACAAGGCCTACTGCACTTCGACCTGAATATTTACTTGTTATTTATAACTCACTGGCCAGCTTCAGGTTAACTCCACGGCTTTGCCAGCCGCTGTTTGGTGTAGGATCTTGCTTGTGGTTTTTCTTATCTTAGTTGCAAGAACCTAGCTTCACAGAAACATATAATGTGTTCTGCGGTCTCCTCCTCTTCCTGGAAGTATCTGCGCAGTGTTACTTCTGTCTGTACCCCTACCTGGTGCATGTTCTTTCTTCAGTTGCAGTGCCCTGTCAGTACTCCAAGCAGAATCCTGGTCGGTTGCGGTTGCCTTCTAGTAATTCCTTTCTACGTTTTGCGGATGGTCCTTCTATGAATCTCTTCGCGTGTGGTATTGTTCCACCAGGTTTTGGACTCATTAAGGATCGATTTTAAGATGTATCCTCTTTTGTGGCAGGCTGCTAAGCCACAATAGGGTTGCCCCTTTTCTAGCCAACATTTCAACCTTTTCGTTGCCTCTATGCCCCGAATGTCCAGGGACCCATCCCAGGTCAGGTCATTAGTCTCACTGACTTCCGTCAGGGCCTTCATGCAGTTCCAAAAACTCTTTGCCTTCGCCCCCTAAGTGGTGCCTGGCTGTCAGAGAAAATGGCTATCTTCCGGGAGTGTATTCCTAGCCCTTTATTTCTCTGGTGCGTTGTTTAATCGCTATGATTTCAGACTGGAAAACTGTAGCAAATAGCTTGGGGTTCATCCCGAAGACTCCAGCTCCCGTACCCTTGTCGGTTTTGGAGCCGTCAGTTACCAGTAGGAGTTTGCCTTGAGCGGTGTTCCTTTGAGTCATTCTTCCCGTTCTGGTATCAATACTTTGTACTTTTTAGTAATAATGTACTTGGCGTAGTGGCATCGATTGGCTTGCCCAATATGGCAAGCCATATTCCTAAGTTTCCATTGTGGCCTATCCTTGCAGATGGTTGTCCATGAGCCTGTGGGCTGTTGCTCTGGCTTCTCCTTGAATTAAAATATGAAGTGGAGGGAGTTTTTATCAACACTTCTAGGGCCGCAGTTGGCGTTTTGCTCATGACAACAGTGACACTGAGACAGGCTGTCTTTGGGTGCCACTTATTGCTTTGGTCTGAAGAGTTTTGGTCCATCACATCACCGACCCATACGTCAACATTGGTCTTAGGACGCAGATGTATAGCCATACGGTCATTTTGGGATTTAGACCCCAGTTTTTGGCGCAGAGCCTTCTGTACCTCCCCCAAGGCTATTTTAGCTCTCTGTAGTTTAAATGAGATATGAACAGCACACGATACAAACATAAAAGTCACTTTCACACCCCCAGATTACTCGATATTCCTCGGGGTTACATTACATTTATGGTCACATTGGATGTTCCTATAAAATTATGTATTGGAAAATAATTTTTAAAACCCATAAGGTGAGTGTGTATAAGTGTGCGTTTATCTTATGAAGACATTTCACCTGTGCAAGACGTTGACACAAATCAATAGTTACTATAAATAATCAAACAATTAAAAAAAATTAATCTAAGCTAGTTACTGATACTAAGAATATGTTTAAATTGTTATATTTAAAGCTCTAATGTTTATTGTAAGCGAATGGAAAATTGGTCTTCCTCAAAGAAGAATGTTTGAAGTGAAGAACTCTGCAAGTGGAAATGCGTCTTACTGTTCCTTACCAACTTATAAATTTCAAAGGGAGTTATCTTTTCACTCGAAAGATGATTTTAAATTATGAACGAGCCTGTTAAGTCAGATTAGAGGAATGATAGCCATAATGGCTTCTTTATGATTTTTAAACCTTTTAGAGCAGGCCTTTTTAATAGTAGTTAATCTGAGCTACCAGTGAAAATAGGTGAAATTGGATGTACAAACGTTTTACTTAGTTTAATATTGTTGATAAATGAATAATTCAGAAATGATGTTTGGGTAATGAGAATGAACCTAGGACAAGAAGGATCGAAAAATAAAATCTGGAAAAGGAGCCGACAGGAGAGAGGCCAGGTCAAAAAGTACCCATCTACTCAATTAAGTGTTGAATTTTTTCCGTGGCGGCCAATCAGAGATAGTAGTTGGTGGGCGGTGTAATCAAAGTAAATCCTTTTCGTTTGCCCGTTGATGATAAAAGGTGCTTTTAGACAACCCCTACAAATCCAATCAATCAAACCTCACCCTCTGTCAATATTCTCTCTTCTATTAATCTGTGTCTCTCATCCCAACGACTCCCCTGATGTATTGGACACAAAGGCCTAGATTCCAAGTCGCACTTTATTTATTTAGCCAGCTGTCGCCCATATGGAAAGTACCACGTACGTCTACCAATCCGGCTTAAGAGTTTCCAGTGATAATTTACAAATGGAGCAGATAAATAAAAATACCTTTCTACTATACCGACTCTACGTATATGAAATATTTTATTTATTTATTTTTAATTGATAGTCCATTACAACTACCTTCAATCGGTATCATGTAACAATTAGAAAATATATACAAAATTAAAGACAAGAGTGGAGAAAATACAAATTAGTAGTACTCCCAAGATGCTAAAATGTTATCTGTATAGCCTGTCAATATCACTTTCACTGTCACTTCGAAGATCTCGCGGCCATCGATTCTTTAAGCCAGGAACACACTTACCCGATGCTACGCCATGCGACTCTACCCGATGCTACCCGACTTCTTGCTACGTTTTGGTAGGGTGTTCACATCTATCCGACGCAAGTACACGTCGCGTACAGTCCACAGCGTTTATCACAATAATCACTATCTCAATCGCAACGCATCTTTTGTTCTTAATGCACTATTTTGAGCAAAACCTTGTAATAAATTGTTAGTTAAATTTTATGAGCTCAACCATCTAATAAATTGTTTGTTAAACTTAATTGTTTTAAATAAAGTTACTCCTAACCATCATAATTGTTTATACTGCATGTTTATAAGAACTTATGCATTTTTGATCTCGTTTAATTTGGTTTACATTAAAATAAAATATTGTAATTAATATAACGACAAAATTACATGTACTTAGTTTGAAATGAACTACAAAAAATATGAGTGTCCTGTTCTGATGGTACCCGACATTAGAAAATGGTGTACTTTTACGAGCAAAACTATGAAATAAATTGTTAATTAAATTTTATGAGCAAAACCGTGTAATAAATTGTTCCAATTTTAGTATATGTACCGCCGAAGCGAGTACAATAAATTGTTAGTTAAATTCATTATATCAAAAAATCGTATTCCGGTGTTTTGATTAATTTTCTACCAAACCATTAAAATTAATTTTTTAAATAAAAACTAATTAATTTTTAATCACAGTTAATTTGGTTTATATTAAAATAAGTATGTTGTAATTAATATAACGACAATAATACATGTAGTTTGAATAAAAATATGAGTGTCCGGTTCTTTTGTCTTCGACTGTACTCGATGCGACCCGACGAAAATCTGGACAGTGGGGATCGCAGAGCGTCGGGTAGGTTAGCGTGGCATAGCATCGGGTAGATGTGCACGGGGGTAATGCAACCTTATGGAAAATCGGAGTTTGGATTTGCGTCGGGTAACATCGGGTAGCGTCGCATGGCGTAGCATCGGGAAGAAGTGCACGGGGGTCATGCAACCTTATGGAAAATCGGAGTTTGGATTTGCGTCGGGTAACATCGGGTAGCGTCGCATGGCGTAGCATCGGGAAGAAGTGCACGGGGGTCATGCAACCTTATGGAAAATCGGAGTTTGGATTTGCGTCGGGTAGCATCGGATAGCGTCGCATGGCGTAGCATCGGGTAAGTATGTTCCTGGCTTTAGTCTGCAAGAATGGTTGGAGGGAATTTGACGGGATGCGAGTTTTGTATGTATCGATTTACGGTGGTTGAGAAAGCGTTGAAATTTTTGCTAAAAGGATCGAATTACATCTTGGATGAATGGAATATTAAAGACTGTATATGCTTTGCTTACATAAAATGGATCAAGTATTTTTCAGTTCTCAAGAAAGGGTCTTCATATCACCTGTACTAATGATTGCTACGATATGGTTGTCATTGATGGGCAATTTTAATTCGCTGACGACTCAACATTTCTGCTAACTAAGAAGTTGGATGCAGCAATTGGCAAAGCTCAAAAAACTCTTGACGAATTGATCTAAATGTGCGCATGAATAAGAAATTTTAATCACAAAATCTCTGCTGGTGTGATTTAGGGCACCCCATGAGTATGCAGTTAATAATGACAACTGTAACTTAATGTACCACTCTTGTGACTACCTAATTTAGTAATAAAATTTATGCACATGATTGTCCAAAATAAATGTTGTTTCCCAACGATTCTCTGGGAAACAACAATGTTTGAATTTACAAAATANTCATGCAGAGTAAATTCTAAGGTTATATGAATAAATGTAATTGTATTACATTTTTATTTGTTACCTCATTTTGTTCACTTTGCTTTATATAAAATAAATTAAAAAAACAAAAACAAAACTAAGCGCATGTAGTATAAAGATTTATGATTTGAGTTACCGCCTTAACCAAAATACCATTATTATTATATACAGTGTCCTTTTTAGATGACCCGGCTGCAATTCTCTTGAACGAATGAAGCTATAAAAATACGTGTTTAATATTATTTAGTCTAGTTTCAAATGTTTACCTTTTTTGGAGAAAAATGATACAAGGAACTTAGATTATAGGAAATGTATGGAACAAAATTATATCAACAAGAATTAGTTTACTTATATACTCCTAGTAACAAATATGATGAGAGATGAATAAATAATAGCATACCATATTTATTTAACAAAACCCCCAATCTGTATGAATAAATGAATGCGGATTAAAATATTTAAGTTTAACGTGAAATGCTGGCTAATTGAGAACATTAATAATTTTTAAACAAATTAAACATGTTAAAGAAATTAAAACTAAGTAAATTATAAATTAAATGTGTGGTGTTTGTGACCATTAATTAATGATTCTTGGGAGATCGTGAGATGCGGTCTGGTGTGACGTAGATTTTAGAAAAACATTTTCTTTATCGTGCCAACATTTCGATCCTTATTGGGTCTGGGATTTATAAACATTGTTTAAATATATATAAAGTTTCGTGGTCCGATTGACCAAATAAATTCTTTTAAATTAATTAATCTTTAATTAAGGTTTTGGTTGAGATAAAAAAGTGAGTGTCACGAACGGGATTCGAACCCACTACCTTCGGCTGAATACGCCGCTATACCACTTGAGCTATCGTGACATCGATCCGCTCGAACACCACCTTCCCATCTCAACCCCACCTTTTCGCATTTTCCCTCCTTTTTGCCATTTTTCAAATATCGAGCGGCAGTTGCGAAAACAAAATTGATGTTCGACGATTATACGTTAAGAAATTAAGATTGGAAGACTTTTTAATATGAGCTTTTCTAAAATTTTACTGTAAATGGGTAGCAGTCTTATTTGCCTATATGAAGCACTGCAATATAATGGTTTTCTTGATTTAGAGAACATTTGTATATACGAATGTTTTCATACTATAGGGAAGTTAGTTGAAGTAAGGATTTTAGGGGGGTAATATGATCAAAATGTGGCTTTCTTTGATTTGAAATGTTTTATGGAAGAATAAAAGTCAGAAGAATAAAAAGTTTAACAGGGTGGGACAATGGATTATAAATTTTTATATCTTACCAATGGATTTTACAGCTTTAGTTTTGTTTAAATACAGAATGATTTTTGTTTGGCAGAATTAATTAATTATAGAAAAATTGGAATTAAATTCTTCCAGTGTTTACCAAGAAATTCGTTTTTATTTAGAAAATTAAGAAAATTTCACTAAAGGCCAATTAATCAGGTGGCACATTGTTTTTCCTAGGACCCTTTGAAAAATACACCAACCTCTATGTGAATAAAAATAAATTTTCACAGACGATTTTATATTTCTTTGAATACCGATTCAGTACCAGCATTGTCGACTGTAACGGTAAAGTTGAAATTTTTTTGTCAATCTGTAAATATATTTTAGATTGTTTTACCCTAATGATGACCTTAAAATAGGTCGATAGCTTGGCAGTAACAACTGAATTTGTTTTTTCATCAAGACCATACCGTGATCCAGAGTATTCGTGAGTAGAAAAGTGGTCGATACATCTAACACTTAAAATATAATTCTAGTCAGGAGATTGGGTTGGTTTTAAATTATTATTATATTCTTGCTATCACTGTTGTAGGCTCAACTTTGTACATTTTCATAAATAATAGAGAATTTATTTAAAATAAATTGATAGGAGAAATACAACTTTGAAACCGCTGGTGAATTTATTTATATTCATTTACACAGTTTAATTCTAAATCATCATATGTATTATTCAGCAGGATAAGAACACGTAGCATTGAAATCCTTTCTTCCCTTAATGTTTGTGATGGACAGTTTGACATTGTGGATGACACAAGGTTTTTAGGTATTGAGTTTTGCTATTGCCCTCGTTTTAACTGCCACATAACTTTCCTGGTGTTGACAAACTGGTTCGGGATTTGGAGCCAAAAAATTGAAACCAGTGTACATAAATCTCAACTGCTAGATTGAATTTAATACCATAATAGTTTTTATGTCACTTGCTAGATACGGCATTGGATTCTTGGCTTCAAAAGATAGTACTGAGATTCTTGGGTTGTGGTATATAGACGTTCCTCTAACAGCTCAATTTACTTACAGTTCGTGGATTCACAGATCCTTAATGTAGATGTAGACGTAATACTCGGGGTGTAATATACTGCGCCCTTTAAGGGCTCTTGTATCCCCCGTTCTATGCCTAAAGCACAACGGTGAGTTTTATTTCATCAAGAAACTTGATTAATAGGCCCGGTTTCAATGACTGAATCTCTTCTACGGTCATATTGTACATCCAAAATCGCTTCCTCCTGCGGATAATTGTGGCGCCGCAGTTGGTTAGTAGATGTGTTGGTGTCTCCTCTGCCTCCTTGCAGAACCTGCATGTGCCGTCTTGGATTATTCTAATCTTCTTGAAGTGTCCATTTAGCTTGCAGTGACCTGTTAAGAATCCTATTAGGATTCACAGTTTATCACTGCTTCCTTTGAAACGTTCTGTAATTTCTTTTCTTCCGAAATTTGTTAGGAGATTCTTGGATTACCTGTGTCCAATGAGTGAATTCCATTATTCCTTCATTTCCTTTTTGTCCTTCTGTCTGACATACTCAATAGTGTGAGTTACTGTGCCACAGAAGGGTTCGGGTCCTATCAGCGGTGTAGCAGCTTTCCGCGCAAGGGTGTCAGCTTTCTCGTTGCCTTCCACTCCCATGTGTCCTCGGGCCCAACAGAGGCCGACTTTGTTCTGTGTACCTAGTATATTGGTTTTGCAGTTCAGCACCATCTTTGAACCAATGATATTTGAGCTTAGTGCTTTGATGCCTCCTTGGCTATCTGACATGGTAGCTTTGTTTTTGTTTTTGTACCCTTTATTCAAGTTGAGTTGAGTACATCTCTCGATTGCGTGAATCTGCTTGGAAGACACTAGTGTATCTTACCTTAATGTAAATAATGCCTGCGAAATCTGTGACCAACTAAACAAGTTAAAATTTTTAAACCAAGTCAATTCGACCCATTCAAGCACCACAGAACACTTTATGATCACTCTACAAAATTTACAAACTAATTGAATTAACAATTAATTAAGGTTTTTTGGTTGAGATAAAAAAGTCAATGGCACGAACGGGATTCGAACCCACGATCTTCGGCTAAATACGCCGCTGCTCTACCACTTGAGCTATCGTGACCTCGATCCACTAGGACACTAACTTCCCATCTCAACCCCACCTTTTGAATTTTCCCTCCTCTTTGCCATTTTTCAAAAACCTTAATTAATTGTAATATATTAATTGGTCAAGCGGACCACGAAATTAGTGAATTTAATTGAATTAAATTCAATTCAAGCTAGCAGGATTCTAAAAGGAAATACCTCTTAAACTAGAGCACTATGATGTGATATCGTTTTTGAATTATGTAAATAAATAATTTATAATTTATANTCTCTCTATACTTATAATTTTGCATGAACAAAATACAGTTTTAGGGAGGGTAAACAGATTCTTTTCCAAAAGTGCAAAATTAATTGCAACTAGCTTTCCAGAGACTAAATATGCGAGGAACAGTAAATGTGTTTTTACAGGGAATTTCGTTAATATAAAGGCGCAAGGCTATTCTTGTACTGAAAAAACCCTAAACATATTAATAATAGCAGGTAGTCAAGGTGCAAATTCTTTTGATGATGTAGTAAGTGATGTATATATATATATATATATATATATATAGCTCTTGCTAGATTAAAGATATTTTAATGTCAGTTTATGAGTCGTCATAAAACGTCTCGCTCACAAACGTGAATTGTAAAATGAGCGCCACCCATAATTTCCATGCATCTAAATAGCCGGATTTACGTGAAACAGCCCATCCAATTTTAACTAACCATCAAAGAAGCCAATGCCTTTAAGTTAGTCGTTACATCGGAAAAATTGTACAGAGTGATTCACGAATAATATGACAAACTTCAGACTTCAGGTGTTTCTATACAATATGGTATTTTCAGGTGTTTCTATATGCAAAAAGAGTTTTACCCTGTCTGATTCGCATTAATAAGGGTGGTTATTTCGTTTTGTATTTTTTTCCTGTTGAAACTTGAGTTTAATCTTTATAGAAAGACAGTTCCTACTCACAGTGTTTTCATTGATTCAGATTTCAAGCTTATAGCTCATCATCAGGTTGAAAGAATTTACTACAACGTCTCTCAATCCACAACTGACAAGGCCCAGAGTTACAAAGAGGCTAGAAAAAAAGAGTTAGTTACCGTTATATTATAAATAATATACCTCGGCAGGAGAAACGCTAGTAGAAATTAGTTGGTTAAAAACGCGGAGAAGATAAGAAAGCAAAGCTAAGGAAGAGAGGGCTCGTGAAAACCAAAGTTAGCATTATTTATGTTACAAATAAAGCAGAACAATAACCTGGTAGGGTTTGTTTTCTTAATAAAAATTTAATATGGTTTTTGCATCATGTTTAAATTTATAGTAGGACCAAGGGTTCAGAAGGTATATTTTCATGGAAAAACTCGGATTTTACCGAAAACAACTCAAAGCTAGACTATCACCTATATTATTGAGAATCAGACAGGATCCAAGAGAAACACTTTTGTTGAATTTTGGGTGTACAAAAACTCTTGAAGTTTGACACATTCGTGAATCCACTTGTTTATTAATATTTAAGAAGCTAAATGTGTCGATGTCTTAGGGCATTAATTGTTTAAACAAAAGCCGTACCGAATGTACGAATGTCTTTAAAAAATGTTAAGTATCTGAGGAAAAAGTAATGAAGATAAAATAAATATATTTATAATAGATTATGTTTCTTTTTTTATGCAATTGTACATAAATTATGAATCTTGTCGTTTTTCTCTAAATATTGTTCTCCCTACGTATTGTGCTTGTGTACGCCTATAGATTAATATTATTAAACTGAAGGCGCGTTGATGAAATGGGGTAGAGAGGCGGTTTCATACAACATTGTTTAGTTTATGGGTTAATTATAACAAATTCGATATACCCTGGAATAGTAGTGCACTATAACTTATTTATGGGCGTAGGGCGAAGCGTGGCAGCGGTGGTAGTCATTACTCGAGAATAGGCGACGTTGATATATCGGCAGTCTCGTATTAAATTGAGTCATGTCAAGGGAAGGGGTTTAGATTAGAGGTCGTCCAAACACAGCGTTTTGTACCATTGTTAATGGGCTGGACAAAGGGTTGACACTGCCCTAAATCAAAGCCGGAACGGAATAGAGGCGTTGCTCGTTCCAGCCCCTCTCCGGCTCAAGTCATTTATATATTTTCAATATCTGTGGTTGAACCGCTAACAGGGTGTCTTTGCCAACTCGGTGTCCACAACAAGCAGTTAATAGTTTTGCCACCACATCTTTTATCAGACGGCAAAATATGCATGACCGCTAAATATTGGGTTGTCCGGAAAATAATGCAGGATTTTAAGTTTTCATTAAAAAAAATCTATATAAAATATTCTGTTTACGTTTACAGGATTACTCANATTATTTTGATTAAAGAACATTGCTTTAAAGTAACTAGTTTCTTTTTTTTTGTTTAATACCAAAATCCTGCATTATTTTCCGGACAACCCAATAGCTCTGATCCCAGTGAAAATCAATGGTACGGGGATTCAGATGAAATGGTGCTCATTTAATCTGGTTCGAGAAATCGCATCAACTAAATTTAGTTACTATTACTTTTAAATATATTTAACAAAAGTTGAAATGTAGGAAATATTTTCCTGGTTCTAAAGTTGGCTTACACAATGAGAAAAATGTTCGTTTTTGGTTGATAGAAATGGATCAGTAAAGAATTATATAAATGTAGCTTTTTTCCCCCCGAATTAATCCTTTTTAACATTAAACTAAATGTTTTAAATTTCAAATTACTCCTTTTTACTTTCTAACTAAACTTTCTTGATTACAAATTATCTAATTTCCAAATAGCCCGTTTTAACAACAAATGAACACATTTTTATACATTATTTTTGAATTTTTTGAAGAAAAAACAACATGACTTTTTGTGTCGAAAATGAGAAAAGTGTCCTTTGTTGGTTGACAGTAATCAGTAAAGAAATATATAACTTTAAATTAACCTTATTTAATTTCAAACTAACTCTTTTCACTTTCAAATTAACTATTTTTATATCCAAATGAACCATTTTTAATTTCAAATTAAGTATTTTTACTTTCAAACTAACTCCTTTTAACTTTAATATAACCATTTTTAACGTTAATATAACCATTTTTAACTTTAAATTAATTATTTCTAATTCCAAATTAACCCCTTTTAATTTCAAATTAACCGTTTTATTAAAGCTCTAAAAAAGCAACAGAGATTTAATTTCAAATTAACTTTTTTCACTTTCAAATTAACTATTTTTATATCCAAATTAACCATTTTTAATTTCAAATTAACTATTTTTACTTTCAAACTAACTCTTTTTAACTTTAATATAACCATTTTTAACTTTAAATTAATTATTTCTAATTCCAAATTAACCCCTTTTAATTTCAAATTAACCTTTTTATTGAAGCTCTAAAAATGCAACAGAGGTTTGGAATAATAAATGTTTCAAACACACTACTCGAGATTGCAATGGCCCTTTCTGGATTCGGAAGACATAGAGCTCTACCTGAAAAATAAGTAAGTAAAGTAAAATTTGTAAATTTGAATTTTATTTATTTGAGTATAAAATAATAGGGCAGTTAGAAAACTATTTGAAAATTACGTACAATTAAAATTAGAAATGATATAAAACTAAATATGCAAACAAATTTTTCTTCTTTAAATTTGAGATTTTTTAAATTATAAATTAATTAGGCCGTTTTTTCTTTTTGCGAGGTTATGTCAACTATCGGGGTGCCGGTGTTTAAAAAAAAACCGTTTGTAACTAAATCGGGTTCGAATGCCGGGCCCTGGATTCGAACCCGAGACCTTTACCTTAACAATAGTGAATCCTGTGTCAATGCCTTTAGCGTTGCAGACACTGACGCTCCCAGGTAGTTTACGCTCGTAAAACCACAATTTCACATATTTCTCAGATTAAAAGAAAGAATCCTTTATTTTTTATTTTACTGTTTATTTATTTATTTTTTATTTTTGGCCTTATGATCTATGCATATTAACCATGGTGACGAATTCTTGTATTTGTGTTCATATTGGGGGGGGGGGGTTATCGTGAAAAAAGGGCCAGAGGCGACGGTGGGAATCGAACCCACGACCGCGGCGTCTATGAGCCGAGAGTCTCTCACGCTAACCACTCGGCTACCGCGGTCCTCCATTTTACTGTTTATGTAATTTCAAATTTAATTGTAATGAATTCAGTCTTTCACGCATATTGTTTTAAACTATAGCTATTTGAGCGTCTCGATCTTTCACTGAATCTACTTTTATATGAAAACTAACAATACTCGATATCCTAAAATGCTAGTCTGTCATTTGAATTGTCAATCATAGAATAGACACTAAACATACAATTCATAGATAAATCACCACCCTATGCAAACATAGAATTCTGGTCACATTCACACCCCCAGAGTTCTCAATATTCCTCGGCGCGGGACTAAATAACCCCTTCATTTCACGCTAATAAGTTACATTCATTAAAATAAATTTACATAAACACAACTAGGACTCACACAAACACAACACAACCACCGTGTACATTTAAAAATGGCCTAAGGCACACATGTCACAACACTACGGACCGGTCCGATAAACAAAATATTGTTCGTTCTATAAAAATTGGAAAAAATAATGAAAATGATCACTAATGAAAATAATTATAATTAAAGGATGTTACCTTTACATAAAAATTTCGCTAATCCTACGACGTAATGTAACTAAAGGATGCCGCGATGTGTGAATATTGGCTGTAAAAAAGAAAATTTAGATAAAAGTTGAGAGGATGAATACCGAGCACCGGGATATAAAGCCTAGGGTCGTGGGTTCGAGTCCCACTTGTAACACTAATTTTTCTTCTGAAATATCTTGGCATAACAATTGGAAAAAATAATAAAAACTGATAACTAATAAAAATAATTGTTCACAGCCCATTGAAATTTTTACTTACTTACCTTCTATATGGAAAGAAATCTGACATAGTACGAGCTGCAGAGGTAAGGCGCCTGAATCGACGCTCATTAGAAACCATGAATGGCATTGGTTCCTAAGGAGTGTAACAACTCATCTGCCGAAGCAACAAGCATAGAGTAGAAACGTTAAAAAACAAAGAAAAAGGTTAGAAGAAAAAAACAGGAAAGATGTAAACGTAAAAAAGTTGAGTTAAATGAAGGGGAACAAGTGTGTCTATCAAATGGCATAAATTAAAAGCAATTGTTTAATTAATTTGCAATTTACCAGTATTTAAATGGATTTGTAAAAACGTTTGGGTAAATAAGGTATAGGTGAGATCTGAGCAGTCATTTTTTACATTTTTTATTGGTTATAAACTATAAACTTTTTGAAAATTCACTAATTTCGTGGCCCGCTTGACCAATTAATATATTACAATTAATTAAGGTTTTTAGTTGAGATAAAAAAGTCAATGGCATGAGGGGGATTCGAACCCACGATCTTCGGCTTGATACGCCGCCATTTTTTTTGCCATTTTTCAAATGTCGTGTAATCGGATTGGATTCTCGACGACAAATGAAATGGCCACGGAGAGCTTTAGTGAAGTATACTTCATTCCAAATCATTCAATTCACTAATTTCGTGGTCCGCTTGACCAATTAATTAAGGTTTTTAGTTGAAATAAAAAAGTCAATGGCTTTTGGAAGATGTAACTATTTTTATTTTTTACGTAGGGACGCCCTTAAGTAATTGGTTGCTTAATTTTACAAAAAGTAAACGCCACCATGCCAAAAAAATTAATTAATAACGTTTAGTAAGCCCAGAGATCTCGGAGATTAACCAAAAAAAGTACTAAAGAGAGAATTTTTTATTAGCAATTGGCCAACGAAAAAAAACTCTGCCAACATCTTAGGATTAATTTCATTCATTAGGGTCCGATAATATAAAAACATGTGGAGCCGTCTTAGTGCTAACATATTAGTTCGACCGAAAGCTAATTTGGGGAGAGAAACGACTTGGAAACAGCAAGTAAGACGTTTTGATTAAAGGCTCAAAGAGGGCAAAAGAAACATTATGATGACTCGAGAGAGAATGCGCCGTTGCTGGGGGCAAGAAAAATACGGCCTATTTGAAGAGGACGGGGAGGGAAAACACGAGCCGTCCCATAGCGGTGGCCGTCCGATTTGTAAAAAAACAATATCATCCGGTTAACGTTTTGATAGATTTTTCATGCTGTCCTGTTGGAAATTTCCTCCTTGACTTACCCTACTTGTATGACATGCATGATTTAAGTCAGAGGGGTTTTCAACCACCGGATCAGTCACGACTTGAACTAAAGTAAAATTGCAGGGAAACGTACTTTTTCACAACTAAAAATCTTTGAGAAATTTTCAAAACCAAACAGCAGTATATAATTTGTTATAATTTTATTTTGAAGAGAAGGTTGGACTCTTACTAAAAACAGATTTTTCGTGTAAAAAAACCCTCAAAACATGCAAAGTGTAATAAATGTAAATTGTTTTTATTTAACCTAGTAACATGTTTGTATGTTTATTTAGAAATCATGAGATGCGGTCTGGTGTGATGTAGGTTTCAGAAAAACATTTTTTTTTATCGTGCCAACGTTTCGATCTTTATTGAGATCATCTTCAGGGCCTGGGATTTANAACGTTGGCACGATAAAGAAAATGTTTTTCTGAAACCTACATCACACCAGACCGCATCTCACGATTTCTAAATAAATATCGATTAACGGTCACTAATCACCACACACGTTTGCATGTTTATTAAATTTATAACTTTGTTTTCTCTCACCTTTCTCATCCAGAATGTGTTTCAAAAGAGGAACGACCCGCTCTTTTCTTTAAAAGTAATTTTGCTATTGGTCTTCTGTCCAGGGTAGCCCAGCATTCTAAGGCTGCTACAGCCGTGCTGACCAGGTTCGAAAATGATAGCCTAGTGCACTTAGCTCTAGTGAAAAAACCTTTTGAAGCGTTCGTCCACTGCATGCAAATGGTCCTGCATCGCGTCAATTCGAGTGATGTTGATATCTGTCAGCAAGGAGGCGTATTCGACAGATTTGTTGTAATTTTCACACTCGTTATGTCTGTTAGTTCGGAAACACCGTAGAAGTGCTTAAACCGAAGGCGTCCTTCATTGAGCACGCCGTGCCAGCTTTAGGACGATGCTTAAGGTACACGTTCTGCACCGAACATTGGCCAATGGCCTTCTCTTTCCCATGATGTGCATAAGTTATATTTTTCTTCTTATTTTTTTTAGCGAGGGTTCGCAACAGTCGATCCTCAGGGAGCCGTTGTTTTTGAAAATAACCCAATTGTAGGTATGTTGAGTTTGAATTGAAGCGTCGGTGGATTGGAACCCGGGACTTCCTTACAGTGATGAGAGCTGTGTTACGCCCCCCCCCCCCCAAAAAAAAAGACAAAGCACAAGCAAGAGGGAAAACACCTACCCTACAATCTTGACCTTGCTTCTTCAGACTAGTGTTACGGTCGAAACTTCGGCCGTCAACAGTTGGTCCCGTCGCTCAGTGGAGAATGGGGTGGGTGAAGGAGAGAGGTAGGGAATTGTTGAGAGCCACGGTATTTTTGGGAAGGGTAAATACCGAAACCCTAAGAGAAGAAAAGAAATAGAGGTAAAGGAATGAAGAAGAGGAAAAAATGAAACCAAAGGGGAAAAAATAACTAACGGAGTTTGGAATTGAACCCACAACTTTCGAGACCCAAGTCGGCGATCGTAACCACCAGACCAAAGGCGCCAACTGAGCCTCGCCACATCCAGCCGGCTCACCGCCTTGCGTCTGGGATCGCCACGAAACCCGGGGCCCAAATCCATCCTCCGGACAGGTAGAGATAGAGATAGAGAAAGATAATTAACAATAATATTAAACGCCGGTGCCTTACCTGTGCCTCCCATAACGGGTACGGTGAACAACAAGAAAAAAAACTAGACCATTTGGCCTCCGCCAAATAAAAGGTTCACAACAAACATCAAAAGACCGCTTGACTTTATACTATATTACACTAAAATCTCTTACATCGGAAATAATCTTATTAATAAATGACAATTAAACTACTTAGCAACTAAATCTCAACTCTTTAACTTAAAATGACTCATTATTTAATAAAACAAAGAAAACCTAAACCTAGCGTAACAATTTTGTCTTATAACTAAACTTAATCTAACAAAGGGTATTAATCAAATTTAAAAAAAAAGTCAATCGGCCGTTTCGGCGAACTCACGTCGGGCCCCTGGCGCAGCGTGGTCCTCATCCAGGAGCAGCCTCAGTCGGGGGAAATGATTCGTCCTCGTAGCCCCACGAATCCTCTTCCGTGTTCTCTTCCCCATCACTCTGACCAGGGGAAGATGCCAGGTTAATGAGGACGAACAATCCGCAGCAGCGTGAATTTCTCCTTTTCTTTGGCCGCTCGTCTCTCGCACGGCGGACACGTCTCTCCGGGCCGAGGGCCCTTAACCTTCTCGCTCTCGGTCGCGTTCCAGGCCTCGACGCCCACGCTCGTGCTGCCGCCTGACGCTTTCATCTTCCACGCCAAAATTCAAGTTGACACAACTTAAAACTAACATTTTTTCCCCCGCACGCAGGCACAGGCAAGACACAAGAAAATCTATTATTATTTTTTTCCGTAAAAAAAACGTAATACTAGTACTTTGTAACCATGACCAGTTTTCGTAAGGAAAAATTTTGTATAATAGGGGAATGGGTGATGAAGACCTCCAAAGTGTAGAACCAGCCAAAGCCCCAGCAGGTCCTCAATGTGTCCCACATAATAGAGGCATGTCGTGCCTTGGCTCCAGACAGAGAGCGTGTAGGCATGGTACAATGGTTCTCGGACACGGTAGCGAGTTTAAGGGACCCCAGATCCGCTTTTTAGGGAAATTGGGAAGTTTTTATTATATAGCCGTCAAAATATGTGTTTTGTATGAGTGAGTGTATTTATTAAAGCGAAAGGAGAGGGGCTGATGGTGGAATAGCTCGAGCTGTGTACATGATTTGGGTCGATGGCTGAATATTTATAAAAGTACTCCATCGACTTAAAGTGTGTTATTGCCTGGAGGTCGATGGAGGAATATTAAGTACTCCATCTACCAGATAGAATGAATGGAACGTATATAAGTATGGATGTATTTATTTGTGTGAATGCGTATTGAATGTGTGTTGTAATCAGTTTCGACTATTAAGTTTAATAATACCAATTTTCGTTTTGTATATTAAATTTTCCAAGAATTCCACCTATTGGAGAAACCAAATATAGGACTAAGAAGTCGTGTTAATAAAGCGGGAATTTCTTTTAGAAGGGATCTGTAAAATGTTTTCAAAGAATTAATTTTGCTTAAACTAAAATTTGCACGAGGCGCGGCTGGGATTGGGTAAAATTAGTTTTAGTAGTAAAACCAAATACGATTGACGTCTAGGAAATTTCTTGCGTCATAAAGAAATGTAATTTATGCTTAACTAAATTAAATCCGGCCGGTATCGGGTCTCTCGAGGGGCTCCTTATTGGACTTATCTCGGTTTAATTAGCAATGTAAACCCTCCGACTTGCCGGGTTCGATCTGTAAAACGCTAATTGCGAAAGGACGGGAAATTTACGTCTCCAATGTAGTTTTTAACTATGCAGAAGTGGGCTTTAATCAAATCGATTTTCCAATCTGAGGACGTTTCCCGGGCGTGGCCAATTTCTTCCGTCCTAGGCAAAGTAGGTATGCGTGAGAGTGAGCTTCCTAATAAAATCAATTCGTCTGCAACGAGGTAGAGCAAATTGATGAAATGACGAATGGGGTAGACTTTTCGGATCGATATGTGACAAATGAGGTTTGGCTTCTGATACGATATCTGGAAACCGTTTTCTTGTCGAGGGAGACCGACAGTTCCGGCACATCCGTCGATTCTTTTGAAAAGGGGGCCACATTCTCCTTGGATTCACTCCGTATATAAAAATAACTAAACACTATCTTAAAAAAAGTTATGGTTTTACCTTTAAAATTCACTTCTAGGATCCTCTGATTCAATAAAGCCTTAAAGATTATTGAATTATTGTGTAAAACTCTGAACAATTTTCCAAATTGCCCTCTCCATATCTAATTTATTATGATAACGACAAATATTCTGCATACTCGTCTAGACTTTGAATAACTATGTTAATTACTCTGTACAGGTGTCCCGTTCTTAGAGAACAGTCACTCAATGTGTCACTGAGTATGAGGGGCCTGATGTAAAAACAGCTCTTGGGCGTGAGGGAAGGTTGATGGTTCCCCTGTTCCTTTTTTTTAAGGGATCCGTGTTTTCCCCATATTTAATCCGTAATAATTTATTTTATATTTGAACATTTTTTTATAAGTTTGTACGAATGTTTAAGTGAGTAAGCGCAGACAGGACGCATTGTGGAATTTAGTGAATACACTTTATTTTTGCTTGATTACACAATGTATCCGAAACAATCGTATATTAAAATTGGTTAGCTTGAGTCCTCTTTCATTAACCAATTTGTTATATCCAACTCTCTTCTTTTTGTTTCTTTGTTTTCTTGTTCTAAATCAAAGTTTTAATTTCTTGGTATTAATATAGACTCTTTTAGTTCCAAACTTCTTTACAATATTATTTTTTTATTTTGAATCTTGAATATTTGAATTATTTTCACATTTATCTGTAATGGCCAATCAGTCGGCCTTCTTCTACATATAGTATATGAGCATTCACAGAGTAGCCCGTCTGGATAGAAATTTGTCTTTTTGCCACAGTATGTATCGTGTCCAAACGAATTTGTCACAATTGATAGTTTGACATGAAAGCGACGTCTAGTTAAACTGATCGACACTTAAAACTTCAAAACCTAAAGCCGGGAACACACTTACCGGTTGCAACGCCACTCGATGCTACCCGACGCAAATCCAAAGTCCATTTTTCCGTAAGATTATATTACCCCCGTGCACATCTGCCCGATGCTATGCTACACTACCCTACTCTACGCTCTACGTTCTCCACTGTCCAGATTTTCGTCGGGTCGCATGAGTAGAGTCGAAGACAAAAGAACCAGACACTCATACTTTTATTCAAACTATATGTATTATTGCCGTTGTATTAATTAAAATATACTTATTTTAGTATAAACCAAACTAAGCGAGATCAAAAATTCATTAGTATTTATTAAAAAAATTAATTGTAATGGTTCGATAGAAAACTGATCAAAACACGGGAATACCATTCTTTGATATAATTAATTAAATTTAACTAACAATTTATTACACGGTTTTACTCGTAAAATTTAAGTAACAATTTATTTCATGGTTTTGCTCATAAATAACATCATCTTCGTCGAGTAGCTTCAGAACAGGACACTCATATTTTTTGTAGTTTATTTCAAACTAAGTATATGTAATTTTGTCGTTATATTAATTACATTCCTATTTTAATGTAAACCAAATTTAACGAGACCAAAAATTCATGTTTTTATAAAAATTACAATTACCTCGATCCACCCGGACACCAACTTCCCATCTCAACCCCACCTTTTGAACTTTCCCTCCTTTTTGCCATTTGGATCGAGGTCACGATAGCTCAAGTGGTAGAGCAGCGGCGTATCTAGCCAAAATCGTGGGTTCGAATCCCGCTCGTGCCATTGACTTATCTCAACTAAAAACTTTAATTAATTGTAATATATTAATTGGTCAAGCGGACCACGAAATTAGTGAATTTATAAAAATTATTTAATTATGATTGTTAGGTTAATAAATTCTATCAAAACACCGGAATAACTTTATTTAAAAAAATTAAGTTTAACAAACAATTTATTACAAGTTATTCAGATATCGTGAGATGCGGTCGGGTGTGATGTAGGTTTCAGAAAAACATTTTCTTTATCGTGCCAACGTTTCGATCTTTTATTGAGATCATCTTCAGGGCTTGGGATTTACAAACAATGTTTACATTTAACAAATACATTTAGGATGTGGATAAGTGAATTTATACAATGCAAAATATATTTTATATTCAAACAAAGATCTTCTCAGATCGAAACGTTGGCACGATAAAGAAAATGTTTTTCTGAAACCTACATCACACCCGACCGCATCTAACGATATCTGAATAACTATCGATTAACCGTCACTAATCTCTACACATTTATTACAAGGTTTTGCTCAAAATACTGCATTAAGAACAAAAGAGGCGTTGTGATTGTGATAGTGATTATTGTGATACATGCTGCGTGACTGTAGTGGCGTGCGCTTGACTTCGCATAGATGTGCACACCCTACCAAAACGTGGCAAGGCGTCGGGTAGCATCGGGTAGCTCGCATGGCGTTGCATCGGGTAACTGTGTTCTCGACGAAGGAGATCTCTAATCACATAGATAAAACCACGTGCATAATTCATATTTAATAAATACTATTAATCTCATAATGTAAGCCCAATATGTATTTGGATTTGGATTTACATAGATTTTTAAATCCGAACATGTGCCTATTGTTCCCGAGTCAAGACTATTGGCTTCTCTTAGTCCCGAAGCAATTCCAGTTTTTACTATTTAAACTAACTTGTCGATAGACTCGAGAATCATCCACTCCGGGTCAACACCAGTAATATCCGTTCAGCCACCGAGGTTGGGCTCTGGAGAGGGGTGCTATCAACAGCTAGGTCAATTCTGCACCCAACGCATGCAGCTCCAAACCCATTCGTACTCACGTTCATTCTTAAATTCATCCACTCCTATTTACATACAATTCATTCAATTAGGGTGATGGAGTACTCGATATTCCTCCATCGGCCCTCTCACATCACACTAATATCACGCTAATAAATACATTCACTCTCAACATCAACTAGGTATACACAATTATGAACACTATTTACAATAGACCAACCCCGTTAATGAAATGGGTGAAGAGGTAATTTTCCATTGGGTCAAAGCTCATGTAGGAATAGGCGGCAACGAGGGGGCAGACCGTTTGGCTAAGGAAGCTGCGAGGGACGAAAACGCTGAAATAACGTATTGCAAATATCCCAGGA